>NC_057796.1:35433865-35788646 GCF_018294505.1 Triticum aestivum | reverse complement strand
ATATATTTGTGAATTATTAGTTAGGTCATATATTTTTCGATTTTGTTATGAAAAACATCATATATAATTGTGTTGATCGGGTAGTTTTAAATGTGCAGTTGTTTCATCGCTGCGAGGTTTGGTGTTCGACGACCTCGCCGTGCGTTTGACGAGCTCTGCCCCTTCGTTCGTGGGTGAGCACAAATGACATGTCCTCCTCCCCCATTAATTATTTGATCTATTCCGATGAAACTTGATAGCTAGCTATATATGTGTCTTGAATCATCAGTATGCGTAACCAATATGTGTCTCCCATTCGAAAGCGTCATAGTTATAAATATGCATGCATTTGCATATTTATAACCTTGATTCTTTCGAATTGTCCAACGCTATCCATGGACAGCCCGAGTATGTTTAGATTGGGTTCGTTTTCCCATATGCTTTGCTCCGGATCCGGCGCATAAATTTCGTGAGTGCCTCCCCTGTTGTTCTCCGGGTACACATCCTCTCTGTTTATTGCAGAGACGTGTATCAGGAGAACAGCGGGGAGGTGCTGCCGTAATTTTGCGTAGGATCCGGAGCATAGCATGGGAAAATGAACCCAATCTAAACATACTTGGGTGGGATTAGGACCTATCATTACCTATTAGAGTGTAGGTTGCATGGACGTAATAAAATTGACAAAGTAGATCAACTGATGAATATATACATGGTGAATTATATATATATATATATATTTTGTGTGCCTAGTAGCTCTGAAAGTCAAGATGAGTGATCGTGCGTGGATGTACACCAGTCACACTGGTCAGAACAAATGGAGCACTGAATGGTTCACAAAAACCAAGGGGTTTGTGCGAGCCGCATTTGCAAATGGCCAGAGGAAAACCTGGTGCCCCTGTTTACGGTGCGGCAATTGGGAAAAGAGGACAGAGGCTGAAATGGGCAAACACCTGCAGAAGAGTGGTTTTACGCCCGATTATACGGTGTGGACATTTCATGGTGAGTCTGCCCAACGTGACCGAGCTGAGGTGGATCTTCGCCGCACCGACGAGCATGGTACCGGGATGGAAAACATGGTGCAAGACTTCGATGATGCTCGGGATTCGGACAAGGAGATGGAGGAATCTGCAAACGCCTTCAATGAAATGTTGGAGTCTTCAAAACGTCCGCTCCATGAGCACACTGAGCTTTGTCAGTTGGATGCCATCTTACAAGTAATGGCTCTGAAGGCTCAGTTCAACTTGGGCAGAGAATGCTACCATGCAATGATGACAGTATTTGGACGCTTTCTACCCAAAGGCCATGTAATGCCTGCAAACCTGTACCAGTCGGACAAAATCCTCCGTGCACTGAAGATGCCCTATGATAAGATACATGCCTGTGAGAAAGGATGTGTCTTGTTTAGGCTTGACTATGCGGACTTGAACTATTGTCCCATTTGCAAGTCTTCCAGGTATGTTGTGGTAGACAACGGTATGGGTGAGAAGACACAGACCAAAATCCCCGTTAGTGTTCTTCGGTATATGCCAATCGTACCAAGACTTCAACGTCTTTTCATGGTCGAAGAGACGGCCAAACAGATGACATGGCACAAAACGAGCAAAAGAACCAAACTAGATGTAGATGGGAATCTGATGATTGTACACACATCAGATGGTGTTGCGTGGAAAAAGTTTGATGAATTACATGGTGACAAAGCGGCAGATCCGAGGCATCCTCGAGTTGGCATCAGCACAGATGGGTTCAGTGTGTTTGGTATGACGGCAGCCCAATACAGTCGTTGGCCCGTATTTGTCTTTCCACTCAATCTCCCCCCCGGACAGATTATGCAAAGAAAGAACATTTTCCTGACGTTGATAATTCCAGGGCCCAACTATCCGGGGAAAAATATGAATGTGTACATGCAACCGCTTAAGGACGAATTGCAAGAAGCCTGGGATAATGGGTTCAAGACATACGACGCCTATAGCAAACGGAACTTCATAATGCGTGTCTGGTACATGTACTCGACGCATGACTTGCCGGCGAATGTGCTATTCGTTGGCTGGTGTGTGCATGGAAGGTTCCCGTGCCCCACATGCAAGGGAGCTCTTGAGTTTCGTTGGCTTCAGGCCGGTCGCAAGTTTTCTTTCTTCGACATGCATAGACAGTTCCTGAATCCTCGCCATAAGTTCAGGTAAGACAAAAAGAACTTCATCAGAGGTAGAGTTGTCAAAAACTCTGCACCACCTGCATTGACAGGCCAACAGACCCTGGATCAGTTAAACGCTCTCGAGCCAGATCCAGAGCGTCCAGGGTACTTCAAGGGGTATAATTCTAAGCACGCCTGGACTCACAAAACATGCTTATGGGATCAGGCTTACTTCAAAGACCTCCTTTGCCCACACAACATCGACGTGATGCACACTGAGAAGAATATCGCCGAGGCACTTTTTGGTACATTGTTCGGCATAGATGGGAAGTCAAAGGATAATACTAAGGCTAGAGTCGATCTGGAGGCGCTATGTGATAGGCCGTTACAAAACATGAAAGAACCGAAAGGAAAGCAGAACCGGACGAAGCCAAAGGCATGGTTCAATCTTGGAAGGCCAGCTATGAGGGAAATTATCTTGTGGGTGAAAATGCAGTTGATGTTCCCTGATGGGTATGCAGCGAATCTAAAGAGGGGAGCCAGTCTTGATAAATTGAAGATATTTGGTCTCAAGAGTCATGATTGGCACATATGGATTGAGCGGGTAATGCCGGTGATGTTGCGTGGCTTCATCCCTGAGGATGAATGGCTAGTACTGGAAGAACTCAGCTATTTCTTCTGTGTTCTTTGTGCGAAAGAACTATCGCCTGGCGTGCTAGAAGAAATGGAAGAGTTGGCGCCGGAGTTGATCTGCAAGTTAGAGAAGATCTTTCCACCGGGCTTCTTTAATCCAATGCAACATTTGATTTTGCATCTCCCGACCGAGGCAAGATTGGGGGGTCCCGTGCAAAATCGTTGGTGCTACCCAACTGAGAGGATGCAGAAGACGCTTCGACAAAAATGTAAAAATAAACGTAGAATTGAAGCATCGATGGCTGAGGCATTCATCACTGAGGAGGCGGCAAACTTCGTGACAGCACACTACGAAGCCAAAAATCGTCATTTGCATAGTCCGAAGCCTCGGTACAATGCTGACGACCCTAAAAAGGGTGGATCCAACCTCAGCCTATTCAAAGGGAATCTCGCACCAGCCAGTGTTTCAAATCCAGTATCTTTGGATAACGAACAATGGCGGACCATTTCGTTGTATATCTTCAACAACCTAATAGAAGTGCGGCCGTACATCGAGTAAGTTCTGGGTACATTGTTTCGCAACTTCTATTTCCTTTGAACTGCTCTTATTCCTGGATATTTCATACAGTCGATACGTCGCCTTATTCTCGTATGGAGCGGTGATCCAAAAGGATTCTGTCGAAGAGTATGAGCTTCTCGCAAAGCAAGGAGGCGGCTATCCCGGTTTCATCTCTTGGTTCAAACAAACGGTAATTTCTATTAGACAATTTCATTTCATTCACTAATTTGTGCGTAATGCAACAATCCTTTCATATTAAACTTGTAGGCTAATTCAGAGTCTATGGAAGCCGAATTGAGACAAGTTGCTAATGGTTTTGACTATAAGGTCCGTTCATTTGACAAATACAACATCAACAGGTATCGCTTTCGTACCTATGGCAAAGAGCTATCTATGGCCGACCGAAAGTCTACAAATTGTTGTGTATCTGCTATCAGCGAAGGAGGTACCGAGTATTATGGGAGAGTTGAAGCAATTTATGAACTTCTATTCTATGGTGAAAACCCACCGAATGTCGTAGTCTTCAAATGTTATTGGTTTCAGCCGAAGGAGACTAGAAGGACTCATGAACATATAGGGCTAGTTGAAATCAACCAAAGCACCCATTTAGATGTTCCTGATGTCTATATTACGGCTCAACAGGCGACCCAAGTATTCTATCTACCGTGGGCCTGCCAAACTAATCCAAATCTGAAAGGTTGGGTTGTCGTTTATGAAGTGCCGCCACGTGCTAGACTATCTCCCCCAAAGGAAGAGGATTATGAACCTCACATTAACCCAGACACATATGAAGGAGAATTCTTCCAAGAGAAACGTCTTTCCAAAAAGCGTTTCAAGAACCGCTATACTTCACCCCAAAACATTGAAGTAGACAGCGACAGTGAATCCGACATCACCCCAGAGGTGGAACAAGAAGAGCCGGAACAAGAAGAGGTTACTGCTGCGGATGACCTGTCATTGCTTGACCGATTACGTCAAGGTGGCCTTCCACATGTTGATGCCACTGAACCCTATGAGCCCGTCATTGATTATAGTGATGATGATGATTATGCATTTATTGATGATACTGATCGAGATTATTAGTAGTGTCAGGTATTAAATTTTTTTATGTTGTACTTGATGATGATACACTTAAGTGATACACATATTATTATTCATGTCGGTCTTTTTTTTATGTTGTACTAATTTCGTTTACTGTTTGTCATGGCAGGTGTTGAAAGATGGTGGGTGCTGGTCGGGAGCGCGCCAAGGCCCCTTCTTCG
Organism: Triticum aestivum; assembly: GCF_018294505.1. Lineage (NCBI taxonomy): Eukaryota > Viridiplantae > Streptophyta > Magnoliopsida > Poales > Poaceae > Triticum > Triticum aestivum. The sequence continues at coordinate 35,784,082 of NC_057796.1, read as the reverse complement.
TCGGCGCGTGGTCTGAGGTCTTCCATTCCAGACGCACCTCTCCGCCGAGCGTTGCTGGACAGTATGGTGACACCGCCGGGCCCTTCTTCGTCGACCGCGGTGCCCAGCAGGGGACGAGGTAGGAAGAGAGGAGGTGGGGCACGTGGTCGCGGGAGAGGAGGTAGGGTGACTGCTATGGCGCCTTCCTCGCCGCCACCCCCAGCTGTTTCACCCGAGCACGTGACTGCTAGGGTGGACTCGTCCGAAGAGGAGGCTACACGGACTCCGGTCCACGGGTCTTGGGCCCACGAGCCTCGGGTCGACTGGCCTTCGGCCCACGAGACCCCAGAGGAGCACACGTTCGGATGGGGTACCTGGCCGGATCAGCCCGAGGAGCCGAGTGGCCATGCTGATGATGGCGGGGAGCCCACTGATATTGAGGAGGAGGGGGCACCGTCTACCAGCGTGGTGCTACACGGCTCCCGTCCGTGCCGGCGACCCGCGAGCAGAGGTGGTTGATTTTCCCTGATGGGGAGGGGTACGTAAGTGCATTTAATATTTTTGTACCTTCTGCATTCACGTTTCTTCGAATAACTAATGCGTTGGCCTTGTCATGCTGCAGGGGTTGGGACCACCATCATAGTGTCCGCCAGCCCAACTCCGTCCTTGGAGTTCTTTGCCGGCAAAACTTCCCGGGGTTTGTCACGTTGCCTGGTGAGGGTCGGCTTCCAGAGCTTGGATTGAGCTGGGAGCACTACTTGGCTGCCCCGGCCCCGCCGGATGAAATTATCGACGGTGTCTTGTGCGACACGAGGGCAGACATGGTGATCAGAAAGTTCTGGGTAATTTCTCCTTTACACATTTAAAAATCTTCAACTAGCTAGTTATTAATTGTACTAATCAATATTGTCTCATTTGATTGCAGACATTCTACAGGTGTGAGGAGGGATACGAGGAGGACGCGGCACATGTTATCGAGAACGTCTGCAAGCGCCTACTACAGAACTTACGGCACGAGGCTCGGGTGCAGGCTGTTCGAGACTACTACGCCTTGCGTGGTATCAAGAAGACCAAGCCGGCGTGCCGCGATAAGTTCCTGAGTAAGGAGCAGTACATGAAGGTAATTCTTAAGGCCTTCTACTTAAGTTCCTTCATTTAGTAATTCTTAGTCGTAGCGCTCAAGTTTCTATTTGCTAACTTAGGCGCCTCCGAGATGGTGTGCGGATCGGATGGATTGTTGGGAGGTGTTGGTCAATGAGTTGTGCTCAAAAGAATGGCTAGCCCTCCACAACGAGGCCAAGGACAAACGTGCCCAATATGGAAGGTGTGCCACACCATCAAGGCAGCTCCAACTTATATCAGTTCGGGCGGAACTGGGTATGCGGTTTGCTTCATGATTCATGCAATTCATTCATCATGCTAGCTTGAGCCCTTTAATTACTAATTTACATTGTTTCTCTCTTTCAGGCACGCCACAATAAGGTGGATAAGGTGCCAGAGGTGTACGACCTGTATGCCATGGCCCACACTGCCTCTTTCAAGAAAGTCAAGGCTTTCTCTCAGTCTGACCTTGATGATGCAAACAACTTCACCAACATCTCCTCCCACAACAAGCTCGTGAGATATAGAGATGAGGGGAAGGCGAGGAAAGGGGAGGACTTTAACCCGAGCCAGGGTCCCATTGATCCAGAGCTGGTGATGATATCTGGTGGCGGGAGGTCCGATGGCTCCATAGCCATTGGAGATGGACTTATCCGTTGTCCTAGCACTCTCCCGGAGATCAAGGCGCGCCAGTCGAGCTCCGCTCCTGAGATAAGGCCTCGTGAACGGCCAGTGCAACTCGAAATCAAGGTTAGTGATACGTACTCAGCTCTCTTTCTCCATTACATTGTGTGCGCTTCCATCAATGATTACAAATGGTCATGTGAGTGTGTTGCAGGCTGCTATACAGAGTGAGAGAGATAGAACGGAGAAACTTCTGGCGGAGGCGGCGGAGAGGCAGCGGGAGTTGGAGGAGAGGACGACAAAGATGATGGAGGAGGAGAGGGCACGGAATGACATGCAGGCAAGGGCCATGCACGAGCTCCTTGTTGTAAGTTTCTTCTGCAGATTAGCCAAAATATTCATGTAGTGTTTGTCTCATTACTAACTAGTATGACTGAGTCGTCAAAACCAAATGTGCAGTCTCTGTGCGAGAAGACCGGTCAGACCGCTCCGTCGATGCCAGTGATTGCTCCTGGGACCACGGTGAGTTTAATTTGAATGGACATTACTTGCTAGTCTTAACATTTGAGTGTCATCATGCTAACAAGACATTGGAAATGATCTTTGGTGCAGCCTAACTCCAGACAAGCATCGCACGATCCTTCTCCAGCTACCGACACGAGCCAGCCCGCTCCTACACCTCCTGGATCATGGTAAGTTTATCTAGTGTTTTGCTTAACACATGCATAAAGACCTAAACTTAGCTTTATTTCCTCCAATGATTATCATAATGACCTAGACTTAGCTTCTTCTCCTCCAAAATCACTTAATAAGCTTACTGACCTCCAAAACCATCCATTTTACCTAAGTTAGCTCTAAAACGATCTGTACTTAGCTTACTTATGTCAAAAATTGCATAATTAGCTTAGTTAGCTCATAAACGATCCATTTTACCTAAGTTAGCTCTAAAATGACCCATTTTACCTTGGTTAGCTTATAAATGATCCAGTTCATCCAAGTTAGCTCAAAAATGACCCATTTTACCTAGATTAGCTCCTAAATGATCCATTTTACCTACGTTAGCTTTAAAATGACCCATTTCACCTAGGTTAACTCCAAAATGACCCATCTTACCTAGGTTATCTCATAAACGATCCATTTCAACTAATTTAGCTCATAAACGATCCATTTCACCAAGTTAGCTCAAAAACGATCCATTTCACCTAAATTAGCTCTTAAATGATCCATTTCACCTAAGTTAGCTCAAAAAGATCCATTTCAACTAAATTAGCTCATAAATGATCCATTTCACCTAAGTTAGCTCAAAAACGATCCATTTCAACTAAGTTAGCTCATAAATGATCCATTTCACCTAAGTTAGCTAAAAAACGATCCATTTCACCTTAGTTACCTCAAAAACGATCCATTTGACCTTAGTTAGCTCATAAACGACCCATTTCAACTAAGTTAGCTCATAAATGACCCATTTCACCTTAGCTAGCTCATAAACGACCCATTTCAACTTAGTTAGCTCATATATGATCCATTTCACGTAAGTTAGCCCATAAATGACATACTCTTCTTGTTCTAGTCTTCTTCTTGTTCTAGTCTTCTTCTTGTTCTAGTCACCTATTTCTAACTTTCTTATTTTTCATTTTGCAGATTTCATTCACTTGACGAAAGCTTGCATAGATGGAGTGCTCCTTATCCCTCTCTCTGTTTCTTTTGTATCGTTGAACTATGCATGTATCTTGGTAGTTGGATGAACTATGCTATGTATGATGGAACTTGGTAGTTGGATGGAACATATGTGATGGAACTATGTATGATGGAACTCTGCATGTTGGATGGATATCTTATATGTTTGCTGTGAAAATTGTTGTCATATATATCATATATATCTTATATGTTTGTTGTGAAATATATCTATATATGTCATATATATTTGTGATGAAAATTGTTGGATTTAATAAAAAACAGAAAAAAGAGCCAATATGCAGGCTCTTTGCCGTCTGCCACCGACGGCAACGGGCTCTTTGCCGTCTGCCGCGGATGGCAAAGAAGCCACGTGGCATCCAGCTGTGCTTCCTGGGAACTGACCCATTTGGTCAGTTTGCCTACAGTGGCAGACGGCAAAGAGTAAACAATTTTGCCGTCAGCGGCGGACGGCAAAGGCCTGCCATGTAGTGACGTGTAGATGACATCATACGGCGGACGGCAAAGACACTAGAAAGCTTGCCGTCTGCCGCGGACGGCAAAGGCCTGCCATTAGCCACTTAACGGACTGACAGCGCAATTATTGCCGTCCGCGGCAGACGGCAAAGGGTCTTTGCCGTCAGCCGCCCGGAAGCAGACGGCAAAGTAGCTCTTTACCGTAACCTACTTTGCCGGAGCCTTTTGCCGTCCGCGCCTGACGGCAAAGGTCTTTGCTGTCCGCCGTGGCAGACGGCAAAATAGCTGATTCCTGTAGTGTTAGATTTAGTTGTATGAAGAGAAAAGTTTTAAATTCCCTTGAATTTGGGATGAATCAATGCAATGCACAATCGTGATAAAATTTCTTGGTCTCCACTTAAAAGTATGGGTTATTACAACTCATGCCTTTCCTTGCCAAATCTGCACATCCTTGCCTGTAGTATTTGTCATAGCCTCCCCCCACGCAACCTACCCTCCTTGCCACTTGTTGGCTGCCCACATATACCACTCCGTCCATGTTATCACCCACATTAAATGATCTAGTCAGTAAGTCCTAACACCTTAGGGCCCCTCGAATGAAAGAAAAAAACTCTGTTTGTCCTCCCTATTTATCTATAGACACGCTTGGAGGAATTTGGGTGACAAAAATTTACCACTATTTGACAGCTTCGTGGAGTCAGGAAAACGCAAGCAGCGAAGGTGGTGCAACACAGAAGATCAACGCACGTAGGGAGGGCGCGACACATGAGGTCGACGCGGTGTGAGATAGTGTGCAATTGGAGGGCGGAGACGAGGATGGTGGCGGTTGGAGGGCATGCGATAAGCATAGCGCACGATGGGAGGAAGACACGCAATGAAAGGTCGACACGCTGCAGATCAGAGCCTCATTGACCTCCATTATCCCGACAATAATGCCATGTAGGAGCGGTAGGGCTCCTCTTGGATTTTGTGGCCACCCATGGATGTCTAGGAGTGCGGCCCAAGCTGGGTGGCAGCTGAATGAAGTGAGGGGAGAGGATGGCGGGCGACGACTAGCTCTGACAGGAGAGAGAGAGAGACGTCTAAAAAACTGGGGCATGTGATTGGGCCACGTGTCCATACTGAGGTGATTTGTCCGCCGCACACCCCGTCACATCCCGTCCGCCCATGTGAGGAAGATTTGGAGAAAAATGAACACATGCGTAGGACAATAGAGGCGATTTGGTTTTGTCCAATTTATCTAAAACAAATGATTAGGGAGAGAGAGTAGGGGGACAGCCTTTGAGTTGCCCTTAGTTTGTTGGCTTCAATTATTATCACCATACCTGCGATTATTTATTGTTTTAGTACAAAAGAATCAGCCCAGGCCTCATGGAATTTGCTTAAGTTAGAACGAAAGCAAAAGCAGCCGGATGAAAGAGGCAGAAGAATCGCGGCGTGCATCAAGTTTAATCTTCACGCTCTTTTCAGTAACAAGCATAGAAAATGATCGATCGAGATGGTACAGTTGCCATTTTCACACAGCTTGAACTTTGCACGAGGATGCACACTCGGCACCGTGTACGCGGTACATGATACGAGCCAAATTAAGAAAGAAAACGAGCACGCAAGCAAATTAAGAAAGAAAAGAGGCACCGCAAGAGCACAAAGTTTTACGAGGAAAACAAAAAATGGGGGGCGCGCGCGCGGCAACCGCCGCATCCACTCGAAGCGCGCGCTAACTCCCGCTCCTCCGCCGTATATAACCCTCTCCCCGCCGTCGTAGAGATCCCTCCCAACTGCCCCCCCAAGCCGCGCCTACTCTACTCTCACCAGCGATTCCTTGGACGGTCCCCTCCAGCGATTCGCCATGGAGTACGACGGCGACTTCGACGTCGAGCAGTTCCTTGACATCGACGCCATGGACAAAGAGGGATTCATGGTTTCCGTGGTCCCGCAGGATCCTCTGGCGATAAGTCGTCAATCCAGACACACTGCCCGACGCAAACGACGGCTACTTCGACATCGAGCAGTTCGTCGACCTCGAACCCCAGCAGGATCCTCCGGCGGCTCATCTCCTCATGCCACATACGTTGTCCAACGACAACGAAGGTCAGGCTCAGGTACGTACTTCACCCTGCTGTGGCATAGGTCCTATGAACGCGATTACGTCCGTGCCTCTTCTGTAACCAAATTTTTGGTCCCATGCAGTTTCACGCCGTGCCGTCACCGCCCGTCCAACACCAGCACACACCGGGCGAGCCGTCCGCCTATGGCTTCGACGGGCAGATGCTGATGCCCGCGCCCCTCGCTCACGCTCAGCCCAATATCCAGGCGGCGTCCTCCGATAAGGTGCCGGGGATGGCTGCCCTACACCAACAAATACTAGGCCAGCCGACCTCTTCTTTCCCGGAAAGTCTCCAGCTGATTGGACCCTGAGTTATTCGCGCGGCATGGTCATTATGACATTGCGGAGGCGCTTATCGGAGACAAAGTAAACCAAACAGGCGGCAGCGGCGCCATTCGTGCTCCGGACGTTGGCCTCATGGAGCACCAAGTTAACGAAACAGTCGGCAGTGGCTCCGGGGCCACCGCCCGTCCAACACCAGCAAACACCGGGCTGTTAGGATGATCTCCACCGTGTGGGCCCAACGGCCCACCGGGCCCTTAGATCCGCGCCCTGATCGGGGGCGCTCAACCCACTATGGTTGACGGGCCCCTGTCACCTGCACTATATATAAAGAGGTGGGGTAGGCGGCTCGAGATACGAGGTTCGTCGCAACGCCGTACACCCCACCTACATCCCTACCGATCTAGGGTTAGTGCAGTGCTGACGGGAAGCGCCGTCACCACTTCACCCACTCTCTGCCACCGCAGCCGCCACCATCCCACCATGGCCACCGGCGGCAGCTCTTCAGGCAAAGGAGAAGGTAATACCTATCACCACTGTTGCCGGAATTCTAGCCTACCCGATCCAAGAGGTACAACAATGGTATCAGAGCCATGCTAGGCTAAGATTTTTCGGTACAAAGATTACACAGAAAAAGAAAGATCCCTCCCTCCCCCCAAGAACCCTAGACAGGGCAAAGTAAATCACCGGAGAAGGGCCTCGGGCCTCACCGGAAAAGTGGCGCCGCCACTCCGGCCGCGCCAGTTCCTCTCGATCCGAACGGGCATCGGCAAGCCGAGCCGTCCGGACGAAGAACCACCCCGAGAGGGGCAAAGGGCACCGCGGCCAAACCTTTCGACGGCGGCGCGCTCACCGTAAGGGAACGCGCGACCGGCGAAAGGGATGGCAACGGCGCCACCGTCGACCGCTCCGCCGTGTCGAATACAAGGGGAGCAGAGGAGGGCTCGACCTCGTATCTCTCTCTGTCTAAAGAACAAAAAGGGGAAGGGGAAAAGAAGAGAAAGGGTGCTCGCGCGACGCCATCGCCGGCGGCCGGCGTGGCTCTTACCCGCAGCATCTCTCACTCTCTCGCAAGCAGGAGAACGAAGAAAGAAGTGGAAAGAGGGAAGGGGGATGGAGAGAGTGGCCGGCGCCGGCACGGTAGCCTTCGGCGCCGTCGCCGGCGGCCGAACCATCGCCGTCGGGCGCGAGTGGAGCAGAGGAGGTCAGCCCGCATCGAGTCTCTCTCTGTCACAAAAAGGTGAAAGAGAGAAGGGGGAAGGGAGAAAGAAGCCAAGCGCGGCGCGGCAGCCTCGGCGCTGACGCCGGCGGCCGGGCAGTCGCCGTCTCTGGCCACGGGAGAGAAAGAGATCGAGAGAGAGAAGAGGCAGACAAATCGAGCGAGTGGCTAGGGTTTCGGTCGGGGGGATCGGCTCCTCCGAGTTTTGATCTACCGAAAACGGTGCTTTACCGTAGGATCAGATTGAACGGCCAAGATGAAACCCCTAGATCCACAGACGGGCCAGTAGGCCGAAAGTGCCTTGGGCCTTTTGGTCCGGCCGACCTGGCCTCAGCCGCATTGCCGCGGTGGGCCGTTGGCCGAGCAGCTCGGGCGGCCGAGCGGAGCTCGCCCGGCAGGCCGTGCGCCGCGAGCGGGCGCGCTCTGTGGGCTTTTTGGCCTGCTGGCGTGTATTTTTCCTTTATATTATTTTTTGTCCAGTTTTTTGGGCAAATTACAGTATAGTTTTTCTATTCAAATAAAGTTTATGTTTAGAAAATAGAAAAGTAAAAGTAATGCCTCTGAAAAGAAAAAGTTCATGATTTTTTATTCATCTTTTTCTGCCACAAATAAAAATAAGTGCTCTTTCATAACTGAATAGAACTAAAGTAAAAGATTAAATTGTTGCTTCTCTAATGCATTTTTGAACCAACCGGTTAAAATTGCTTAGAGAGTAGAAGAGCACAGAATTGTTTTTGAATAGAATATTGTAAAGTTTCCGCTGCAAAGTAAAAGTTTTATCCTCCAATTAAATTGGAACCAACGGGAAAATTTAATTGGAAGAACTGTTCTTAGCATTGTTTTTCCCCTGTGGGTGAAATAAGATGCAGGTGAAATAAGATGCAGATAGTTTCTGTTATGATAAAAGAGAGATATTTCTTTAAAGTTAAAATATGGTATTGTTATTTTCTGACCAACGTTGATGATAACGGTATTATAATTCTATGAGTCTTATGTTCAAAGCTTAAATCTCTGATAAATTTTGTATCAAAGTGATCATTTTTTAGAGAAGAGTTAAAGATGAAGAAATGCTCTTGAACTAGAGGAATGTATATTTCTTATTTCCGCTGCAATAAAGTTGATGATGATTATTATTTCTTAGCAAAGTTGTTTAATAGAAATACTATCATCACATTGTTTATGAGTTATATGCATTATTTCCATTTTCGCCCAACGGTGATATGGAATTAATGTAGAAGAATGAGTTTTATTCTAATTCTACCACAACGGTGATTTAGAGTATAAAAAGGAAGTTTTAAAAAGTTTAATGTGCATATTTTTTAACCAGACCAACGTAGGGTTATTTTTTATGCTCATTATTGTTGATTATTGGCTAAGTTTTCTCAGACTAAAAGTTTTCCATGCTTTCATTCGTGAAAGCGAATGGCTGGGTACTTGTTACCCGAAAGATGACCAAGAAAGGTCATAACGTGAGGGAGTATGTTCTCTCTAAAGAATGGCTTCAAAAGAAAAGAATTCTTGGATATTAATCCAAGAAAAGAAAACAAATAGATCATTGAGAGTCTTGGTTGACGAATGTCTTTCATGTATCCTATATGAAGAAGATTTTTCAGTCAACACGATTTGAGATGAAACAAGCAACATGCGTGTTTAATTTGACCAACGTCGGATTAAGCATGTGTGTCAAAGAGCGTTCGGATTTATTTCTGAATTTCATGATTGCATATGCAGTCAAAAGAGCCAATTCTGGCATTTATGTTCCTTACAGGGAATTACCCGCATAGCGGGAAAAGAGGATTATGATAAAACCCGCATGGCGGGGAAAGTCTGGGAAAATACCTGCGTAACTGGGTAAAGTTGACATAGTATTATGTCAAAAATCCTATACGTCAGGAGAAATTTTGGCTAAGACTTATCCTGTGTGACAGGAGAAAGATATGATGACTCATGTGCGTTTAATGTGTCCCACTCTGGGAGAAAAGTATGGAGTAGCTATTATGCTTTCCTAGTATCGACCGTACACCTTATGTGCAACGGTCATTAAGCACTCAATAAATCCAAAGAGAATAAAAGTTACAGACGAACCTAAAGATAAGAATGATATGCAAGTGTGACTTGCAAAAGTACTAATGATAAAGAACTATTTTGAGTTTCCGAAATGGAATGAGGAATAAGGAAAAAGTACTCCCATACCGTTAACAGATAACTTCATTACATATGAAGTAATCAGATACATGAAGTAGATACTCAAAGTTTCCTCAATTCACAAGAGTTGTGAATGGTTTTTCGAAATTGTGGAAAGTTCTTGCCACATTTCGAGGGGGAGAAAGAAATATGAGATATCCATTAATAAAGAATGTGATCATCTGGGGGAGTACGACGATCATAATAATACCCCTAAAGAAAAGAAATAGATGTATTCCTGGATCTTTTACAGTTCCGAAAGCAGACTAAGGAATACTAAGACGGTGCTTAAAGTGCCATAAAGAAGAAAGTTTTAACAGAATAAACCCAAATAATAAAGTTTAAAGATACGCCATTTTTAGTAAAGATGGAGTAATCTGGGGGAGCATGGTATGAAAATACCTAAGACTCAAATAGATTGTATCTGGGGGAGCATGTTGTATGACTTATACAACACCTGTTGTTAGCTCCATAAAGGAGGAATGAGTAAACATGGATTTTGTGATACAGGTCATGTAATACCTATTGCTTCTTGGAGATGAAAGACTATAGGATCAATTTGCCTGTCAGTGGCACATCATGATCGACATCATGATCTGAGTTACATCAGATGAAAGTAAAGAACACAAGGGATACTTCTTCAAGAAGTCTTTTGTGGACTAGAGCAAGTCTCCAGACAGTGGCATTTAAAGTTAGAAGAATCAGATGTTTTTTGGGTTAAAGAAAATGAGAAGACAATTGTATTCATGCAAAGTTATAGAACGGGAAATTTATTTCCTAATCCTGTGCATGTGCATGACGTCCTACATGCTAATGGTGATGTCAATCTACTGCAGCAGGAGAAAAGAAGTTCTTGTTCTCAAAGTTCAAAAGAATGTTCTCAGTAGAGTGACTCTCGTTATAATTATTGAGATTCACCAAGAAAAAAAGGGGGTATTAGGAGTGTCGCATGAGCATACTTTGAAAAGTCTCTAAAGTATGCATGTGAGAAAACCTACGCCTGTTCTTATAGTAAAGGGTAATGATTTTGGGAACTTTAGTGTTCCAAGAGTCAATGTGAAATAGACCAAATGAATATGGTACCATATGCTTCAGCTGTTGGAAGCTTTATGAATGCAAAAGTTTAACATTACCGTGACATAGTTCACATATCCGGGTTGTTTTGGCAATGTCCAGTACATATTTAAATTGATGGAATGGAGTCAAAGAGATCGGCCTCATGCTGAAAGAAACAAGTGCTCTCAAAAGGTTGTGAGTACAAAGATAAAAACTTGTGAAATGTACAGCGAAATCCACAATTGTCGTTGACCTTCACATTAGGAGTTTTTGTGTGGAAGAACTCTATAGAATGAATCATTTATCATCAATGTGATGCAAATATAAAGTATAGCATGATATGAGGCTGAGGGACAGGCAAAATCGTTATGGAAACCTGTACCCGGAGTTGATAATGGTTGCAGCAGCGATAACCATTTAAGTAATTCACTCCTATGACAACGAGTCAAGTGTGGTGCCAAACACATTGACACAAAGTTGTACGTTGTTAAGGAGAAAAGTCCGGAATTATGTTGAAATGCTTGGAGCATAAAAGCAACAAGCAAGTTTTTGCAGATCTGCTTATTAAAGGCTTACCGCCCAGTGTGTTTGGAGAACACACAGTCGACATGGGTTTTATGGTATAGTCTAAAATTTCCGGACAATAAAAGGGCCCAAGGTTAAAGAATTTGTTTCAAAACTGAGAGGTACGTTGTGGCTGTCTGATTCTATCGGCAATTGAGCTGTGACGATAAAACATGTTCTATGTACTGATCTGTTATGAAACGAGTAAAGTAAAAGTATAAGGTCAAAAGTAAAAGTTGAGATCAAGGGGAAGAATGTTAGGATGATCTCCACCGTGTGGGCCCAACGGCCCACCGGGCCCTTAGATCCGCGCCCTGATCGGGGGCGCTCTACCCACTATGGTTGACGGGCCCATGTCACCTGCACTATATATAAAGAGGTGGGGTAGGCGGCTCGTGATACGAGGTTCGTCGCAACGCCGTACACCCCACCTACATCCCTACCGATCTAGGGTTAGTGCAGTGCTGACGGGAGGCGCCGTCACCACTTCACCCACTCTCTGCCACCGCAGTCGCCACCATCCCACCATGGCCACCGGCGGCAGCTCTTCAGGCACAGGAGAAGGTAATACCTATCACCACTGTTGCCGGAATTCTAGCCTACCCGATCCAAGAGGTTCAACACGGGCGAGTCGTCCGCCTATGCTGATGCCGCCGCCCCTCGCTCACGCTCAGCCCAATATCCAGGCGGCGCCCTCCAATCAGGTGCCGGGGACGGCCGCCCTACACCAACAAATACTAGGCGAGCCGACCTACACCAACAAATACTAGGCCGGCCGACCTTTTCTTCCACGGACAGTCTCCAGCTGATGGACCCTGAGTTATTCGCGCGGCATGGTCATTATGACATTGCAGAGCGCTCATCGGTGACAAAGTAAACCAAACAGGAGGCAGCGGCGCCATTGGTGCTCCGGAAGTTGGCCTCCTGGAGCACGAACTGAACCAAACAGCCGGCAGCCGGCAGCCGGCAGCAGCCGATCATGGTGGACAAACTATACCAAACCGGTGGAAGCGGTAGCAATGGCGCCCCCAAGGTAGGCTCGTGGGAGGTGGATGAAGAAGGATTCGTGCCTCTCATTCCAGGGCGACTGCAATGCACCGACTGCTTTGTCGTCAGGGAAATCAGGTCCCGAAATGGTAAGCATGCATGCATGCGTTCACCCACTCAGCTTGTACTATATTTCCTGCAAGACACTTGTCGCAACTTAAACTCATTTCATCCTGGATAAATTTCTAGTACGTACCTTGCAAGGCTGATCGCAACATTCATTCCTTGATAAAATTTCCAAATGTAATTTTGCAGAGACTCGACTATTCCGCCTCTTTCTCCATGCCAGTAAGACTCGTGGAACGTTTGAACATGCTATCCTTGATCGCCATTACATTGGCGAACAGACCACGACCGAATACATAAAGTAAGTGTCTAAGACTCATTCATTAATTCTAGCTTACTCATGCTAATTATCCCTGAAATGCATGTAGCAACCCTAGTTTCGTTTCATCCTATTTTCAGTTTGCGCCGCCACGCTGGCGAGTGGGTGCTCAAACTCATGGCAAGCATCGTTATATCGGAGCGAGCGATGTGTACAGTTGAGGACTCCAACGAAGCCCCACTGAATTTAAACATCAACTGGCCTCCAGTAGCTAATGACCCATACCAGCAAAAGGAAATATCAATGCTGTTGTCGATCTTGAATGGCCACACTGACAAAAATGGTTTGTAGTCCATGAATATGTTCTGACTTGTTCACGCACAAAATCCATTGCATCAACAATATTAACTTTTTTTTTATGTATGTTCCAGTTGAAGCATCGGCGCCACCACTACCTCCAACAGCGCAGCCACCAGCCATCACTAGTAGGAAAAGTGGCTTTTACCCCGGTTCATAAGGGCCTTTAGTCCCGGTTCTGGAACCGGGACTAAATTGTCGTTACTAATGCCCTAGCCCTTTAGTCCCGGTTCTTACACGAACCGGGACTAAAGGCCGTACACGTGGCCGGTGCGGGGAGCCCAGGCAGGAGGGCCTTTTGTCCCGGTTGGTGTCACCAATCGGGATCAATAGGCATCCACGCGTCAGCACCTGGCAGGAGCTGAGGTTTTTGTTTTTTTTTGAAAGGGGTGGTTTAGGGGTTTTGGGTGGTTAATTTAGGTGTTTCATATATTGTGTTAGCTAGCTAATTAATAGAGAGAAGTGTCCTCTCTTATCTCCGTGCTTGGTCGACGCTACGTACTATATACGTATGGAGAGGAGTAGACACGCCAGCTAGTAATCAAATGAAGGAAACAGAAGATCGTCATGAACATATGCATACAGAGAGAAGTGATATCGACCACCTCTCCTTCTCCGATATATTGGTCGAACAAAAAGTTCTCGTATATCTATCCGACACTACCGGCTACATATATACAATAATTATCTCTTACAATACAATCTCCTAATTATATTGTAGGAACACAGGGTCCACATAGTATTCTCCGTTTTCAGTGATCACGTGGTCAAGGAAGAATGCCGCCAATTCCTCTTGAATTGCTCGCATACGATGTTCTGCTGGGAGTTCATCCCGCATCCGAAAGATCTAATTTGAAGAAGGGGGTCAATACATATATATATATATATATATATGAATAAATGAAACTCAACACAAATGATGGTAATAAAATAAAATTGTCAATATTATTGCTTACGCACTTCATATTGTTCTTCAGTGTAGCCCCGCTCACAGGTCGTGTGGCGGATGGACTCGCAAACGTAGTATCCACAGTAATTATTCCCGGGTTCCTGCTACAACCACTTTACAAGAAATAGAGGTCAATCAAACTGATAAGCAAGCATGCTAAATGGTATTGATGAAACTAGCGCTTGAATCACTAGGAGATGCGCGGAACATGCTACTATGGTACTTACTTTCGGGTGTCTAAATTGCAGCTTCTTCGGGAGTCCCGGAGCTTTGAGGTGAATTTTCTCCAAACCCTGCCAGACAAAGAAAACAATTACTTGATATCAGGAAATGAACAAAGTTGCTGATATGTTGGATAATGATCGATTTAACTTACTTCTGGAGCATTTGAGTCATGTTCACATAGTCCTGGGGATCTTTTCGTCTCGAGTCTAAGACGGTTACTACTCCCGGCTCAAGCTTAAACTCTAGGAGAATATAGTGGAAGCTGCGCATGCATGCATAAGTCATCAATTACATAACCATAACCTGGACTAATAAGGGAAACCGAATATGCACAAGACAGTAACACTCACTTGAAGTTGTAAGGAAAGAGTATTATATCTTTGTTTTGATTTAATACCAATGATTGTAGCAAGTTGGCCTCGGCTTCTTTGGGATTTTTTTCAACCGTATATGCATCTATGAGATTTGTGTTAATGAACCCAGTATCACCGATTTGTCTTTTCTTCAATTCGGCGATCTTCAATCTGCATAATATAGTGAGGATAAGTATAAATACATGCAATGAAAGAGCTGACCTATATAGAGAGACTTAATGACAGAAGTAGTAGTACTTACAGACAGTAGCAAGTGATCGTTGTTTTATCGAGGGACTTTTGATTGTAAAACTGGAAGAAATCCTCAAATGGAACATTCAGCAGTTCAATTCCAACGAGGTCATGCTCCGGTTTAACTCTCATCCCATCAGACTCTCTGCAGGTTTTCATGTACCAATCATGTAGTCTTCGCATCATCGTGCTTAGAGATCTGACATCTTTGACGAGAGGCTTCCCGTAATGGTATTTGTGTTTGTCCACCTCCATGATTTCATAATGTACATCGTCGGGCAGGTAATCTCCAAGATTGCTATAACCGGGCACCATACCCGGATCATTAGCGACGATGTCTTTTGACACCTTGAGCGGGGGGCACGATTGGTTCGCTTGTTTGCTGAGCTGGGCAATTTTTTTCCCAGCTCGTCGTTCTTTCATCCTTTTATCACTGACAGTACTTCCCGACCGCTCCGCTTCGGCATATGCCTTTGCAAGAACGCGCTCATAGTTGCCTCTCGGCGGAGACTTTGGTGGTTTTGTCAGGGCAGCCAGAGTGCGCTTTGCTTTCACCGGATCTACCTTCTCCTCCGGAGGTGGATGTTTCTTTGCTTTCACCCGCTCTGGTAACTTCTCTGTATTGCCTCGGTCCTCTCATATGGTAACTTCTCTGGAGTCTTCAGAGAAGGACCGAATCTGTATTGCCTCCCGCCTCTGGCAGCTGTACTGCTAGACGCAGGCAGAGCAGACGGAGCGGCTGCGGCTGTCTTCTTTCCTTGCTTACGAGGCGGAGGAGAAGGACTACGATGCGCCGGAGCAGCCGCAGCGGCGGCGGGTCTCTTCCGCCCTTGCTGACGAGGCGGAGAAGGAGGAGGCTGGCTGCTCTAGCGCGCCGGCGCTGGCGGAGAAGGAGGCGGAGTGCCGCCACGCGCCGGAGAAGGAGGCTGAGTGCCGTGATCACTCGCCGGAGGAAGAGGCGGAGGAGGAGGCGGAGTGCCCTTACTCACCGGAGCCGTCCAGTTCGGAAGCTTGATGAGCTCCTTCCGCCATAGGCATGGAGTCTTCAGAGCTAAACCCAGCCGAGTCTCCCCTTCACTGGTAGGGTGGTCAAGCTGGAGGTCCTCAAATCCCTCCGTTATTTCATCCACCATCACCCTAGCATATCCTTCTGGAATCGGCCGGCAGTGGTAGGTTGCGCCGGGTTCAGTAGGTAAAACAAAGCCAACAGCGCCTTGACTTTCAAGTTCTGCCATTCCGCCATAAGGTGGCAATGTTGAGACTCCGTGATAGCATCCATGGGGTAGCTAGCAGGAGCCGCATGCTCCAGCTGAGGCAGCTCGGTGGAAGCCACGCTGCTTCTCCGCTGAGATGGCGGTGTAGCTTCGGGGGCAGTTTCGGCATCTCGATTGCCGTCTCGTTCCTCTAGCACTTGAACCCTTTCGTGCAGACGCTGAATTTGGATCTGCTCCACTTTTTTCCTCCTCTCCTGGGTTTTGTAACCACCCGCGTCCGGAAAACCAGCCTTCCATGGAACGGAGCCTGGCGTGCCTCGTGTCCGTCCAGGGTGCTCAGGATTCCCGAGGGCCATTGTGAGCTCGTCGTTCTCTCTGTCTGGAACGAACGTCCCTTGCTGCGCTGCATCGATATAGTGCTTAAGCTTCTTGACAGGTATTGCAAGTTGCTCGTCCGTCCAACGACACCTCCCTCATACAGGGTCCAAGGTTCTGCCAGCCCCGAAGAACCAAGTCCGGCAACGGTCTGGCCAGTTCATTGTCTCTGGTTCGATTACTTTGTCAAGCAGATCCCTCTCAGACATGGCCCACTTAGGCCGGGCTTTGAGGTAGCCGCCTGACCCCGTGCGATGGTGAAGCTTCTTCTTCGCATCATTCTTCTTGTTTGTCGCTGACATCTTCTTACTCTTTTCCGATGTCTTGTGGGCCACAAATGCGGGCCAGTGATCTCGGATCTTCTCATACCAGCCGATGAATTCTGGTGTCTCTTCTTTGTCGACAAACGTTTTCAGCTCATTCTTCCACCTCCTGAATAGGTCTGCCATCTTCTTAAGAGCATGAGACTTGATTAATTGCTCTATAACTGGCTTCTCCGGATCCTCCTCTGGCGGTAGGGTGAAATTTGCCTTCAGCTCAGTCCAAAGATCATCTTTCTGCATATCATTGACATAAGACACCTCAGGGTCTTCCTTCTTAGGCTTATACCATTATTGGATGCTGATCGGGATCTTGTCCCTAACTAGAACCCCGCACTGAGCAGCAAAAGCATCCTTTGTCCGGAGGGGTTCAATCGGTTGGCCGTCGCGCGCGATTGCTGTGATCTCAAACCTTTCATCCGAGCGCAACTTTCTCTTCGGGCCTCGTCTCTTTACCGCAGTTGTGCTCGATCCGGAGGGCTAGAAAAAAGAAGAAAGACGAGTGTTAATTAATATGTGTACATACCAAAACAATGAATGCATCAATTAGCTAGTCAGCACAAGCTTAACTAATATATTTACCTGGCCGGACTCTGTTCGGTCACCGGAGCCGTCACCACGGGCTCCTTCTTGCACCAGCATTGGGTCACCTGAGCCATCATAATCATGTCTTTCCTCCTCCACTCTTCGATCACCGTAGCCTGCTTCTTCACCCTGTTCTTCCAGACCATCATTGTCGTTAAGATACGACAAGATATCACCTCTGGCTAAGATTATGTCCCCCAACATATCTTCTGCTTGCTCATCTCGTCCGTGCTCCATTGTTTCTGCAAATATTACAACATGGCAATTATTACACAAACATGACAGCAGGTGGATATATTAGTGAAAACATAGACCTAGCTTATTCCGGGTTTGGGGTGGCCTAGGCAACGCTTCAAGGGTAGGGGCGCGGCGGGAGGGGGTAGGAGACCGACATCGTTTTTTTCTAGGGTTTGGGTGTCCTCGAGAGTTTTGGTCGAGCGAGAGGGCCGGGGGGTGCTCCCGTGGTATAAGTTATCACGGTCGAGAGGGGGTATACATATCGACCGTCCATCATGTCGAAGTTATCTGGGAGGGAGTTATATATATCGACAACGACGACATACATACACGGGAAAATAATGTTATCGGGGAGGGGTATATATCGACCCCCCCCCCACGTGTTGAAGTTATCGGGAGGGGGTTTTATATCGACAATGACGACATACATACATGGGAAAATAATGTTATCGAGGAGGGGGTATATCGACCCCCCCTCGTGTTGAAGTTATCCCCCTCGTGTTGAAGTTATCGGGAGGGGGTAATATCGACAACGACAACATACATACACGGGAAAATAATGTTATCGGGGAGGGCGTATATCGACCCCCCCCACGTGTTGAAGTTATCAGGAGGGGGTTATATCGACAACGACGACATATATACACGGGAAAATAATGTTATTGGGGAGGGGGTATATCGACCCCCCCTCATGTTGAAGTTATCCCCCTTGTGTTGAAGTTATCGGGAGGGGTATATATCGACGACGACAGACCCGATAAAACATAAGAAAACAAAGAAGAAATAAAAAGAGGAGAGAAGAAGAAAGGAATAGAGGAGAGGATTGAAGAAAAAAAAAGAAGAAAAAAAAAGAGGAGAAGAAGAAAGGAATAGAGGAGAAGAAGAAAAAATAGAATATTTTCTATTTTTTTCTTCTTCTCCTCTTCTTTTTCTTCTTTTTTCCTCTTCTTATTTATTTCTCCTCTTCTTCCTCTCCTCTTCTTCTTTCTTTCCTCTTCTTATTTTCTTCTTTCCTATCCTTCTTTTTCTTCTTCTTCCCTTCCTAGCTAGCTAGATATATAAAACTTTTCTAAAATTGTAACTTTTGCATATATAAAACTTTTCCATGTGGATAATCATTTCTAATATATATCTAATATATATCCATTGTCATATATAAAAACTTTCTATATATGAACAAAAAACTTTCTATGAACAAAAAAACATTTTTGACATATATATTCATACATTTTGAACATCTACATACATACAATTTTTTTTGTTCACATATACATTATAGCCACATACACATATACATCACATATGAACAAAAAAATTAAACTAATAAAAATAAAAAAACATATAGCCACATATGAACAAAAACATATAGCCACATACATACACATATACATTATCATATATATATGATCAAAAAACAATTAACTAATAAAAAACAGAGCTGGGGCGGCGGCTCTCACAGCGGGGGCGGCTAGGACGATGGCGACGGCGGGGGCGGCGAGAGCGCCGGCGCGCGGGGGCAGGACGGGGCGGGGGTGGCGAGGGCGCCGGCGAGCACGCGCGGGCCGGGCAGGGGGGCTCGGGACGCCGAGGCGGCGCGCGCGAGCAGGGGAGCACGAGGCGGGGCGGCGTGTGGGGGCAGGGCGACGGCGACGAGCACCGGGCGGCGACCCGTCGAGGCAAGGGCGCGGGGCGACGGCGACGAGGAGCGGGCGGCGACGGCGAGCACGGGCAGCCTGGCAGCGTCGGGGGTAACTGGCGAGGTATCTCGAAAATTTCCTAAGTGTGGACTTATATAGCAAAGCCTTTAGTCCCGGTTCGTGGCACCAACCGGGACTAAAGGTGGGCATTAGTCCCGGTTGGTGCCACCAACCGGGACCAAAGGCCCCTTTTCAGCAGCCCAAAGGGCGGGAAGCGGCGGCCTTTGGTCCCGGTTGGTGGCACCAACCGGGACTAAAGGGGGGGCATTGGTCCCGGTTGGTGGCACCAACCGGGACCAAAGGCCTTGCGCTGCGCGCGGCCAAAAGTTTAGTCCCACCTCGCTAGTTGAGAGGGGCTCGGAGTGGTTTATAAGCCCCACTACGGCTGCCCTCTCGAGCTCCTCTCAAATGCAGGCTTACGGGCCTAATGTCACACTGTGCTGTCTGTTGGCCTATTGGGCCTTCTGCGGGCCCGAATCCTGTCCCAGGTTGGGTTTCTAGTCGTATTCAGGCCGTGGTGGCCCAATAGGTGGCAGTTTTTAAAAAAAAATCCCAGTTTTTGGTTCTGTTTTTTGCATTATTTATTTTCTTTTGTTTTTTGCTTTATTTTTTAATTCTTTTTGCTTTTAGGTCAGCAAAATTATAAACTGTCTGTTAGTGCCATTAGTTTTAGAAAAAATATAAACTTTCTATTAGTGCCATTAGTTTTTTATGAAAATTCTTTTTGCTGTATTTAGTTTTTTAGTTTTCTTTTTTGCTATATTTATTTTGTTTTGTTTCTACTTACAACAAAAAACTTATTTATTTAATTTTATTTTGTTTCTAATTACTTATTTATTTTACTTTATGATAATTCTTTCTGCTATTAAAGTTTCTATAAAAAAAAGTTCTTTATGAAAATTCTTTTTGCTTTTAATGATTAAAAATAAAAAAGAGGCGCAATGCGCGTTGATTTGCTTCAAGCCTTTCGGAATAGTGTAGACTGCACTGCACATAGCTCGATGCTGCTACCTTATTCCTCAAGGCTTGAAGCTAAGCAACGTGAGCATTGCACCTCTTCTTCATCGTCTCTGCACTCAGGGCTTATAAACCGCTCCTAGTGCCTCTCAGCTAGCGAGGTGTGACTAAAAAACTGCTTAGCTAGTACGAAACTCTAGTACCGGTTCGTGCCACGAACAGGTACTAAAGGTGCTCGTGGGGCCTCAGCCTCATTAGTACCGGTTCGTGGCACCAACAGGGACCAAAGGGTGGAATTGGTCCCGGTTCGTGCCACCAACCGGGACCAATGGCCTTGCACAGCGGCGTGGTGGTGAGTTTAGTCCCACCTCGCTAGCTAAGAGAGAGCCGCACCTGTTTATAAGGTGCGCCTGAGCTGTCGAGCTCCTCTCTAAAGCAGGCTTACGGGCCTAACCTCTCTGCACTCAGGGCTTATAAAGCATTTCAAATGAACTCTGAAAAGGTTGAAAGTTGGCATGGTATCATCATTTCATCCACATAGCATGTGCAAGAAAGTTGAGAGGGTTACGGCAAAAACTATATGCACTTCTTGTACAAAACGGACAATGGTATCATACTCGTCTATTACAAAGTTGGCATGGTATCATCATCATAGTTGCGGGAGAAAGTCTTCACTTTTTCTTCGCTTGTGTCATTTGCTTATTTCGCCGTAACCATGGATAATCTTCATTGTTTATCAGGATGCTTGGGTCAGCCTTGACTTTGAAGGGAGGAATTTCATGAAACTTTTCATAATCTTCAGACATGTCTGTCTTGCCCTCCACTCCCACAATGTCCCTTTTTCCTGAAAGAACTATGTGGCACTTTGGCTCATCGTATGATGTATTCGCTTCCTTATCTTTTCTTTTCCTCGGTCTGGTAGACATGTCCTTCACATAGATAACCTGTGCCACATCATTGGCTAGGACGAACGGTTCGTCAGTGTACCCAAGATTGTTCAGATCCACTGTTGTCATTCCGTACTGTGGGTCTACCTGTACCCCGCCTCCTGACAGATTGACCCATTTGCACTTAAACAAAGGGACCTTAAAATCATGTCCGTAGTCAAGTTCCCATATGTCCATTATGTAACCATAATATGTGTCCTTTCCCCTCTCGGTTGCTGCATCAAAGCGGACACTGCTGTTTTGGTTGGTGCTCTTTTGATCTTGGGCGATCGTGTAAAATGTATTCCCATTTATCTCGTACCCTTTGTAAGTCAATACAGTCGAAGATGGTCCCCTGGACAACGAGTACAACTCATCACAAACAGTGGTGTCACCTCTGAGACGTGTTTCCAACCAACTGCTGAAAGTCCTGATGTGTTCACATGTAATCCAGTCGTCACACTGCTCCGGGTGTTTGGAGCGCGACTGTTCTTGTGTTCATCGACATACGGGGTCACCAAGATAGAGTTCTGTAGAACTGTGTAGTGTGCTTCAGACCAAGAATTTACGTCCCTGCATATTATTGAGTCCCCCCTCCAAGCGTGCCTTTTCCAGTCAGTCTCCCCTCATACCGCGATTTAGGGAGACCTATCTTCTTAAGGCCAGGAATGAAGTCAACACAAAACCCAATGACATCCTCTGTTTGATGGCCCATGGAGATGCTTCCTTCTGGCCTAGGGCGGTTACGGACATATTTCTTTAGGATTCCCATGAACCTCTCAAAGGGGAACATATTGTGTAGAAATACGGGCCCCAGAATGACAATCTCGTCGACTAGATGAACTAGGACGTGCGTCATGATATTGAAGAAGGATGGTGGGAACACCAGCTCGAAACTGACAAGACATTGCGCCACATCACTCCTTAGCCTTGGTATGATTCCTGGATCGATCACCTTCTGAGAGATTGCATTGAGGAATGCACATAGCTTCACAATGGCTAATTGGAGGTTTTCCGGTAGAAGCCCCCTCAATGCAACCGGAAGCAGTTGCATCATAATCACGTGGCAGTCATGAGACTTTAGGTTCTGGAACTTTTTCTCTGGCATATTTATTATTCCCTTTATATTCGACGAGAAGCCAGTCGGGACCTTCATATTGAGCAGGCATTCAAAGAAGATTTCTTTCTCTTCTTTCGTAAGAGCGTAGCTGGCAGGACCTTCATACTGCTTCGGAGGCATGCCGTCTTTTTCGTGCAAACGTTGCAGGTCCTCCCTTGCCTCAGGTGTATCTTTTGTCTTCCCATACACGCCCAAGAAGCCTAGCAGGTTCATGCAAAGGTTCTTCGTCACGTGCATCATGTCGATTGAAGAGCGGACCTCTAGCTCTTTCCAGTAGGGTAGGTCCCAAAATATAGATTTCTTCTTCCACATGGGTGCGTGTCCCTCAACGTCATTCGGAACAGCTAGTACGCCGGGACCCTTTCCAAAGATTACGTGTAAATCATTGACCATAGCAAGTACGTGATCACCGGTACGCATGGCGGGCTTCTTCCGGTGATCTGCCTCGCCTTTGGAATGCTTGCCTTTCTTTCGACATTGATGGTTGGTCGGAAGAAATCGACGATGGCCCAGGTACACATTCTTCCTGCTTTTGTCCAGGTATATACTTTCAGTGTCATCTAAACAGTGCGTGCATGCGTGGTATCCCTTGTTTGTCTGTCCTGAAAGGTTACTGAGAGCGGGCCAATCGTTGATGGTTACCAACAGCAACGCGTGCACGTTAAATTCCTCCTGTTTGTGCTCATCCCACGTACGTACACCGTTTCCATTCCACAGCTGTAAAAGTTCTTCAACTAATGGCCTTAGGTACACATCAATGTCGTTGCCGGGTTGCTTAGTGCCTTGGATGAGAACTGGCATCATAATGAACTTCCGCTTCATGCACATCCAAGGAGGAAGGTTATACATACATAGAGTCACGGGCCAGGTGCTGTGATTGCTGCTCTGCTCCCCGAAAGAATTAATGCCATCCGCGCTTAAACCAAACCATACGTTCCTTGGGTCTGCTGCAAACTCACCCGAGTACTTTCTCTTGATTTTTTTCCACTGCGACCCGTCAGCGGGTGCTCTCAACTTCCCGTCTTTCTTACGGTCCTCACTGTGCCATCGCATCAACTTGGCATGCTCTTCGTTTCTGAACAGACGTTTCAACCAAGGTATTATAGGAGCATACCACATCACCTTCGTAGGAACCCTCTTCCTGGGGGGCTCGCCATCAACATCACCAGGGTCATCTCGTCTGATCTTATACCGCAATGCACCGCATACCGGGCATGCGTTCAGATCCTTGTACGCACCGCGGTAGAGGATGCAGTCATTAGGGCATGCATGTATCTTCTGCACCTCCAATCCTAGAGGGCATACGACCTTCTTTGCTGCGTATGTACTGTCGGGCAATTCGTTATCCTTTGGAAGCTTCATCTTCAATATTTTCAATAGCTTCTCAAATCCTTTGTCAGGCACAGCATTCTCTGCCTTCCACTGCAGCAATTCCAGTACGGTACCGAGCTTTGTGTTGCCATCTTCGCAACTGGGGTACAACCCTTTTTTGTGATCCTCGAACATGCGATCGAACTTCAGCTTCTTCTTTTGACTTTCGCATTGCGTCCTTGCATTGACAATGACCCGGCGGAGATCATCATCATCGGGCACTGGTTCCTCTTGATCTTCAGCAGCTTCCCCCCTTGCAGCATCATTGGGCACATCGTCTGGTTCCTCTTGATCTTCAGCAGCTTCCCCCGTTGCAGCATCACCGTATTCAGGGGGCACATAGTTGTCATCGTCCTCTTCTTCTTCGCTGTCTTCCATCATAACCCCCATTTCTCCGTGCCTCGTCCAAACATTATAGTGTGGCATGAAACCCTTGTAAAGCAGGTGGGCGTGAAGGATTTTCCGGTCAGAGTAAGACTTCGTATTCCCACATATAGGGCATGGACAACACATAAAACCATTCTGCTTGTTTGCCTCAGCCACTTCGAGAAAATCATGCACGCCCTTAATGTACTCAGAGGTGTGTCTGTCACCGTACATCCATTGCCGGTTCATCTGCGTGCATTATATATAATTAAGTATGTCAAAAACCATTACAGAACATCATGAATAGATAATTAAGTGACCAAATTAATAGAAGTTCATCATCACATTAGAACCAAAGTACATACATAGTTCTCATCTAACAACATATATATAGCTCTCCAGAGCATCTAATTAATTAAACCATACATTGAAACTATGTAAAACATTTCAATGCGAAAACAAATGCGATCATAATCGCAACCAAGGTAACAATTGATCCAACAGCATAATGATACCAAGCCTCGGTATGAATGGCATATTTTCTAATCTTTCTAATCTTCAAGCGCATTGCATCCATCTTGATCTTGTGATCATCGACGACATCCGCAACATGCAACTCCAATATCATCTTCTCCTCCTCAATTTTTTTATTTTTTCCTTCAAGTAATTGTTTTCTTCTTCAACTAAATTTAACCTCTCGACAATAGGGTCGTTTAGAATTTCCGGTTCAACCACCTCCTAGATAAATAAAATCTATGTCACGCTGGTCGGTATATTTGTCATAAACAATAAATGAATCAAATAGTTATAAAAAGATAATATATACCACATCCGAGTCATAGACAGGACGAGGGCCGACGGGGGCGGATACCAAAACCATCGCACTATGTGTAACGCCCAGATAATCAAACCGCAGTAATCCCACGCTAATGGTGCCACGCCACCACAGTTACTGTTGCTAATCTACCGTTAGGTCAAACCGTTTCAAAATTCAAATTTAAATTAATGTCGACAATAAAAGTTTTTCAAAATTTAAAACAAAAATGTTCGGGAGATGCCATATTTTGCATAAGTGAATATGCTGTAATAAACACATTTTTATAAAATGCCTAAACAATTTAAAATAATTTAAAACAGAAAAGAAAATAAATAAAAGAAAGAAAATACAAAAGAGAAAGCAAACAAAAAAAAGAAAGGAGAGAACCCCCCCGGGCCGTGGCCCAACTGGGCCAAACCACCAGGCCCAGCCGGCCACCCACCCCTCCTTATCCCCTCACCCCCACCCACTCCACCGACACCCCCACTCTCCCCCTCCCTCCCCCGATCCAGATCGGATCGGGCTCGACCCCGTCGCCCCGCTCGCCCCGACGTCGCCCCGCTCGCCCACGACGCCGCCCCGCTCGCCGGACCCCAGCGCCTTCGCCACCTCGTCGGCGTCGCCTCCTCGCCTCTCCATCGCCGGCCACCCCGAGCTTCCCCGAGCCCGCTGCCCGTGCCCTACTCCTCCTATGTGAGCTCCCCCTCCTCTCTCTGCCATGGCCGCGCCCGCGCGTGACCGCGCCCCTCTGCTCCTGCCACGAGCGCGCCGTCGCCGCTCGTCGCCGGGTCCGCCCGCACCACCGCACCATCGCGCCACGGCCGTGCTCATCGCCGTCGCTTACCTCACCACCGTGGCCACCGCACGCACGGCTCGCGTCCGAGACCCGCGCCGTGCTCAGCACGCCCCCAGTAGGCCAACGCCACGCGGCCCCGCTACCGCCTGGACACCGCCGGCCTCTAGACTCCTCTTCCCGCGCTCGCCTCACCTCCGCAGGCCCCCGCGCCGGACGCCGCCCCGCCGCACACACCACGTGTCGTCGTGGCCCTGCTGCGGCTCTACCCGCGCCGTCTCGCCTGGCCTCGTCGCGCCGCCCTGCTCCGGCAGCCACCGCGGCCGCGCCTCCTCCCCTGGTCGCCTCGGGCGTGCGGGCACCCCTTCGCCCGCACCGGCCACCCGCGCCCCCGCTTCGGCCCTCTGGGCCACTGACTGCTGGGGCCCAGCCCCTTTAAAAAAAAGAATATAAAAAATAAAAATAAAAATAAAAATAAAAAATATAAATAATAATATAATAAATTTAATTAATTTAATTAATTAATTAACTAAATTAATTTAGTTAATTAACCATGTTTAGATTAATCTAATTAATTAGTTAATTTAATTAATAGTTAATTAATTAGTTAACCCTAATTACCCTAATCAGTCAATGACAGGTGGGTCCCGCACGTCAGTTTGACCCAGTCAACGCCCTGTTGACTGCTGACGTCATGATGACGTCAGCAGGCACTATTCTAGATAATGTTGAATTAAATAAATTAATTAATTCCAGAAAATGATTAAATCTTTAGAAAATCATATATAATAATCCGTAACTCGGATGAAAATACTTTCTACATGAAAGTTGCTCAGAACAACGAGACGAATCCGAATACGCAGTCCGTTTATCAGCCACACGTTCCTAACATAGCGAACATGGAACTTTCCCCCTCCGGTCCGTCTGTCCGAAAACGCGAAACATCGGGAATACTTTCCCGGATGTTCCCCCCCTTCGCCGGTACCACCTACTGCCGCGTTAGGGCACACCTAGCACCGCTCATTGTCATGTCACGCATCGTCATGCTTATGTTTGCATTGTAATTACTGTTTCTTCCCCCCTCTTTCTCTCCGGTAGACTACGAGACCGACGCTGCTGCTGCCCAGTTCGACTACGGAGTTGACGACCCCTCCTACTTGCCAAAGCAACCAGGAAAGCCCCCCCCCCCTTGATCACCAGATATCGCCTATTCTTCTCTATATTGCTTGCATTAGAGTAGTGTAGCATGTTACTGCTTTCCGTTAATCCTATACTGATGCATAGCCTGCCCTTGCTTCTACTGTTACCTTTACCTGCAATCCTACATGCTTAGTATAGGATGCTAGTTTTCCATCAGTGGCCCTACATTCTTGTCCGTCTGCTGTGCTATACTATCAGGCTGTGATCACTTGGGCGGTGATCACGGGTATATACTTATATGCTCTATACATGACACAGGTGGTGACTAAAGCCGGGTCGGCTCGTAGGAGTACCCGCAAGTGGATCTTTGTGGCGGAGCGACAGGGCAGGTTGAGACCGCCTAGGTGAGAGGTGGGCCTGGCCCTGGACGGCGTCCGCGGTTACTTCAACATAACACACTTAACGAGTTCTTGGTATTTGATCTGAGTCTGGCCATTTGGTCTATACGCACTAACCATCTACGCGGGAGTAGTTATGGGTATCCCGGCGTCGTGGTATTAGCCGAAGCTCTTTTGACGTCAGCGACTGAGTGGCGCGCGCCGCATTGGACCGTAAGCTCGCGCTTGTATTAAGGGGGCTAGGTCTGCTTCCGGCCGCGTACGCAACGTGCAGGTGTGCATAGGGCGATGGGCCCAGACCCCTGCGCTCATAGGGTTTAGACCGGCGTGCTGACCTCTCGGTGGGGCTGCGACGTGTTGATCTTCCGAGGCCGGGCATGACCCAGAAAAGTGTGTCCGGCCAAATGGGATCGAGCGTGTTGGGTTATGTGGTGCACCCCTGCAGGGAAGTTTATCTATTCGAATAGCCGTGTCCCTCGGTAAAAGGACGACCCGGAGTTGTACCTTGACCTTATGACAACTAGAACCGGATACTGAATAAAATACACCCTTCCAAGTGCCAGATACAACCCGGTGATTGCTCTCTAACAGGGCGACGAGGAGGGGATCGCCGGGTAGGATTATGCTATGCGATGCTACTTGGAGGACTTCAGTCTACTCTCTTCTACATGCTGCAAGATGGAGATGGCCAGAAGCGTAGTCTTCGACAGGATTAGCTATCCCCCTCTTATTCTGGCATTCCGCAGTTCAGTCCACTGATATGCCCCTTTACACATATACCCATGCATATGTAGTGTAGCTCCTTGCTTGCGAGTACTTTGGATGAGTACTCACGGTTGCCTTTCTCCCTCTTTTCCCCCCTTTCCTTTCTACCTGGTTGTCGCAACCAGATGCTGGAGCCCAGGAGCCAGACGCCACCGTCGATGACGACTCCTACGACACTGGAGGTGCCTACTACTACGTGCAGGCCGCTGACGACGACCAGGAGTAGTTAGGAGGATCCCAGGCAGGAGGCATGCGCCTCGTTCGATCTGTATCCCAGTTTGTGCTAGCCTTCTTAAGGAAAACTTGTTTAACTTATGTCTGTACTCAGATATTGTTGCTTCCGCTGACTCGTTTGTGATCGAGCACTTGTATTCGAGCCCTCGAGGCCCCTGGCTTGTATTATGATGCTTGTATGACTTATTTATGTTTTAGAGTTGTGTTGTGATATCTTCCCGTGAGTCCCTAATCTTGATCGTACACATTTGCGTGCATGATTAGTGTATGGTCAACCCGGGGGCGTCACAAGTTGGTATCAGAGCCGACTGCCTGTAGGAATCCCCCTTTCCACACTCCTTGGCCGAAGTCGAGTCTAGATATTACAAATTTTTTACTAACATGGCTCTGTGGCTTACGGGCCGACGTCGCCAATGGGTGGTACTAGGATCTTTTACTCCTCGACCTTTACTCTGGGACTCTGAACTCTCTTCTACTCGAGTTAAACGAATTTACTAACTCTAACACTAGGATCCCGTGACCGCATTCACCCCAAAGTTGGATAAGCCATAGTTATTTCTAAGAATAGCATTTTGAACAATTCACACACTGTCATTTGACTCCTTTGAAACGTCTTTGCTTTCAGATGGAACCCACGAGGCAGGTCGTGCGCCACACGACGGCCATTGGTGCCTCGGAATCACCTGCTGTGCTAGCTGAGATGATGACCTATCTGGGTTATCGCTGGCACCCTGAGTACACCGTCTACGAGGAGTACCAGGACTTTAACCAGGAGCA
The DNA here is from genome assembly GCF_018294505.1 of Triticum aestivum. Classification (NCBI taxonomy): domain Eukaryota; kingdom Viridiplantae; phylum Streptophyta; class Magnoliopsida; order Poales; family Poaceae; genus Triticum; species Triticum aestivum. The sequence continues at coordinate 35,755,215 of NC_057796.1, read as the reverse complement.
GTACCGTGCCATCGTCCACCTCTACTCGCGGGAGTATGACTCCACTACTGTGCTGCACACTGCTCATGGTGTTGGTGTGACCATCGATATGGCTGTCCACGATGCTGCCTATGCTGCTCTGACACGTCTTCGTGGAGAGTATCGGGAGTTGGACACCTCCCCTTTCAGGCACATTGCTATCGCATCTGATGTTGGTGCGGAGGGATACTATACTGCTGCCTACTCCACTGTCACCCGAGAGCCCTTCTACCATCAGAACCTGGTTCTGCATGCTGATGGGCTGGATTGAGCTAACCGAGCTCTTCGCCACGATTTGGACACCACCCGTCAGCACCTTTACCGTGCTCTGACGCTGCTGCACCCCTTTGTCCGGTCTAGGGAGCTGCCTCGTTCTGCGATCTACCCAGCCAGGACTGTGATGCCCCAGGGTGTCGGCTAGCCAGATGTGGGAGGCCACTCTCCTGCACTTGGACCTCTTCTGCCTCCTGAGTGTCAGGTTCTGCACCAGAGTATTCGCGGACCCCAGGTTGCTGATGTGGAGTTCCCGATGCTACACTACCAGCTTTCAGGCTACACCTACCTCCACAGTACCTCTTGGGACTGATGTAGGCTTGCTTATTAGTGTTTGATGCATTCGCCGCGAGCCTGTGTGCCGCCTATGTTGTTTTAGTCTATGTACTGAACTCTGTGTACTGAACTCTATGCATGACCGCTTTTGTAAGTTATGCCGACAACTATGTAGTAGCTATCGTGCTCCTTTCATTATGCATGTTTCATCATGAATGATTCTTGTCCTTGCAAATTTTCTCAATGCTGAACTACCCCTGTTATATATTAGCAGGATGGTTAGACCAGGTGGTTGTGGTCGTGGTGGCAATGCCCCACCACCACTTGAGTACATGGTTGGTATGATCCAACAGTTTGAACTGAACCGCCAATTCATGGAAAATATGATGGCTCAGTTTCCTCGCCCCAATATGGACCAGCAACCAACCCCAGTAACTCTGCAGGAATTCATGCGCCTGAACCCAACTGCGTACCGCAGCTCAACTCAGCCTCTGGATGCTGATGACTGGCTCCGTGACATCACCTATGAGATGGAGTCTACCAATGTAGCCCCTGCCAGCTATGTCAACTTTGCTTCCTTCTTTCTGAAGGGACCCGCAGCTCAATGGTGGGACAGCCACAGGCGTACTCTGCCAGCTGGAACAATCATCACTTGGCCAGACTTCCAAGCTGCTTTCCGTGCCCGCTTCATTCCTCAAGGAGTCATGGACCGGAAGAAGCGTGAGTTCCGCAACCTCACCCATGGCAACAAAACTGTTGAAGCTTATCAGCGGGAGTTTCTGGACTTGTCTCGCTATGCTGAAGAGGACATTGCAACTGATGCACGCAGACAGGAGAAGTTCCGTGATGGCCTTCAAGCTGACATCAAGCTCGCACTTCTAGTGCATGACTTTGCTGATTTCGCCACCTTGGTGAACAAGGCCATCAATGTCGAAACTGGTCTGCAGGAATACCAGAGCTCTCACAGGCGCAACCATGACACGGGCTCATCTTCGGGCCCGCCTTCACAGAAGCGTAAGATATGGATCCCGAACAGCATGTACCGTCCAAATGCATCTGCCCCAAGGCAGACCTATGCTACACCTCGTCTGCCTCCACCACCATCTAGGCAGTCAAGACATCCAGCTCCACCATCCCAAGCTCCTGTTCCCACTCCCAATAATGGTCTGTGCTACAAGTGTGGACAACCAGGTCACCGTGCCAGGGACTGCAATCAGAATCAGAATCAACTTGCCCTTCCCGCAGCTGGCCGTGGTAACAACCGTCCCCGCAACAACAATGCTAAGTCTTATGGTCGTGCTCATGCCAACCACGTTGATCTGAACGATGCTCAAGACCAGCCTGCTACTGTGATGGGTACACTCCTCGTAAATTCAGTACCAGCATCCGTTTTATTTGATACAGGTGCATCGCATTCATTCATGCCAGAAGATTTTGCATACAAGCACGACGTTAAATGTGAGGAGATGAACACCTCGGTATTGGTCAAAACCCCCGTGGGACAGTGTCAAACCTCCCTGGTTGGCATCGATGTCCCCGTGGAAATCGAAGGGCTGGAATTCTATGCCTCTCCCATTATCCTGAAGTCGTCTAACATCGACCTCATTTTGGGGATGGATTGGTTGAAAGCGCATACTGCTTCTATAGTTTGAGCCACTAAGACCGTTCATCTACTTCACCCTTCAGATGAAATAGTTGCTTACCAAGCTCATCTGGTGCAAAATGTCGAGGCCAGGCTCTATGCATTGAATGCATTGAACGCCGCACCACTCGAGGGCATTGAAAACATTCCCGTCGTGCGTGAATTCCTCGACGTCTTCCCTGAAGAACTTCCAGGGATTCCCCCTGCTAGAGCTGTCGAATTCATCATCGACTTGAAACCAGGCACCACTCCTATAGCCAAGCGACCCTACAAAATGCCGCCGCATGAACTCCTTGAGCTTACGGAGGAAATCGACAAATCTCTTCGCAAAGGATTCATTCGCCCAAGTTGCTCTCCTTGGGGAGCACCTTCTCTCTTTGTCAAGAAGAAGGATGGGATAAACCGATTAGTTCAAGACTACGGTCCTATAAACCAAGCTACTATTCAGAATAAATACCCTCTTCCTCGGATCAATGATCTGTATGATCAACTGGCGGGTTCATCAATGTTCTCTAAGCTCGACTTGAGTTTGGGTTACCACCAGATCCATGTTCGCGAAGAGGATATCCCAAAGACTGCCTTCCTGACTCGGTATGGTTCATACGAGTACACCGTCATGTCTTTCGGTTTAACCAATGCTCCAGCCACCTTCTCTCATCTGATGAACTATATATTCATGGATTACCTCGACAAGTTCGTCGTGGTTTATCTGGATGATATCCTGGTATTTTCCAAGAACGAAGAGGAACATGCTAAACATCTTCGACTTGTGCTAGAAAAGCTACGAGAGCATCAACTATATGCCAAGTTCTCCAAATGTGAATTCTGGCTACCGGAAGTAACCTATCTTGGGCATGTCATCTCTAAGGATGGTATTGCCGTCAACCCTGAACGAGTCCAGGCTATCCTTGATTGGACTCCTCCAAAGAACGTTAAGCAAGTCAGAAGTTTTCTCGGTCTCGCCAGCTATTGCCGTCGATTCGTCGAGAACTTCTCCAAGATCGCCAGGCCTCTGACTAACCTGTTGCATAAGGGCGTCAAGTTCCAATGGACAGACAAATGTCAGGAAAGTTTCCAGGCACTCAAAGACAAGTTGACTTCTGCCCCAGTTCTAGCTCCCCCTGATACTAAGAAGGACTTCGTCATTTACTGCGACGCTTCCCGTCAAGGATTAGGCTGTGTCCTGATGCAAGACCGCAAAGTGATTGCTTATGCCTCTCGGCAATTGCGCCCTTACGAAGATAACTACCTAGTTCACGACCTCGAACTTGCTGCTGTCATTCATGCGCTGAAGCAGTGGCGACATTACCTTCTTGGTAATCGTTGCGAGATCTTCACAGACCACCAAAGTCTAAAGTATCTGTTTACTCAGCCAGACCTGAACCTCCGTCAGCAGAGATGGATGGAGCTTGTTGCAGACTTTGACTTGGGTATTTCCTATACGCCAGGCAAGGCTAATGTAATGGCTGATGCCTTGAGCCGCAAGTCTTACTGCAACCACCTCCAGGTTCACAAAGTTCAGCCCTCGCTTGTTGAAGAATTCAGGAAGCTGAACCTCCATATTGTTCCTCCGGGTGCACTCGCTCCCCCTCCTAAGGAGTTTCGCAAGATGAACCTCCGTGTTGTTTCCCAGGGTTCCCTCAATACCCTGGCCGTCGAACCAGATCTCTTGGACTCCATCAAGAGAATAGAGGGATATGACTCTGAAGCCCACAAGATTAAGCGCTACCTCGCAGAAGGAAAGCCCTCATTCTTCACTATCGATGAAGATGGCACTTTATACTTCAAGGGCCGCCTAGTGGTGCCATGTGCAGAGAAAAACCTGGATATCACACAGGAAGTTATGAAAGAAGCTCATGATACGCCCCTATGTATCCATCCTGGTAGTACAAAGATGTACCAAGAAATCCGTCAGAGATTCTGGTGGTCTAATATGAAGCAAGACATTGCTCGATATGTTGCCGAGTGTGACGTTTGCCGTCGTATCAAAGCAGAACATCAAAGGCCTGCTGGAACTCTGCAACCTATCTCTATTCCTGAATGGAAATGGGACCATGTTGAGATGGACTTCGTCACTGGATTTCCCAAATCACAGAAAGGTAATGATGCTATTCTTGTCGTCATTGACCGGCTTTCCAAAGTTGCACATTTCCTGGCGGTCAAAGAAACGATCACTGCTAGTCAGTTGGCAACGCTCTATATGTCCAGGATTGTTTCACTCCACGGTATTCCATTGGTTATCAGCTCAGATCGTGGCAGCTTATTCACTTCAAGATTCTGGGCAAGTTTCCAAGAAGCCATGGGAACTCATCTGTCATTCAGTACTGCGTTTCATCCTCAGTCGCAAGGGCAAGTTGAACGCGTCAACCAAGTTCTCGAAGACATGCTTCGAGCTTGTGTTATTTCCTTCGGCAAGAAATGGGAGGAATCTCTCCCGTATGCTGAGTTCTCTTATACTAATATCTATCAAGCTAGTCTGAAGATGGCCCCCTTCGAAGTGTTGTATGGACGAAAGTGTCGAACCCCTCTGAACTGGTCAGAAACTGGGGAACGTCCACTCTTCGGTCCGGATATTATCCAACATGCCGAAGAACAAGTCCGCATTATTCGTGAGAATCTCAAGACTGCTCAGTCACGTCAGAAGAGTCAGTATGACCTTCATCATAAAGACATGGTCTATCAACCTGGCGAAAGGCTTATCTTCGAGTCACACCAATGAAGGGTGCTCACCGCTTTGGAATCAAGGGCAACCTGCTCCTCGATATATTGGCCCATTCACTATTCTCGAAAGGCGTGGAAAAGTGGCATACCAACTGGAGCTTCCGCCGAACCATTCTCAGGTTCACGATGTGTTCCATGTGTCACAGCTCCGCCGTTGCTTCAAGGACCCAATCCGAGCGGTGTATCATGAAGTGCTCGAATTGCAGCAGGACCTCTCCTATAAGGAGCATCCGGTCCGCATTCTCGACCAAGCTGAACGCCGCACACGTCAGAAGGCGATCAAGTTCCTCAAATTCCAGTGGTCGCACCATTCTGAAGATGAAGCCACTTGGGAACGAGAGGATCGTCTGCGCGATGAATACCCCGCACTGTTTCCTTCTACTTCCTAAATCTCGGGACGAGATTTCTTGTAGTGGAGGAGTTTTGTAACGCCCAGATAATCAAGCCACAGTAATCCCACGCTAATGGTGCCACGTCACCATAGTTACTGTTGCTAATCTACCGTTAGGTCAAACCGTTTCAAAATTCAAATTTAAATTAATGTCGAAAATAAAAGTTTTTCAAAATTTAAAACAAAAATGTTCGGGAGATGCCATATTTTGCATGTGAATATGGTGTAATAAACACATTTTTATAAAATGCCTAAACAATTTAAAATAATTTAAAACAGAAAATAAAATAAATAAAAGAAAGAAAATACAAAAGAGAAAGCAAACAAAAAAAAGAAGAAAGGAGAAAACCCCCCCTGGGCCGTGGCCCAACTGGGCCAAACCACCAGGCCCAGCCGGCCACCCACCCCTCCTTATCCCCTCACGCCCACCCACTCCACCGACACCCCCCACTCTCCCCCTCCCTCCCCCGATCCAGATCGGATCGGGCTCGACCCCGTCGCCCCGACGTCGCCCCGCTCGCCCCTGACGCCGCCCTGCTCGCCGGACCCCAGCGCCTTCGCCACCTCGTCGGCGTCGCCTCGTCGCCTCTCCATCGCCGGTCACCCCGAGCTTCCCCGAGCCCGCTGCCTGTGCCCTACTCCTCCTCTGTGAGCTCCCCCTCCTCTCTCTGCCATGGCCGTGCCCGCGCGTGACCGCGCCCCTCTGCTCCTGCCACGCGTGCGCCGTCGCCGCTCGTCGCCGGGTCTGCCCGCACCACCGCACCGTCGCGCCACGGCCGTGCTCATCGCCGTCGTTTACCTCACCACCGCGGCCACCGCACGCACGGCTCGCGTCCGAGCCCCATGCCGTGCTCAGCACGCCCCCAGTAGGCTAACGCCACGCGGCCCCGCTACTGCCTGCACACCGCCCGCCTCCAGACTCCTCTTCCCGCGCTCGCCTCACCTCCGCAGGCCCCCGCGCCGGACGCCGCCCCTATGCAACTACCTCGCCGCCCCGCCGCACACACCACGCGTCGTCATGGCCCTGCTGCGGCTCTACCCGCGCCGTCTCGCCTGGCCTCGTTGCGCCGCCCTGCTCCGGCAGCCACCGCGGCCGCGCCTCCTCCCCTGGTCGCCTCGGGCGTGCGGGCACCCCTTCGCCCGCACCGGCCACCCGGGCCCCCGCGTTGTCCCTCTGGGCCACTGACTGCTGGGGCCCAGCCCCTATTAAAAAAAAGAATATAAAAAAATAAAAATAAAAAAATATAAATAATAATAATAAAAATAAATTTAATTAATTTAATTAATTTAATTAACTAAATTAATTTAGTTAATTAACCCTGTTTAGATTAATCTAATTAATTAGTTAATTTAATTAATAGTTAATTAATTAGTTAACCCTAATTACCCTAATCAGTCAATGACAGGTGGGTCCCGCACGTCAGTTTGACCTAGTCAACGCCCTGTTGACTGCTGACGTCATGCTGACGTCAGCAGGCACTATTCTGGATAATGTTGAATTAAATAAATTAATTAATTCCAGAAAATGATTAAATCTTTAGAAAATCATATAAAATAATCCGTAACTCGGATGAAAATACTTTCTACATGAAAGTTGCTCAGAACGACGAGACGAATCCGAATACGCAGTCCGTTTGTCAGCCACAAGTTCCTGACATAGCGAACATGGAACTTTCCCCCTCCGGTCCGTCTGTCCGAAAACGCGAAACATCGGGAATACTTTCCCGGATGTTCCCCCCCTTGGCCGGTACCACCTACTGCCGCGTTAGGGCACACCTAGCACCGCTCATTGTCATGTCACGCATCGTCATGCTTATGTTTGCATTGTAATTACTGTTTCTTCCCCCCTCTTTCTCTCCGGTAGACTACGAGACCGACGCTGCTGCTGCCCAGTTCGACTACGGAATTGACGACCCCTCCTACTTTCCAGAGCAACCAGGCAAGCCCCCCCCCCTTGATCACCAGATATCGCCTATTCTTCTCTATACTGCTTGCATTAGAGTAGTGTAGGATGTTACTGCTTTCCGTTAATCCTATACTAATGCATAGCCTGCCCTTGCTTCTACTGTTGTTACCTTTACCTGCAATCCTACATGCTTAGTATAGGATGCTAGTTTTCCATCAGTGGCCCTACATTCTTGTCCGTCTGCTGTGCTATACTATCGGGCCGTGATCACCTGGGCGGTGATCACGGGTATATACTTATATGCTCTATACATGACACAGGTGGTGACTAAAGTCGGGTCGGCTCGTAGGAGTACCTGCAAGTGGATCTTTGTGGCGAAGCGACAGGGCAGGTTGAGACCGCCTAGGTGAGAGGTGGGCCTAGCCCTCGACGGCGTCCGCGGTTACTTCAACATAACACGCTTAACGAGTTCTTTGTATTTGATCTGAGTCTGGCCATTTGGTCTATACGCACTAACCATCTACGCGGGAGTAGTTATGGGTATCCCGGCGTCGTGGTATCAGCCGAAGCTCTTTTGACGTCAGCGACTGAGTGGCGCGCGCCGCATTGGACCGTAAGCTCGCGCTTGTATTAAGGGGGCTAGGTCTGCTTCCGGCCGCGTACGCAACGTGCAGGTGTGCATAGGGCGATGGGCCCAGACCCCTGCGCGCATAGGGTTTAGACCGGCGTGCTGACCTCTCTGTTGAGCTTAGGTGGGGCTGCGACGTGTTGATCTTCCGAGGCTGGGCATGACCCAGAAAAGTGTGTCCGGCCAAATGGGATCGAGCGTGTTGGGTTATGTGGTGCACCCCTGCAGGGAAGTTTATCTATTCGAATAGCCGTGTCCCTCGGTAAAAGGACGACCCGGAGTTGTACCTTGACCTTATGAGAACTAGAACCGGATACTGAATAAAATACACCCTTCCAAGTGCCAAATACAACCCGGTGATCGCTCTCTAACAGGGCGACGAGGAGGGGATCGCCGGGTAGGATTATGCTATGCGATGCTACTTGGAGGACTTCAGTCTACTCTCTTCTACATGCTGCAAGATGGAGATGGCCAGAAGCGTAGTCTTCGACAGGATTAGCTATCCCCCTCTTATTCTGGCATTCTACAGTTCAGTCCACTGATATGCCCCTTTACACATATACCCATGCATATGTAGTGTAGCTCCTTGCTTGCGAGTACTTTGGATGAGTACTCACGGTTGCCTTTCTCCCTCTTTTTCCCCCTTTCCTTTCTACCTGGTTGTCGCAACCAGATGCTGGAGCCCAGGAGCCAGACGCCACCGTCGACGACGACTCCTACTACACTGGAGGTGCCTACTACTACGTGCAGGCCGCTGACGACGACCAGGAGTAGTTAGGAGGATCCCAGGCAGGAGGCCTGCGCCTCGTTCGATCTGTATCCCAGTTTGTGCTAGCCTTCTTAAGGCAAACTTGTTTAACTTATGTCTGTACTCAGATATTGTTGCTTCCGCTGACTCGTCTATGATCGAGCACTTGTATTCTAGCCCTCAAGGCCCCTGGCTTGTATTATGATGCTTGTATGACTTATTTATGTTTTAGAGTTGTGTTGTGATATCTTCCCGTGAGTCCCTAATCTTGATCGTACACATTTGCGTGCATGATTAGTGTACGGTCAAACCGGGGGCGTCACACCATGTAATAATAAGGAATAAAATAGTAAGAAAATTAGACAAGTATCTATCTAAAGTAAGAATTTTTTTCTTTGAAAAGGAAGATAAGAACAAGAGGCTCACCACGGTGGTGCCGGTGACGAGATTGGCGCGGGCGGTCGACGGCTGTGAAGACGGGAATGGGACGTGACGGGCGGCTAAACCTAGACAAATCTCGAGGAAAATGGTGTTTTGAGGTCGAGCTTCGAGAGGACAAAGCTTAATTAGTGTGGCTCGGGCATTTCATCGAACACCTCATGTGCATAGGAGGTGAGCTAGAGCACCACAAAGCCCTCCCCTCGCCGGCCAGAGAAAAGCAGAGCACTGTAGTGCTCTGCACGCGGGCGAGGGGTATATATAGGCACCTCATTGGTCCCGATTCGTGGCATGAACCGGTACTAAATCCGGGCCTTCTGTCCCGGTTAATGCCAAGAACCGGGACCAATGATTGTGGGCCAGGAGCGAGGACCATTAGTCCCGGTTCGTGACTCGAACCGGGACAAATGGTTCCATACGAACCGGGACCAATGCCCACGAGGCCCCGGCCGGCCCCCTGGGCTCAGAACCAGGAAGAATGCCCCATGGGTCCCGGTTCGTGACTGAACCGGGACTAATGGGCTTGCCATGCCCGAACGAAAGCCCTGTTTTCTACTAGTGCATGGGGGCCGCTCCAAATGTGAACCTCTTTTCTGAGACAACAACGCCTCATATTCCCGAGCCTATCCCAGTCATTCTAGAACATCAGTCTAGTGAGAGTGCATTGGTGCACTCAAGCAGGCCCACTAGGGAGCAAGAGAGAAGGACAAGGAGGAGCAAGGAGCAGGAGGTGCGGCAGTACCTGCGCGAGCAAAAGGAGAAGGCCCAAAATGAATTGGATATATCTTCCGCCGTCACGCTGTTTTGTCGCAGGAATGGTCTCACCCAAAGATTGCGCTGGGTACATAATTGTGCATATACCTTTTATATTCCATGAGCAGTACATATTGCATATAAATGTTCAATAAATTTTATGCGGCATTTGATTTCCTCTGCAGATTAGGACGATCAACAGAAAAATCATCGACATGGAGGAGAGGGCAATTAGCTTCACGCTGGAAAGACTGATGCCAATCAGAGACACTGTCCATGGATATGTAATCGAGAAGGAAGACCTAATAGCTGAAATTACAAGTCTTATGAAGAAGGAAAGGGAGAGCAAGAATGACCACGAAGCTGGTCCCTCTGTCACGAAGAAGAGTCGTGTGGCGCTATAATTAATGCCCTGCAATAATAATTTTGGTCTAGAATTGTTACTTAGTTATTTGTATATCTTCCAAACTGATATGTGTTGTACCGAAGTAAACATGCCAGCATGTTGCACTTGTTGGCTATTTAACATGGGAAGATGACTGTTATTTTATGTCATTAGTTTTTCCCATGTCATTTATGATCATTGTACTTCCTCCGTCTAGGTGTATAAGTCATTTTAGGTTGTGCATCGCGACTAAGACGGAGGAGAAAAGGAGAGAACTTAATGTTATTTTGCTAGTTAATAGTATTGCATGCAATTAATTAACCACCGCATGCCATGTTTGATAGTCTCAAGTCATTAAAAGCATGCACGGCCCACATCTCTTATTGGTTGATATGTCACGAAACAAGAAACAAGGAGGGAGTTAATGTACCGTGCCAAAGTATTTTTGGATTATTTGATTTTCGTAAGATGACTTACACACCTAGACGGAGGGAGTAATAGGGAACATAATCGAGTAGCTCATAAAGTAGCAAGGTTAGCTAGGTTTTCTTCTCCGAGTGTTTGGATGGATAATGCCCCTGATGAGGTTATCCTTTACTTGTAAACGATGCTACTTTACTTATGAATGAATAAAGGAGAAGAAGTTTATCAAAAAAACATGGGAGCAGTTTATCTTTTTTTATAAGAACTAGCATACTGGCCTCTCTTTTGAAAGAGCGACATCCTACCTAAATTTTAAAATTTCATTTTACGACATGACACTTGACAACATACAAATTAAAGTACAGTAAACTAAAACATTTTCCCCTGATGATGGCTCCATATATTGGTGTCCTAGGTGTAGGGAAATGACAACAATCTACCCCACTGATGGTGAAACGTACTATGATAGTGTACAGGAGGTTGTGCCGCAAATGAAAATTGCTCGATGATAGAAAGATATCAATCTCAACACCTCTTTTGATTTTTCAATTTCCTTGAAGTACGAAAAGATAAAAATCTAAAATGCAATGGTCGTTCCATCAAGGCAAACCTAATTGAGGCTTCCTGTTTAGCTGTTTGTGTTCTGTTTTTTATTTTACGTAAAATCTTAAGAAAGAGCTGAAGTTTGCTAAGATTTGCTTTTGGATTGTTGATTTTCTGGTGTAGCGGAAAGCAGTAAATGTTCATGTTGCATCATGTCACATGGGAGTTTAATTTAGCTCATGCCATGTTTCTTCTCTTTCCGTGATCCAAAGAACTGAATATTGTACAAGCAATTTTCATGATGAAGGAAAATGTGGGCTTGGTTGAGCTCCTTAATTCAAAAAAGAAAAACAAATCGATGTACCTGAAATCATGACACAGATTCTTTTTATCCTTTTTGCATGGAAAGGGCAAGGGCAGTGAAAATAGCCTATGTATAAGGTGATGGAGAAAACCACTTGCGCTGGGTTTATTAACATCACTAGAACGATGAATCATCAAATGAAAGGTGAAATCAACAAATGGGAATGGTACATTTGCAGTGGGGTCACACAGTAGGTGAAAGAAAGTCATATTGCTTCTTCATCTGATGTGACATGATAAAGAAGAATAATTCTCTAGGTACTAGAACATGGTATATTATTGTTATTTACTGCTAATAACTGGTTAGATAATGATGAGACAGAAGAGGTAAATATTGTTATCGTTCTAAGAAGAGAAAAGTATGTTTTTTATCGCTCAAATTCCCTAAAAGTATAGACTTGGTCTTTCGAGATTTTTGGTACACATTTGGTCCTTCAAGTCTCAAAACCGGGTAAGTTTAGTCCAAAACCACGTTTGGTCCTTCAAGTCTAAAAACCGGGTAAGTTTAGTCCAAAACCACATTTTGACCTCTTTAACCGGGTAAGATTCATATACTTAACCAGAAATTTAAATATATGCAGTACAAGAGTATTGTTTTCCGTCAAAAACAGAGATCATAGACAAATAAAATTATGTTTTGTACCTCCGAATGTCTAATTCGTGTTGCATATTCTACCCATTATGTTAATTATAGTTCTATGAAGGAAGTGTGTAAAAATAAACTACAGATCACAAGTTTGGTAATTCTACGCAAACTAGAACTTGTTTGGTAGTTTTTTTTTCCTCCAAACTTGAATGTTGGCTAGTTGATAATATGGGTTGTTTTATTAAGTTGGTCGGGTTGCTTGTATATAAGCTGGAAAAGAATGTGTACATCAAATTAAAATTCTAGCTGCAACGCAACTAACTGCTGGTATGCGAGATACGAAACTACATGCAAAGTTTGAGGTCAAGCCCCTAATAGTTCTTTTACTCGTCGAGCAAGTTCAACATGTAGAATTGAAGTGTAAATAGAACATCGGATGACTGTAATTTTGTTGGAGCAAAACCTCGAATTCTCTTACTCATTCTTTTCTCTCGGAGGTGGTAGAACTCAAGGAGGGGGGAGACACACACGGGCACTATAGGTTGGAGTTTTTGGCGACGCGTAAAACTTGCATCTCTTCTGTTTCTTCCTTTTATTCACACATAGCAAACTGAGCTGCCCACAATGCGTTGACCCCGTGTCATCCCACGGACTGATCATGGTCAGCAAACTAACTAACAGAAAACAAAGTGCCTAGACCTATTTAGCCGCAACACGAACGCAGTGGGCTTCTGGCACATGGCTATAACATAAAAACCAGCTGGAACATAAAACTGGCCAGAACATAAAATCCATCCAGAATATAAAAACCAACTGAACGTAAAATCCAACACATTGCATCAGGATTTATCATAACGTTCTCCCCCTTAAGCTTGATGCACTCACCTGATCACCTACGGCAATCTTCTTATTCATCTCTTGGAAGGTATCTCTAGGTAGGGCCTTTGTAAGGATGTCGCATGCTGCTCTTCCATTATCACATGTTTCACAATATTTTTTCCTTCTTCGACCCAATTTCTCACAAAATGTTCCACAACAAAAAAAATCAAACATTTTAAAATGTGCTATGTGAGTTTAGTGCACTGGTAGCACCACGAGGCTGGGTGCACCAAAAATGTAAGAAGAAGATAGGAGATTGAATAAGCACGCCAGTTGTCATATTGAAATTGACTGACTGTTCGAGCAGATACACTAGTAGAAAAAGGGCCTATTGTCCCAGTTGGTAAGGGCCTTTTGTCCCAGTTTTTGAATCGGGACTAAAGGGTCGTTACTAATGCCCTAACCCTTTAGTCCCGGTTCTTACACGAACCGGGACAAATGGGCCTCCACGTGGCCAGTGCGGCGAGCCCAGGCAGGAGGGCCTTTGGTCCCGGTTGGTGGCACTAACCGGGACCAATAGGCATCCACGCGTCAGCATTTCAGTGGCTGGGGTTTTTGTTTTTTGTTTTTGAAAGGAGGGGGGGGGGGGTGTTGGGGGTTTTGGGGGGTTAATTTAGGTGTTTCATATATTGTGTTAGCTAGCTAATTAATAGAGAGAAGTGTCCTCTCTTATCTCCGTGCTTGGTCGACGCTACGTACTATATACGTATGGAGAGGACTAGACACGCTAGCTAGTAATCAAATGAAGGAAACAGAAGATCGTCATGAACATATGCATACAGAGAGAAGTGATATCGACCACCTCTCCTTCTCCGAGAGATTGGTCGAACAACAAGTTCTCGTATATCTATCCGACACTACCGGCTACATATATACAATAATTATCTCTTACAATATAATCTCCTAATTAAATTGTAAGAACACAGGGTCCACATAGTATTCTCCGTTTTCAGCGATCACGTGGTCAAGGAAGAATGCCGCCAATTCCTCTTGAATTGCTCGCATACGATCTGGTGCTAGGAGTTCATCCCGCATCCGAAAGATCTAATTTGAAGAAGGGGGTCAATATATATATATATATATGAAAAAATGAAACTCAACAAATGAATAAAATAAAATTGTGAATATTATTGCTTACGCACTTCATATTGTTCGTCAGAGTAGCCCCGCTCACAGGTCGTGTAGCGGATGGACTCGCAAACGTAGTATCCACAGTAATTATTCCCGGGTTCCTGCCACAACCACTTTACAAGAAATAGAGGTCAATCAAACTGATAAGCAAGCATGCTAAATGGTATTGATGAAACTAGCGCTTGAATCACTAGGAGATGCGCGGAACATGCTACTATAGTACTTACTTTCGGGTGTTTAAATTGCAGCTTCTTCGGCAGTCCCGGAGCTTTTTTGGTGAATTTTCTCCAAACCCTGCCAGACAAAGAAAACAATTACTTGATATCAGGAAATGAACAAAGTTGCTGATAGTTTGGATAATGATCGATTTAACTTACTTCTCGAGCATTTGAGTCATGTCCGCATAGTCCTGGGGATCTTTTCGTCTCGAGTCTAAGACGGTTACTACTCCCTGCTCAAGCTTAATCTCTAGGAGAATATAGTGGAAGCTGCGCACGCATGCATAAGTCATCAATTACATTACTATAACCTGGACTAATAAGGGAAACCGAATATGCACAAGACAGTAACACTCACTTGAAGTTGTAAGGAAAGAGTATTATATCTTTGTTTTCATTTATTACCAACGATCATAGCAAGTTGGCCTCGGTATTTTCGGCATGATATTTAACCTGAGTTGCATCTATGAGATTTGTGTTAATGAACCCAATATCACCGATTTGTCTTTTCTTCAATTCGGCGATCTTCAATCTGCATAATATAGTGAGGATAATTATAAATACATGCAATGAAAGAGCTGACCTATATAGAGAGACTTAATCACAGAAGTAGTACTACTTACAGACAGTAGCAATTGATCGTTGATTTATCGAGGGCATTTTGATTGAAAAACTGGAAGAACTCCTCAAATGGAACATTCAACAGTTCAATTCCAACGAGGTCATGCTCTGGTTTAACTCTCAGCGTCAAAGTATCCCTCCCCCCAGACTCTCTGCAGGTTTTCATGTACCAATCATGTAATCTTCGCATCATCGTTGTTAGAGATCTTTCATCTTTGACGAGAGGCTTCCCGTAATGGTATTTGTGTTCGTCCACCTCCAAGATATCATAATGTACATCGTCGGGCAGGTAATCACTAAGATTGCTATAACCGGGCACCATCCTCGGATCATTAGCGACGATGTCGCTAGACACCTTGAGCGGGGGGCACGATTGGTTCGCTTGTTCGCCGCGCTGGGCAATTTTTTTCCCAGCTCGTCGTTCTTTTAACCTTTGATCACTGACAGTACTTCCCGACCGCTCCGCTTCGGCAAATGTCTTTGCAAGAATGCACTCGTAGTTGCCTTTCGGCGGAGACTTTGGTGGTTTTGTCAGGGCAGCCAGAGTGCGCTTTGCTTTCACCGGATCTACCTTCTCCTCCGGAGGTGGATGTTTATTGTCTTTCACCCCTTCAAAGAAGTTCGTCACTTCGGCTCGCACGATCATCGTGGTTTCCTCCTCGGTCCTCTCGTATGGTAACTTCTCTGGAGTCTTCATAGAAGGACCGAATCTGTATTGCCTCCTGCCTCTGGCTGTACTGCTAGACGCCGGCAGAGCAGACGGAGCGGCTGCGGCTGTCTTCTTTCCTTGCTTACGAGGCGGAGGAGAAGGACTACGACGCGCCGGAGCAGCCGGAGCGGCGGCGGGTCTCTTCCGCCCTTGCTGACAAGGCGGAGAAGGAGGAGGCTGGCTGCTCTGGCGCGCCGGCGCAGGCGGAGAAGGAGGCGGAGTGCCGCCACATGCCGGAGAAGGAGGCTGAGTGCCCTGATCACTCGCCGGAGGAGGAGGCGGAGTGCCGCCACGCGCCGGACAAGGAGGCTGAGTGCCCTGATCACTCGCCGG
The DNA here is from genome assembly GCF_018294505.1 of Triticum aestivum. Lineage (NCBI taxonomy): Eukaryota > Viridiplantae > Streptophyta > Magnoliopsida > Poales > Poaceae > Triticum > Triticum aestivum. The sequence continues at coordinate 35,739,230 of NC_057796.1, read as the reverse complement.
AGGAGGAGGAGGAGTGCCCTTACTCGCCGGAGGCGTCCAGTTCGGAAGGTTGATGAGATCCTTCCGCCATAGGCATGGAGTCTTCAGAGCAGAACCCAGCCGAGTCTCCCCTTCACCGGTAGGGTGGTCAAGCCGGAGGTCCTCAAATCCCTCCGTCATTTCATCCACCATCACCCTAGCATATCCTTCTGGAATCGGCCGGCAGTGGTAGGTTGCGCCAGGTTCAGGAGGTAAAATAGAGCCAACAACCACCTTGACTTTGAAGTTCTGCCATTGCGTCATAAGGTGGCAATGTTGAGACTCCGTGATAGCATCCACGGGGTAGCTAGCAGGAGCCGTCAAGACATGTTCCGGCTCAAGCAGCTCGGTGGAAGCCACGCTGCTTCTCCGCTGAGATGGCGGGGTAGCTTCAGGGGTAGTTTCGGCATGTCGATTGCCGTCTCGTTCCTCTAGCGCTTGAACCCTTTCGTGCAGCTTCTGAATTTGGATCTGCTCCACTTTTTTCCTCCTCTCCTGGCTTTTGTAACCGCCTGCGTCCGGAAAACCAGCCTTCCACGGAACGGAGCCTGGCGTGCGTCGTGTCCGTCCAGGGTGCTCAGGATTCCCGAGGGCCATTGTGAGCTCGTCGTTCTCTCTGTCTGGAATGAACGTCCCTTCCTGCGCTGCATCGATATACTGCTGAAGCCTCTTGATTGGTATTCTCAAAAGCTCGTCCGTCCAAACGCACCTCCTTGATACAGGGTCCAATTTTCCGCCAGCCCCGAAGAACCAAGTCCGGCAATGGTCTGGCCAGTTCATTGTCTGTGGTTCGATCCCTTTATCAAGCAGATCATTCTCAGCCTTGGCCCACTTAGGCCGGGCTTTGAGTTAGCCACCTGACCCCGTGCGATGGTGAAGCTTCTTCTTCGCAGCATTCTTCTTGTTTGTCGCTGACATCTTCTTACTCTTTTCCGATGTCTTGTGGGCCACAAATGCGGGCCAGTGATCTCTGATCTTCTCATACCGGCCGATGAATTCTGGTGTCTCTTCTTTGTCGACAAACGTTTTCAGCTCATTCTTCCACCTCCTGAATAGGTCTGCCATCTTCTTAAGAGCATGAGACTTTATTAATTGCTCTTTAACTGGCTTCTCCGGATCCTCCTCTGGCGGTAGGGTGAAATTTGCCTTCAGCTCAGTCCAAAGATCATCTTTCTGCATAAGACACCTCAGGGTCTTCCTTCTTAGGCTTATACCATTGGTGGATGCTGATCGGGATCTTGTCCCTAACTAGAACCCCGCACTGAGCAGCAAATGCATCCTTTGTCCAGATGGTTCAATCGGTTGGCCGTCGCGCGCGATTGCTGTGATCTCAAACCTTTCATCCGAGCGCAACTTTCTCTTCGGGCCTCATCTCTTTACCGAAGTTGTGCTCGATCCGGAGGGCTAGAAAAAAGAAGAAAGACGAGAGTTAATTAATATGTGTACATACCAAAACAATGAATGCATCAATTAGCTAGTCAGCACAAGCTTAACTAATATATTTACCTGGCCGGACTCTGTTCGGTCACCGGAGCCGTCACCACGGGCTCCTTCTTGCACCAGCATTGGGTCATCGGAGCCATCATAATCATGTCTTTCCTCCTCCACTCTTCAATCACAGTAGCCTGCTTCTTCACCCTGTTCTTCCAGACCATCATTGTCGTTAAGATACGACAAGATATCACCTCCGGCTAAGATTATGTCCCCCAACACCTCTTCTGCTTGCTCGTCTCGTCCGTGCTCCATTGTTTCTGCAAATATTATAACATGACAATTATTACACAAACATGACAGCACGTGGATATATTAGTGCAAACGTAGACCTAGCTTATTCCGGGTTTGGAGTGGCCTCGGCAACGCTTCAAGGGTAGGGGCGCGGCGGGAGGGGGTAGGAGACCAACATCGTTTTTTTCTAGGGTTTGGGTGTCCTCGAGAGTTTTGGTCGAGCGAGAGGGCCGGGGGTGCTCCCGTGGTATAAGTTATCACGGTCGAGAGGGGGTATAAATATCGACCGTCCATCATGTCGAAGTTATCTGGGAGGGAGTTATATGTATCGACAACGACGACATACATACATGGGAAAATAATGTTATCGGGGAGGGGGTATATCGACAACGACATACCCGATAAAAAATAAGAAGACGAAGAAGAAACAATGTTCTCCTCTTCTTTTTCTTCTTCTCCTCTTCTTTTTCTTCTTTTTTCCTCTTCTTATTTATTTCTCTTCTTCTTCCTCTCCTCTTCTTCTCCTTTCTTCCTCTTCTTATTTTCGTTTTTCCTCTCCTTCTTTTTCTTCTTCTTCCTTTCCTAGCTAGATACATAAAACTTTTCTAAAAATGTAACTTTTGCATATATAAAACTTTTCCTAACTCTTTTACAACCACAAAAATTACTCCAACTTCATGACAGTACCCACACTCCATTTCACCAAAAACCTTCTGATCCATAGTTCAAAATTTTCAAATTTCATTCAAATGAAATTTGAACCAGATTCAAATTCCTTGCTGAAAACCTATTCAAATTCCTTTCTAAAAATCTAACTTTTGCATATATGTATTTTTAAAACATCATTACAGTTGAAAAAATACATACATACATACAAAAAACATGTAAAAAATACATACATACATATATGAACATACAAAAAAATACATATATCTAAAAAATGTAATTAAAACATCATTACAGTCGGCGACGGCGAGGGCGCGGGCTACGGCGACGACGGGCGCGTGTGACGGCGATGGGCGAGGGCGCGGCGAGGGCGAGGGCACGGGGCAGGGGCGGCGCGCGTCGGGGCAGGGACGGCGCGCGGCGACGTCGTCGGCCGAGGGCGCGGCGACGGCGACGCGCGAGGGCGCGGGGCAGGGGCGGCGCGCATCGGGGCAGGGACGGCGCACAGCGACGACGTCGGGCGAGGGCGACGGCGACGGCAGGGGCGGCGGGCGGCGTCGGGGCAGCCTGGCGGCGTCGATGTCGTGGTCGTCAGGGGCAACTGCGAGATGGATATGAAAATTTTCACAAGTGTTGGTTATATACCAAGAGTTTTGGTCCCAGTTCGTCGCACCAACCGGGACCAATGGACCCTTTAGTCCCAGTTGGTGCCACCAACCGGGACCAAAGGTCTCTTTTCAGCAGCCCAAAGGGCGGGAAGCGGTGGCCTTTGGTCCCGGTTGGTGGCACCAACCGGGACTAAAGGGGGGGGGCATTGGTTCTGGTTGGTGCCACGAACCGGGACCAATACACCCCTTTAGTCTTGGTTGGTGCGACCAACCGGGACCAAAGGACATGTGTTGCCCGCGTCGCGGCCAAAGTTTAGTCCCACCTCGCTAGTTGAGAGAGCTCGAGAGTGGTTTATAAGCGCTGCTGCACCAACCCTCTCGAGCTCCTCTCCATTGCAGGCTTACGGGCCTAATCTTGCACTGCTATGCCTGTGGGCCTGCTGGGCCTTCTGCGGGCCCGAATCCTGGCCCATTGATGGGTTTCTAGTCGTATTCAGGCCGTGGTGGCCCAGTAGGTGGCATTTTTTTTATTTTTTTTCCATTTTTTTTGTTTTCTTTTATGCTTTATTTATTTTATTTTGTTTCTACTTACAAAAAATACTTATTTATTTTATTTTATTTTGTTTCTAATTACTTATTTATTTTACTTTATGATAATTCTTTTTGCTATTAAAGTTTCTATCAAAAAAAGTTTTTTATGAAAATTCTTTTTCCTTTTAATGATTTTGAACAGAAAATACTTCGATAATTTTAGTTGCATCAATTTTATATGATTTTAGTTTCAATAATACTAGAGGTTTCTTATAATGTTTTGAACAGAAAATACTTTGTTAATTTTAGTTTATAAATTTTATTAAAGTTTATTTTATTTTGTTTCTAATTACTTATTTATTTTATTTGTTATTTTTCATGCACCATTTTTCATGCATTTACTAATTATTTTGAGCTATAAGACCCTAGAATTGAAAAGCATTTCAAATGAACTCTGAAAAGGTTGAAAGTTGGCATGGTATCATCATTTCATCCACATAGCATGTGCAAGAAAGTAGAGAGGGTTACGGCAAAAACTAGATGCACCTCGTGTACAAAACGGACAATGGTATCATACTCATCTGTTACAAAGTTGGCATGGTATCATCATAATAGTTGCGGGAGAAAGTCTTCACTTTTCCTTCGCTTGTGTCATTTGCTTATTGCGCCATAACCATGGATAATCTTCATCGTTTATCAGGATGCTTGGGTCAGCCTTGACTTTGAAGGGAGGAATTTCATGAAACTTTTCATAATCTTCAGACATGTCTGTCTTGCCCTCCACTCCAACAATGTCCTTTTTTCCTGAAAGAACTATGTGGCACTTTCGCTCATCGTATGATGTATTCGCTTCCTTATATTTTCTTTTTCTCGGTCTGGTAGACATGTCCTTCACATAGATAACCTGTGCCACATCATTGGCTAGGACGAACGGTTCGTCAGTGTACCCAGAGTGTTCAGATCCACTGTTGTCATTCCGTACTGTGGGTCTACCTATACCCCGCCTCCTGACGGATTGACCCATTTACACTTAAACAAAGGGACCTTAAAATCATGTCCGTAGTCAAGTTCCCATATGTCCATTATGTAACCATAATACGTGTCCTTTCCCCTCTCAGTTGCTGCATCAAAGCGGACACCGCTGTTTTGGTTGGTGCTCTTTTGATCTTGGGCGATCGTGTAAAATGTATTCCCATTTATCTCGTATCCTTTGTAAGTCAATACAGTCGAAGATGGTCCCCTGGACAACGAGTACAACTCATCACAAACAGTGGTGTCACCTTTGAGACGTGTTTCCAACCAACTGCTGAAAGTCCTGATGTGTTCACATGTAATCTAGTCGTCACACTGCTCCGGGTGTTTGGAGTGCAGACTGTTCTTGTGTTCATCGACATACGGGGTCACCAAGGTAGAGTTCTGTAGAACTGTGTAGTGTGCTTGAGACCAAGAATGTCCGTCCCTGCATATTATTGAGTCCGCTCCTAGCGTGCCTTTTGCAGTCAGTCTCCCCTCATACCGCGATTTAGGGAGACCTATCTTCTTAAGGCCAGGAATGAAGTCAACACAAAACCCAATGACATCCTCTGTTTGATGGCCCAAGGAGATGCTTCCTTCTGGCCTAGCGCAGTTACGGACATATTTCTTTAGGACTCCCATGAACCTCTCAAAGGGGAACATATTGTGTAGAAATACGGGCCCCAGAATGACAGTCTCGTCGACTAGATGAACTTGGACGTGCGTCATGATATTGAAGAAGGATGGTGGGAACACTAGCTCGAAACTGACAAGACATTGCGCCACATCACTCCTTAGCCTTGGTATGATTTATGGATCGATCACCTTCTGAGAGATTTCATTGAGGAATGCACATAGCTTCACAATGGCTAATCGGACGTTTTCCGGTAGAAGCCCCCTCAATGCAACCGGAAGCAGTTGCGTCATAATCACGTGGCAGTCATGAGACTTTAGGTTCTGGAACTTTTTCTCTGGCATATTTATTATTCCCTTTATATTCGACGAGAAGCCAGTCGGGACATTCATACTGAGCAGGCATTCAAAGAAGATTTCTTTCTCTTCTTTCGTAAGAGCGTAGCTGGCAGGCCCTGGATACTGCTTCGGAGGCATGCCGTCTTTTTTGTGCAAACGTTGCAGGTCCTCCCATGCCTCAGGTGTATCTTTTGTCTTCCCATACATGCCCAAGAAGCCTAGCAGGTTCACGCAAAGGTTCTTCGTCACGTGCATCACGTCGATTGAAGAGCGGACCTCTAGGTCTTTCCAGTAGGGTAGGTCCCAAAATATAGATTTCTTCTTCCACATGGGTGCGTGTTCCTCAGCGTCATTCGGAACAGCTAGTCCGCCGGGACCCTTTCCAAAGATTACGTGTAAATCATTGACCATAGCAAGTACGTGATCACCAGTATGCATGGCGGGCTTCTTCCGGTGATCTGCCTCGCCTTTGAAATGCTTGCCTTTCTTTCGACATTGATGGTTGGTCGGAAGAAATCGACGATGGCCCAGGTACACATTCTTCCTGCATTTGTCCAGGTATATACTTTCAGTGTTATCTAAATAGTGCGTGCATGCGTGGTATCCCTTGTTTGTCTGTCCTGAAAAGTTACTGAGAGCGGGCCAATCGTTGATGGTTACAAACAACAACGCGTGCAGGTTAAATTCCTCCTGTTTGTGCTCATCCCACGTACATACATAGTTTCCATTCCACAGCTGTAAAAGCTCTTCAACTAATGGCCTTAGGTACACATCAATGTCGTTGCCGGGTTGCTTAGGGCCTTGGATGAGAACTGGCATCATAATGAACTTCCGCTTCATGCACATCCAAGGAGGAAGGTTATACATACATAGAGTCACGGGCCAGGTGTTGTGATTGCCGCTCTGCTCCCCGAAAGGATTAATGCCATCCGCGCTTAAACCAAACCATACGTTCCTTAGGTCAGCTGCAAACTCAGCCCAGTACTTTCTCTCGATTTTTCTCCACTGCGACCCGTCAGCGGGTGCTCTCAACTTCCCGTCTTTCTTACGGTCCTCACTGTGACATCGCATCAACTTGGCATGCTCTTCGTTTCTGAACAGACGTTTCAACCGTGGTATTATAGGAGCATACCACATCACCTTTGCAGGAACCCTCTTCCTGGGGGGCTCGCCGTCAACATCACCAGGGTCATCTCGTCTGATCTTATACCGCAATGCATCGCATACCGGGCATGCATTCAGATCCTTGTACGCACCGCGGTAGAGGATGCAGTCATTAGGGCATGCATGTATCTTCTGCACCTTCAATCCTAGAGGCATACGACCTTCTTTGCTGCGTATGTAGTGTCGGGCAATTCGTTATCCTTTGGAAGCTTCTTCTTCAATATTTTCAATAGCTTCTCAAATCCTTTGTCAGGCACAACATTCTCCGCCTTCCACTACAGCAATTCCAGTATGGTACCGAGCTTTGTGTTGCCATCTTCGCAATTGGGGTACAACCCTTTTTTGTGATCCTCTAACATGCGATCGAATTTCAGCTTCTCCTTTTGAATTTCGCATTGCGTCCTTGCATCGACAATGACCCGGCGGAGATCATCATCATCGGGCACTGGTTCCTCTTGATCTTCAGCAGCTTCCCCCCTTGCAGCATCATTGGGCACATCGTCTGGTTCCTCTTGATCTTCAGCAGCTTCCCCTGTTGCAGCATCACCGTATTCAGGGGGCACATAGTTGTCATCGTCCTCTTCTTCTTCACCGTCTTCCATCATAAACCCTATTTCTCCGTGCCTCGTCTAAACATTATAGTGTGGCATGAAACCCTTGTAAAGCAGGTGGGTGTGAAGGATTTTCCGGTCAGTGTAAGACTTCATATTCCCACATGTAGGGCATGGACAACACATAAAACCATTCTGCTTGTTTGCATCAGCCACTTCGAGAAAATCATGCACGCCCTTAATGTACTCGGAGGTGTGTCTGTCACCGTACATCCATTGCCGGTTCATCTGCGTGCATTATATATAATTAAGTGTGTCAAAAACCATTACAGAACATCATGAATAGATAATTAAGTGACCAAATTATAGAAGTTCATCATCACATTAAAACCAAAGTACATACATAGTTCTCATCTAACAACATATAGCTCTCCAGAGCATCTAATTAATTAAATCATACATTGAAACTATGTAAAACATTTCAATGCGAAAACAAATGCGATCATAATCGCAACCAAGGTAACAATTGATCAAACGGCATAATGATACCAAGCCTCGGTTGAATGGCATATTTTCTAATCTTTCTAATCTTCAAGCGCATTGCATCCATCTTGATCTTGTGATCATCGACGACATCCGCAACATGCAACTCCAATATCATCTTCTCCTCCTCAATTTTTTTTATTTTTTCCTTCAAGTAATTGTTTCTTCTTTAACTAAATTTAACCTCTCGACAATAGGGTCGGTTGGAATTTCCGGTTCAACCACCTCCTAGATAAATAAAATCTATGTCACGTTGGTCGGCATATTTGTCATAAACAATAAATAAACCAAATAGTTATAAAAAGATAATATATACCACATCCGAATCATAGACAGGGCGAGGGCCGATGGGGGCGGATACCAAAACCATCGCACTATGTAATAAGAAGGAATAAAAAAAGTAACAAAATTAGACAAGTATCTATCTAAAGTAAGAATTTTTTCTTTCAGAAAGAAGATAAGAACAAGAGGCTCATCCACGGTGGTGCTGGCGACGAGATCGGCGCGGGCGATCGACGGCGGTGAACACGGGGACGGGACGTGATGGACCGCTAAACCTAGACAAATCTTGGGGAAAATGGAGCTCGGAGGTCGAGTTTCGAGAGGAGAAAGATTAACTAGTGTGGCTCAGACATTTCATCGAACACCTCATATGCATAGGAGGTGAGCTAGAGCACCCAAATGCCCTCCCCTCGCCGGCCAGAAAAAACAGAGCACTATGGAGTGCTCTGCTGTGGCGATGGGGTATATATAGGCAACTCATATGTCCTAGTTCGTGGAAGAAACCGGGACTAAAGCTCAGCCTTCTGTCCCGGTTCGAGCCACGAACCGGGACCAATGGTTGTGGGCCAGGAGCGAGGACCATTGGTCCCGGTTCGTGCCTAGAACCGGGACAAATGGGTCCATACGAACCGGGACCAATGCCCACGAGGCCCCGGCCGGCCCCCTGGGCTCACGAACCGGGACGAATGCCCCCATGGGTCCGGGTTCGTGACTGAACTGGGACTAATGGGCGTGCCATTCGAACGAAAGCCCTGTTTTCTACTAGTGATATCCTAATCAGCAATCGATCCTAACTTTAACCCCGATCGCAATATTTATTGCCTTTTTTTCTTTTTTTGGTTTTGTGTATTCCTTTTCTTATTTTGTCTAACTTTTATTTCTTTTTCTTTCTCTCTACTTTTTGCTTCTTTTTATTTGCTTTTTTCTATTTTTTGTTTCTTTGTTTTTTTTTTTTGTTATTTTAATTGTCTATTAAAAGAGTTCATCACAGTTTTTTTTTGCGTGAGAAACTTCCAATGTATTCATCTCAATCATGGTAGTACAAGAACTCCAGAGATAATAAAAATAACAATCAGGTCCGTGGACCACCTAGCTACTACTACAAGGACTGGAGCGAGCCGAAGGCGTGCCATCGTCATAGCCCCTTCCTCGTAGGAGCCAGGCAAACCTTGTTGTAGTAGACAGTTGGGAAATCGTGGTGCAAAGGCCCCAATATGACCAGAGGAGCAGCCCTCGCCGATAAAGAAAGCCATAGATTGGAAGGATCAAACATGTAAACATGCAAACGAAGACGAACAAAGACCAGATCCATCAAAGAGCAGCACCGACCAAATCCTGTGTGATCCAATGAAGACACACCTCCACACGCCCTTCGACAAACCTAGACGTGCCATCAGGACAGAGATAGAACATGCGAGACATTATTCCTACTGAAGGACCTCGCCACCGCCACTTAGTCCCAATTAAGATGCTGAACCTAACAAGAACGAGAACAGGGTCCCTCCCGCCAGCGGGGGGCTGAGGTCCTCCGCACCTCCATGGCCCAAAGGCCATTGGAGATGGGGCGGACCGGCGGCGTTGCTGACGGGAGGAGAAAGAAAGTATAGGATCTTTTCTTATGATGTACTTAATATGTTTATCGTGTATATAAACAATGTGCATCCCTTATTAACTAATATTCTTATGTATCAAGAAATGGTTGCCATGTATTAAAAAATGTTTACAGTTTCTTGGACTGTTCATCTGTGTATTAAAAAATTATGTAGTTTATTGAAAATCTCCATCACACTTTGGAAAAATGTTTCTTGTGTATTAACAATATTTCCCCGCGTATAAAATATATAAACCATGTATAAAAGTATTCATAATAATCTTTTAAAATGTTCATAGTGTATTAAATATGTTTTAACATTGTTTAAAAGTTCATGGTATGTTAACGATGTTAATCGTTTATTAAAAATTCTTACCGTGTATTAAGAAGTGTTGATTATGTATTAAAATTTGCTTCAAGTCTTTAAAACATGTGCATCTCATATTAACAAATATTCAGTGTGTACTAGTGTAATTCATCATGTAGTAATAAATATTTGGCATGTATTAAAAAAAGTTTACAACTTCATAAAATATTCACTCATGTATTACACTTGTCTATCACATCATTCTCTAATGATGTGATCCCATTCATCAAATGACAACACATGTCTATGGTCAGGAAACTTAACCTTCTTTGATTAACGAGCCAGTCAAGTAGAGGCATACCAGGGACACTCTGTTTTGTCTATGTATTCACACCTGTACTAAGTTTCCAGTTAATACAATTCTAGCATGAATAATAAACATTTATCATGATATAAGGAAATATAAATAACAACTTTATTATTTCCTCTAGGGCATATTTCCTTCAGTCTCCCACTTGCACTAGTGTCAATAATCTAGTTCACATCGCCATGTGATTTAACACCAATAGTTCACATCACCATGTAATTAACACCCATAGTTCACATCGCCGTGTGACCAACACCCAAAGAGTTTACTAGAGTCAATAATCTAGTTCACATCACCATGTGATTAACACCCAAAGAGTACTAAGTTGTGATCATGTTTTTTTTTGTGAGACAAGTTCAGTCAATGGGTCTGCCACATTCGGATCCGTATGTATTTTGCAAATTTCTATGTCTACAAGGCTCTGCACGGAGCTACTCTAGCTAATTGCTCCCCCCATGGCGCGCCCCCTGTGGCCGGCCTCCTCCCTCTCCTCCTTTATATACGGGGGCAGGGGGGCACCCCAAAACACACCAATTGTTCTCTTAGCCGTGTGCGGTGCCCCCCTCCACAGTTTACTCCTCCGGTCATATTGTCGTAGTGCTTAGGCGAAGCCCTACGCGGATCACATCACATCGCAGTCACCACGCCGTCGTGCTGATGAAACTCTCCCTCGACACTTTGCTGGATCAAGAGTTCGAGGGACGTCATCAAGCTGAACGTGTGCAGAACTCGGAGGTGTTGTACGTTCGGTGCTTGATCGGTTGGATCGCGAAGACGTTCGACTACATCAACCACGTTAAGTTAAAGCTTCGCCTTTTGGTCTACGAGGGTACGTGGATACACTCTCCCACTCTCGTTGTTATGCATCTCCTAGATAGATCTTGCGTGACCGTAGGAATTTTTTTGAAATTGCATGCTACGTTCCCCATCAGAATTTTATGTTCATGAAGGGTGACATGCCTCGAAGGGACACGGCGAGACTACTCATATCATCAATAGAGCCCTGGAGGCTGCTGAGGTCCGCATACATGGTGCAGTCTCCTTGTTGTGGCTGCTCCTCTTCTTTGTTGGTGGCAAGGTCTTCTTCATCTACTTATACTGGTTCTGGCCCTTGTTTGTCAAAAGCTACATCTCCTTCCTGTGCAACATAATGCAATTTTCCATGCTCGATGGAGAAACGGTTAGGCATAGGAGTAGGCAACAAGTGTGCCACTCCAAAAATTCTAATGCAATGACGGCCATTACGAACTACTACCATTCAAGCGCTAGTCAGAACAAGAATATTAGCAAGGGTGTTACCGACAATGGGGAGAAGGTGATTGTAGTTGATACCAAGGGAGTTGGCCAACATGGTGATCACTCCTTCACACACGATATCTCCTTGTGCATAATTTGCTTGATGTGCGAGGTGTAGCAAAAGTATTGCCCCTAGGTTTGACGAATAACCAATGTCATGTCTTGCTTCAACTAGCATGTTCTCATCATTCACCTTAGAAACTTCTCCTTGTGTCTGCAATGAGTTAGTGATAACATAATAGAAATAACGTATAACAGGACTTTTAATGCAATTGGCTCTCTGCCTTGAGCCATGACGACTCAAATGGGAAAAGGATTGCCATGGGTGTGGGTCAGTTAAATCATAAACATATCAAAGATCCTCATCATTGTTGTTGAAGCCAAAATAGTTACACCACTCATCAAGAGTGATGCTGAAGTCTTGGTCCAGGAGACGGAAAGTGATCCTCTCTTCCTCATATGCATTTAGCACCAAACCAACATTGTGTGCGAGAGTACTAAGAATCTTAAGCATCATGCGTTCATAAGTCTCACATCCCTGATAAACAAAATGATGCTACCCAGCATTATGACAAAACAAATTGAAATCATTAGTAATACCTAGCTTGGCGAGTGTGGTTGCGCAAGCCCATTCGGTTGGTTTGATCTTCCTCGTACTGAGCTTTTGGAATTTCCTTGCTTCACAGTCGGTGAAGACGATCCCCTGAGTGAAACTTATTGTGGCGGTACGGTGGATGAAATCGGAGCACTGCGTGCGTGAGAAGACCTGTGTGTAAACATCTATAAAACAAATTTTCAGTCCAACACAATTAAACAACATTGATCCTAAGATAGTCACAATATCATAATCCTCTAAAAACATAAACGAATCCAAGCCAAACTTAATTTTGGATAAAAAAATATGCATCTCCTAGTCATGGCAATGCTAGGCATGTAGAACACGGACTCGCGAACATAACTTGGGGATCGGAGGAGAAACATAGCGTAGAACACACTCCTATTTGATGCCTCTATAATTTTTTTTTACAAAGACGTTGCAGTGGATGTAAATTTTTCTTTAAAATATTGTGCAAATTAATCCTTAGAAATTTTTCTTAAAGATTCTAACCCTAAAAATCAAATAAAAATGCTCGCGCGAAAAATTACAGAGGAATCAAATTCTCCAAAAAACACAATGAGTTCATTTTAATTTATGGAGAATACGAATCTCAACACGCAAAAAAGATGGAAATTGGCATGTTTCAATATTTAAAAAAAATCTTATTTCATTTTAATTTTAGTTCTTAAGTTATTCATCCAAATATTCATATTAAAAATAATCAAATATCATGAAAGTATATTGCAACAAACTCCCAGCGCAATTGGCCGAGGGATCATCTAGTTTTCCTCAATCAAGTATCAGCAAGTCAAGTGTGCAAGCTTGCCACATCAGCAAGCTATGCATGTGTAACACGACATCGACTTGCCATCCCATGCATGTCATGTGGAGAATTGATAAGCTGGACCGTGCTCCCGATACCAGCTTAGAGAATAGGATGTAGGCCAGAACTTTGTAGAAATCCACCGCCCTAAGGAAGAGGACAAAGCACATATTGCGATAGAGAATAAACACGAGTGGAATACAAGATAAAGTCGACCCAAAGGAGCAAGCAATGCCATCGTTCTTGTACTCAAACTACCATTCTACGAAACCACAATGCGGCCCTCTGAACTGTAGGTTGAGAGGGGAAATGATGGCTTGATAGTAAAAAAAAGATTATTAAGGTCAGCCTCTCACTGGCGAGGGAGATTTGTTGGGAAAAAAATCCATAGCAAGTGACAGAGCCGACACCATAAGGAAACTAAAGAGCACATGCATCAGCTCCAAACCAACACGCTTGAATCTCCAAGAGGCTAGGATGGATGCACTGAAGGGAAAGCGCCGGAAAATGACGATGTGGATGACTAAGATCAGATGATACAAGGCTAGAAATAGTACATGGAGATTTATTGAAAGCAATATACGGACCACGATCATTTGGCATAGTTCCCAAACTGAAGGGGAGAAAGAAACTGATCCAGGAGGTACAAAAAAAAAGAGATTGCTGGAATAAGGACAATCATGCCTAACCGCCAAGAAGTCGATGTCGAAGCATATCATGGAGATGACCATCGTAAGCATGATAACAACAAGATCTTGATGATATCTCATCACTGTCGAGAGCCCACAAAGAGCCATAAAGGGTGCAAGAGAATTACAAAACTAAACCTACTACTACTACGTAGGCACGAGACCCCCCTCACACCTCACCGGCCGGCAAGATTGTCAGATCTGGGGGATAGAGAGGGGTGAAAGGCAAAGGAGGAAGTAGAGTTGGGGAGAGTAAGATGGAGCGAGCAAGGCAACATCATGGTCATTGTTGAATGAAGTTGAACAACCAAAGTAACTGGAGCGACATAACATCGTTACTCAAGAACACCAACATTGCATACAATAAGGGCATTTACAATGCTAGCCGATTAGATAGGCGCTTACGAAGAAAAAAATAATATATAAAAAAATAAAAGCACCTAAGCGCGCCTCAGCTTCCAACGCAAGACGCTAATCAACTAAACAGCACAAGCGCTTAGTGTAGGGAGAAAATAGGCCAAGCGCCTGGTGCATGGTTTTGCGCCGATACCTAGGGTGACGCCGGGATTTAACACGGCAACCGCTAATCAACCAGGATTAAGATCCTAGCGCCCAGACTAAGCACCTCGCATTGGAGATGCCCTAAGTGAACCAGTGATGGCTCAAGCTCTCAACAATCCTTTCGTGTAGATGAAGGTGGTCAAAACAATGGAGGTTAAGGGGGATCGCACCGACAACCCATGTGCAAAGGTGAATGGGGAGGAAGTGGGACCTAGAGAGGGCAAAGCATAACAGGCAGTGAAGCTAATTGTTGGCCTCATGGTGGACATCGTGTCCAACAAAGAAGTACCATGTGCGAGAAAAATATGAAAGGAAGAAAGAAAAAAAAGGATCAAAGGATCAAAAGATACATCAAAATACAAATAGTAAGGTTGAAATTGATAATGAGAGGCTGGCATTTGAGAAAAAGCAACTCAAGGGGCATGTTCCTGAACTACCATCATGGATGTGGATGCGCCCCAGTGTGTTTACGGATGTGTAGCAATATCAATGTGTGCCATGACAATGGCAAGGGGTGTTGATTCATTCTGGTTCTTGAAGCCATACTATGAAATCTAATTGATTTTTTGCCACGTTCAATCTGAAGAAGGATACTCTTCGCATTACATTGATCAGGGGGCAAAGCCCTTTATATACACGGAGTACAGACGAGTGGAGCGAGGCTCCAGGTGATCATGAGTTAAACTACGTGCCCGTTGGGCGTGGGCGTGGCCACGATCCCTGGAGTGGGACGTGGGCGTGCGTGGGTGCCGCCTGAGCCGGTGTCTCCAGTAGTGGCCATGTTCCAACAGCCCCCCGCAGCCATAGCAGGGTTGTCGACGATGTTGATGCTGGATCGGAACTCAGAGAAGATGGCCGTCGGCAGCCCCTTGGTGAAGATGTCGGCGAACTGGGACGTCGAGGGTACATGGAGCACACGAACGTCGCCGAAGGAGACACGCTCACGTACAAAGTGGAGGTCGATCTCCACGTGCTTGGTACGCTGGTGTTGCACCGGCTTGGAGGAGAGGTAAACGGCGCTGACGTTGTCGCAGTAGACGATCGTCACGCTCGCCAGCGGTCGGTGCAGTTCATGAAGTAGTTGACGGAGCCAGCAAGTGTCCGCGACGACGTGCGCCACTGCACGGTACTCCGCCTCCGCACTAGAGCGCGAGACATGTGCTGCCGCTTTGACGACCAGGAAACAAGGTTGTCGCCGAGAAAGAAGCAAGACCCAGACGTAGAGCGGCGTGTGTCAGGGTATCCAGCCCAGTCGGCGTCGGAGTAGGCGATGATGTTGGAGCTGGTGGAGCACCGGAGATGAAGCCCAAGGTGAGCTATACCACGCGCTGTTTCCTTCTTGAAGGTGGCTTCGAGATCCAGCTCCCTCTTCCTCGTCCTCCCCTGCACCCGGGTGAAAACCCACAACTTTGGTTGGGCGGCGGCGGTGCCCGGCTCCGTCACCTTCTTGAAGGCGCCGCTTTGGGTCCGCGGGGAGGTGGGACAGCTGCAACGCGTTCTTGGCGTTCCTGATGGCGGCAGTTCTCTTTAGTGGTGTCGCTTCGCCATGGCGGTCGGCTGGTCCGGCTCTCGTGGTGATCGTGGTGCTCAACTCTTCGCCGTGTCCTCCTGGGGTGCTCCCATCCTGTTCAGAGAGGCTGGAGGTGGAGCGGCTTCATCTTGCCCGGAGCTTCGGTGGAGATGTCAAGTCATGCCTGACCGACAGGTGCTACGCTTTGTCATACCTGGTCGGCAGGTGCTACGCACGACAGATCTTCCGAAGACGTCAAGCTGTGTCGGCTGGTGGTACTTGGCCGCATGGTGCTGAGGTGTATCAGTGACGACCGCGACGTGCTCAGTTGTTTGCGCGCAGGGAGGAGGTGCCGTTGGGCGCCGTGGTGGCGTCGACGATAGCTGGACCGAGCAAGGTTGATGCATCAGTACAGTTCTGAAGATGGAGCGGTGGCAGTTGGCGGCGGCGGCCTCTGAGTGCACGCCGGACCGGTTAGACCCATAACCGGCAGGCGTCCTGGATGGGACCTCAGGTCTTAGATGTTAGGTTTGGCTGCGATGTCTGTTTGGTATTAGGCCTAGGCTATCTACGCCCCTTCATCAACTGGATAGAGTTGCTTAGACGGCGGCTTTAGGCTTACTGTTGTATTACTTTCTAAGGTCTTGTGAAAATAATTAATAAAGTGGCCGTATGCATCGCCCAGATGCAGAGGCCGGGGGTCATCCTCCTTCTCTAAAAAAACCACGCACATACCGCAGGACGCGCTTGAGCATTATGTGATGCGCTTCACGGGGGTCGTGCATGAGCAGGCGGAGTTATTGAACGACATAGGCGAGGTCGGGGCGCGTCAGTGTCAAGTACTGAACAGCGCCGGCCAGGCTACGGTACTCCACCGGATCAGAGATGCGGGCGCCGTCCGTCACAGAGATCTTGCACTTGGTGTCGGCGGGCGTGGCGACTGGCTTACAGTGGAGCATGTCGGCGCGGTCGAGGATCTCGAGCGCGTACTGGTGCTGGGAGAGGAGGAGACCGCCAGCGGTACGATGCGCGGTGACGCTGAGGAAATGGTGTAGCTCGCCTAGGTCGCTCATAGCAAACTCGGCGTGAAGAGCGGTGAGGATGGGGCGCAGCAGGTGGTCGGAGCTGGCGGTGAGCAAGATGTCATCGACGTACAGCAGCAAGTACGCGGTGCCGGTGTCGTGTTGGAGGATGAAGAGCGAGGAGTCGCACTTCGAGGCATGGAAGCCGAGCGAGAGGACGAAGGCGTGGAAGCGGTGGAACCATGCCCGCGGCGCCAGGCGAAGCCTGTATAGCGACTTGCGCAACTGACAGACGTGTGCAGACTGAGCGGCGGCGACAAACCCGGAGGGTTGCTGGTTGTAGACGGTGGTGTCGAGCTCGCCATGCAGGAAGGCGTTCTTCACGTCCAGTTGATGGACGGGCCAGCCCGAGGAGATGGCAAGGCGGAGGACGACGCGGATCGTCGCCGGCTTCACCACAGGGCTGAAGGTGTCTCCGAAGTCCATGCCTGGCCATTGTGTGAAGCCGCGGAGCACCCATCGCGCCTTGTAGTGAGCGAGGCTGCCGTCGGGATGTAGTTTGTGGCGAAAAACCCACTTCCCAGTCACCATGTGAGCACATGCAGGACGGGCAACAAGAGACCACATATTGTTTTGCAACACAGCACGATACTCATCACACATGGCGGCGTACCAGTTCGGATCCTTGACTGCCTGTTTGTAGGTGGAGGGAATTGGAGAGATGGAGGGGTCGGTGGCCACAGCAGCGAGAGAGAAGAGCGTTTTTGGTTGCAAAAATCCTGATTTGCCACGGGTTTGCATGGTGTGGGCGTTGCGGCAGGAGTGATGGAGACAGCGCGGGGTGGGAGGGGCCTGCCAGGTGGTGAGCTGGGGTTGGTTTGGCTAGAGTCTGCGGAGGAAGTAGCCGACAACGGGTGGCGTGGCGATACGGGAGTGGTGGTGTGAGTGGGGGCCGGGGTGGCAGGCGAGGTGGACGCGGGAGCGTCGGAGGAAGGGGAGCAGGGCTGGCGGGCGGTGATCCTGAGGTAGATAGGGCTGGGGCAGGACTGGGTGCGCTGGACAAGGTAGATGCGCCGGTAGGTGCGGTCGGGTTGGTGGGGAGGTATTCCAGACGGATCGGATCATGTGTTTTTTGCATGGGATTTTCTATGGCACGTGCGGGCGGAGCGGCCTCTGCGTAGGGAAAAATGTGTTCGTCAAAGATGACGTGACGGGAGGTGATCACTTTGCGGGACTCTAGATCGGAGCAGCGGTGTCCCTTGTGCTCGCGGGGGAGACCAAGAAGGACGCAACGACGAGACCGGCGATCTAACTTGTGTGGCGTGGTGGCGTACAAGTTGGGGTAGCAGAGGCACCTGAACGCCCGGAGATGATCGTAAGTGGGTGCGATGTCGTGGAGCTTGTAGAAGGGAGTATTGTTGGAAATGGCACGAGAGGGGTGGAGGTTGAGAAGGTGGGTGGCTGTGTTGAGGCTTTCGACCCAGAATTCGGGCGGCATGCTAGCTTGGAGAAGAAGAGTGCGCATGATGTCATTAGTGGTGCGGATGGCACGTTCAGCTTTGCCATTCTGTGGTGACGTATGGGGGCAGGAGAGGCGTAAGGCGAGGCCGTTATCAGAGAGGAAGGAGCGTAGGCGGATGTTGAGGAATTCTCCCCCGTTATCACACTAGATGCACTAGATGCAAAGCTGAAACTGGGTGAGTACGTAAGCTAGAAACGGATGAGGACATCGGCGGCATCGGATTTGTGGCGCAAAGGGAAACTCCAGGAGTAGTGACTAAAATCATCAATAATAAGCAAATAATATTCATAACCGGAGCAACTAGGAACCAGTTACGACCACAAGTCGCAGTAAATAAGCTGAAAAGGTGAAGTAGTAAAAGAACTAGAGCTAGGGAAAGGAAGCCGTGGCTGCCGCCCGAGCTGGCAAGCCTCACAAGTGGCCGAGGGAGGTTTGCTTTTGTTACATGAAGGGAAATCTTTAGCTAAACGAGATAAAGAGGCACGGCTTGGGTGCCCTAAACTTCGATGCCACAAGTCGCCGATGTCCACGGTGAGAGTGGTGGTGACTCGCCGAAGAACCGATAGAGGCCGGTGGGACTATTTGACCTCATAAGAGGGGTCCTCGTCGCCAGATCCTTCACAAGAAAACCATGAAGGTCAAACATCACAGAAACAGAGTTGTCAGTGGTGAATTGACGAACGGAAAGTAAGTTCTTAACGACAGAGGGAGAGAAGAGAATGTGGTTGAGGGATAAGGGGCGGGGTGGGAGAGAAGCGGTGCCAGTGGCGAGGACAGGCATGTAAGAACCGTCACCGACCAAGATGGAAGGATGCTTTGATGAAAAACAAGACGAGCTCAAGTTACCTGCGTCGTTGGTGATGTGGTTGGAGGAGCATGTGTCGAGGTACCACTCGCCAGAGGCCGGGGGCTGCAGAGACATGTTGTTCATGGCGGAGTAGAGCAGGGCGGTCTGATCCCACGACGGTGGTGATGGTGCGGCGGGCTGGTGCAACGGTGGTGGTGGCTGGGCGCCATAGGCTGGTGGTGCACCGTAGATCATGGGGTAGGCTTGATGAGGCACCCCGGGGCGCGGACCGAGGACTCCAGCAGTGTTCGGTGGCACCCAGGAAGCGCGCCTAGGTGGAGGGAAGGGCGTGCCCCATGGCGCGAAATACCCCATCCAGGGCACTAAAGGTCCCCCTTTAGTACCGGTTATGCACGAACCGCCGCTAAAGGGTCACCACGTAGCACGAGCCGGCGCCGGGGACGGGGAGACCTTTAGTACCGGTAGGTAACATCAACCAGTACTAAAAGGATAGGGGGCTTTTGGGTTCGGGGTGTTCCATTTAATTCTTTTTCGTTTGCTGGTATTTTACGATACTACATATTGTACACGTTATGCATATATATATATATATATATATATATATATCATCGAATGTCTCGCACCACCATATATATTCACACATACACATGTACGTATATATATACAATTTGGTATATACAATTTCTCCTACATGGAGGCATTACTGCGGTAGCGGGTAATCGAATTCTCCTCTAGGATCTATGACCTGGTCGAGCAAAAATCCCGCTATTTCCTTTGCAATTGCTCGTACGCGATCCGTTGGTAGGAGCTTCTGCCGCACCTCATTGAACTGTTAAGAAGGAGATCAATATGCATGTATTAGTTGTGTGATTAGATATCGATAATGATGTAAAAATTGTATATAGTGTTTTGGCAAACGTACCCATATCTGTCTATCAGATGTGCTCCTTTCGGACGTCATCATGCGAATGTTCTCGCAAACGTAGTATGCACATAAATCATTCGCCGGCTCCTGCTTCATGGCCTATACGAGAATAGAGTTCAATCAGATAATAATTAATCAAGCATGATAATTAATGTTATTGAAACTAGAATTAAAAAGATTGCATGGTAGCTAGCTAGCTAGTACTACTTTTAATTACCGTGGGTCGATACCAATACAGATTTTCTCTGAACGGGCCTGGAACGTCTTTGATGAACTTTTGCCAAGCCCTGCCGGCCCGCCGGCAAAGAAAATGAATAAATGAGTTATTAATTAGTTGATATCAGGACATATATATATAATGATTGAAATTACCTGTTGACTATGCCCTTCACGATTGAGTACTTTTTAGATTTTTTAAGCAGTGAGTCCAGTACTTCAACTTTTCCTTCTTTAACTTTAATGTCTACCAAGATCCAGTGGTACCTCCATGCGCACATTTGCATGTATAAATTAAGCGGGCATGTGCATAACACTCATCAACTAACCCTAAATCCTATATACTTATTAACATCTAGCTAGTAACAAAAACATAATTTGTAGTACAAGACAGTGTGACTCACTGGAAGTTGTAAGGAAGTAGTATATCTGCATTGGTAATGAGGCGCTTCAAGAACTCTAGCATGTTATTCTCTACTTCTTGTTTATAATGTTCATATGACCATGTCTCTTCATTAATGGTATTTGGGTCAATGAACCCAATGCCATAGCGTCCAACTTTTCTAATTTCGGACATCTTCATCCTACATAATACCACAGAAAAGAATATATAGTGAGGATAATTAAAGGTAATGATCAACGAGAGCACTACAGCTAGCTTGAGACTTAAATTACAGAAATAAATCACTTACAGACAATAGCAACTGATGATAGATTTGTCGAGTGCATCATAATTGAATAACTGAAACAGTTATGTATACTCAATAGACAGAGCTAACATATGGAAGTAATCCTCTTCCTCGACTTTCATCATGAGGGACTGTAGATTGTGGGTCTTGCAAATTTCCATGTACCATTGATGCAATTCATACATTCTCGTTGGGAGGTTCTTGACCTCCTCGGGCTCGACCAAAGGTTCGCCGCGGACATATTTCCGTTTTATTTCCTCCTCTCTAAGCGGAGACATGGGCTCGATCTCGAGGAGTTGTCCAACAGTCATACCGAGCATTTCGGCCTGCATTATATGCTCCTCGGTTATTACCAGATTGCCCAGCTGGGGAACGTTAATGGTTTTCCCACATATATATAGGGCGCCGGTACTCTTATGTGTTGTTGGCACAACAAGCGGGGGGGATCGATTGCGACGCCTGTTCTCCCAGCTGGGGAACGGTTTTCCCGCATTTTTTGCCAACTGCTTGGCTCGAGCTCGAGCTCGACTCCTTCTGTACTCGTGCTCGATGTGCCTTCCTGATTTGGCGCTCATAGTCTGAGTCAACAGGCTTGGGAGCTGGTGGTCTAGCCATACGAATAAAGTGATCAATCTTTTCCTCAGGCACTTTCTCCCTAGGCGGCGGTGCCGGTTTCGGTCCAAAATGGGCGCCCAGTTGGGCCTTCACTATGGCTGCGTGTTGCTCCTCGGTCATGTCGTAAGTCCTCTGAGGAAGAGGAGCGAGGCTTGGACCATATTTATATCGCTTGCCTCCGCCTGTACCTCCTGTACTACCTCGACTCGTACCGCTACGCACCATAGCTGCGGCGGCTCTCTTCCCCGACTGCTGAGGCGGCGGAGACGGCTGACGTGGCTGAGTTGGAGCAGGAGGAGTGGCCTGACGCTGTGCCAGACTTGAAGCAGGAGAAGTGGCCTCACGCGGTGTCGGACTTGAAGCAGGAGGAGTGGCCTCACGCTGTGCCGGACTTGAAGCAAGAGGAGTGGCCTCACGCGGTGTCGGACTTGAAGCAGGAGGAGTGGCCTCACGTTGTGCTGGACTTGAAGCAGGAGGAGTGGCCTGCTGCTGTGCCGGACTTGGAGGAGGAGGAGTGGCCTCACATCGAGGAGTCAGATGACGATGTGGTGTCGATGGCCTTCGAAAGATGATGCAATCCTTTCTCCATAGGATGATACGATGTATGGCCTCTCCCAGTGTGTGCTCCTCGTGCTGTCTAGGAATGTCAAGCTCTAGCCCCGAATATTGGTCCACCACCTCATCAACCATGACACGAGCATAGCCAACTGGAATCGGGTTGCAATGGAAGGTTGCTTCGGGGGGATTTGTATAAGCAACGACGTCCGCCACCTTCATGGATATGTTCTTCATTTTGAAGTGTAGCTCACAGTTAGTGTTCTCCGTGATGTCATCCACAGGGCATCTATCAAGCAGTGCGTCCCCCGGGTGGGAACCAACGCTGCTTCTCGCCATGGATGGGACGGTGCTATCCAATGCTGGATCATCCGCTAGCTGCTACCGCTGCTGAGACCCCCTTTCCTGGCTAAGTGAGTTGATCTGCTGCTGCTCCCGCTGGAATTTGAGTGCCAAGTCTGCGTGCGCCGATTCTAGGCCTTGAAGGCGTTCTACTTCCTGCTTCCTCTGCTCCTCCTCCATCTTCCTCTTCTTCTCCTCCTCCATCTTCCTTCTTGCACGGGTCTTGTAGTCGTTGTTCCATTCCGAAAAGCCCTCATACCAGGGAATAACACCCTTGCCTCATGTTCTTCTCGGGTGTTCAGGATTACCCAGGGCGCGCGTAAGCTCGTCGTTCTCTCTGTCGGGCATGAACACCCCCATTCGAGCATCTTCTATTGCTTGAAGTAACTTCCCTTCGGCTCCTTTTAGACTTGCCTTCTTGGAAACCAGGCTTGTCTTCGGGTCCAACGCCCCCCCCATGCGCATAGAATCAAGTTCTGCACCTGGGGGGCCAGCTCCTAGTAACTGGAGTGACCCCTGCATCCAGCATCTCTTCCTCAGACTTATCCCACTTAGGCATTGTCACCGCATAGCCACCTAGCCCCAGCCTATGGAACTGCGTCTTTTTTGCGACATTGGCCTGGTTTTTTCTTGACCGTTCCTTAGCTAATTCGGATTCCTTGAATTTCACGTAAGCGAGCCAGTGTTCTCTTTGCTTCTCCAGTGTTCCCTTGAATTCTGGAGTCTTCTTTTTTCATTCGACGTAGTTCGCCCATACAATTTTCTTGTGGGTGTTGAATGCAGTTGCCATCTTCCTAAGAGCAACGTCCTTGACTTTCTGCATATCCGCATCAGTGAAATCATCTGGTAGGGTGAAATGTTCCATGAGAGATTCCCAAAGAGTTTTTTTTGCTCTGTCGTCGACCCAAGTAACATCTGGACATTTATTTTTTGGCTCTTTCCATTCTTGAATGGAGATCGGGAGTTGGTCCTTCACAAGAACTCCGCACTGACGGATGAACTTGTTCGCAATGTTCTTAGGCATGAGGGGTTCGCCATTAGCTTTGATGGAATCGATGTTGTACTTTACACCCTCCTTCAACTTTCTGCCCGGGCCTGGCTTTATCCTGCTGTCTGTAGAAGCAGATTTGCTCGATCCGAAGGGCTGAAAGAAGAAAGATCGATTCGTTAATATATCTTCAATAAAAAAACATGTGATGATCACTAGATGCCTGCTTATATAAATATACCTCGTCGGTCTTTGTTATTTCGAGATCAACATTGTCTATGTCATCATAATCATAATCATAGTTCATGACTTCATCCATTCGGTCGTCGAGATCGAATATCTTATCATCACCCCCCGGTATTGTTCAGATATTGGGAGCCGTCATCTGCTTCATTCAGATCATCTGGCCTGCGAGGGCTGCGTATGATCTCGAATAGGGCCTCTTCTCCCTCTCTGCCGGTATTGTCCGCCATAGCTTTTATTTAACTAATCCAGAAGAAATATAAAACAATTTAGTATTCAAATTACAATGCATGGATGCAATCAATAAGGAAAAACTGAATCATAGTACATAATATGCATCGTCTCGAATAATATATAATCTTGAATACATCGTCTCGAATAATATATAATCTCGAATACATCGTCTCTAATAATATATATAATCTCGAATACATCGTCTCGAATATTATATATCGAATACATCACTGGCTAGGTAGCTAATGAAGATCGAATACTATAGAAGAATCTAGGCCACCCGCGGTTCCTAAGGCGCGGGCGGTGGACACCCAAAGAGAAGGAACCATCACAGGATCATATCTCCAGTCATTTGCCCAAAGAACCTGCCAGGTACTGGAGAACCTGACGTCCATAGCAGCCATGTAGAGACGGACGTGCTCGTCCTCCTCCTTGACACGGCGATGCCCCACCTCCGGCGGGGCCGACTCCCTCTACACCGAATATGGCCCACGCGAACACCACCAAAGGAGATGAGGGTCGACGATGGGACCCGGGGCCGGGTTCCTCACCAAGCGGCATGCCCCTGAAGGTAGCACCTCCCAGTGCCAGCCCGGCGGAGCCCAGTCCCAGACATGGGTCCTGTGAAGCAGGACGTCGTCGCGAACGGGTCGACGGCGAGGATGCGGGCCGGGCATCGTCGATATCAAAAACTATATGCCCGCAAAAAGTAACATTTTTTAAATGATTGGATTGTGATAACTAAAATTCTATATGCAAATTCTAAATTTTTCTATAACTAAAATTATAAGAAACTAAAAAAACCATCGATCATCGTCTAACAATTTGACATTAATCTAATTCATCTAGCTAGAACTAACATTTCTAAAATTTCTAACATTTCTATATAACTAGCATTTCTATAACATTTCTAATATTTCTTAACTAAAAAACAAAAAAAATTCTAACATTTCTATAACTAAAAACCATAAAAAATACTAACAATTTTACAACTAATTAACAATGTGTGTGTGTGTGTGGACATGGCGGCCGGGGCAGGAGCTCACCGGTGACGGGGATGGCGACGGGCGGCGACGACGGGGACGGGGACGCGGACGGGACGACGGGACGACGGGGACGGGGCGGCGACGACGACGGGGAGGGCCGGGGACGGGCGGCCGAGCCAGGACGACGTACGGGACGACAGGGACGAGGCGGCGATGACGACGGGGACGGCCGGGGACGCGGCCCGGACGACGGCCGGGGCAGCAACGGGGACGGGGCGGCGACGGGGGCGGCGGGCGACGGGGCAGAGGAGAAGAAGCAGATGAAAACTGGCGAAATTTGTAAGTGCCGCTTATATAGGATGGGCCTTTAGTACCGGTTGGAGCCACCAACCAGTACTAAAGGTCAATTTTGGCCAGGCCAAGCGGCGGGAAGGGCAGCCCTTTAGTACCGGGTGGTGGCTCCAACCGGTACTAAAGACCCTACCTTTAGTACCGGTTGGAGCCACGGCCAAGGGGGTGCGCTGCCAGGCGAGGGGCGCAAAGTTTAGTCCCACCTCGCCGGGCGTAGGGCAGCCGCACTGGTTTATAAACCCAGCCGCGGCTACTCCTTCGAACTCCTCTATAAAGCAGGCTTCTGGGCCTAACTATGGTGCACTGTCCTGTGAGCCTGCTGGCCCTTCTAGGCATGAATTTCCACACCCGAGGTCTGGCAGGCCCACTGGGTAGCGCCCCAACAATTTGTTATATAGTTTTTTATATATTTTTTTTCTTTTCTGCTTTATTTATTTTCTTCTATTTATTTCTGAGTAGTTTTTTTATATAGTTTTTTCTATTCTGCTTTATTTATTTTCTTCTATTTATTTCTGAGTAATTTTTTATATAGTTTTTTTCTTTTCTGCTTTATTTATTTTCTTCTATTTATTTCTGAGTAATTTTTTTATATAGTTTTTTTCTTTTCTGGAGTTGTAATAAGTTATTAAAATTTTGAATTTCCGGTGTAACAGATGAGTTTACGTCCGAAACCCTGATACTTCGAATGAGATTGTCCAGTTTGTACACGAAGTGCATCCAGTTTTTGCCGTGAGCCTCTCTACTTTTTTGCACATGCTATGCTGGTGAAATGATGATACCATGCCAAGTTTCAACCTTTTCAGAGTTCATTTGTAGTGATTTTCAATTTCAGGGCCATTTAGCTCAAAACAAATCAGTAAATGCATTAAAAATAATAAATTATGTCAGAAAGGTTGAAAGTTGATGACGTGGCTTTGAATGGCGCCTGCTGAACACAAAAAAGTCCGGAGTTGTAATAAGTTATTAAAATTTTGAATTGCCGGTGTAACAGATGAGTTTTCGTCCGAAACCCTGATACTTCGAAAGAGATTGTCCAGTTTGTACACGAAGTGCATCCAGTTTTTGCCGTGATCCTCTCTACATTTTTGCACATGCTATGTGATACGTCTCTGTCGTATCTACTTTTCCAAACACTTATGTCCTTGTTTTGGACTCTATCTTTGTGCAGAAACAAAAGTTCTCGGAATGACCTGAAACTTCACGGAGATAATTTTTTGAAATAATAAAAAATAATGACGAAAGAATCAAGGCCAGGGGGCCCACACCCTGTCCACGAGGGTGGGAGGCGCGCCTGCCCCCCAGGGCGCGCCCCCTGCCTCGTGGGCCCCCTGGTGCTCCACCGATCATAACTCCAACTCTATATATTCGTGTCCGGGCAGAAAAAAAATCAGAGAGAAGGATTCATCGCGTTTTACGATACGGAGCCGCCGCCAAGCCCTAAACTCTCTCGGGAGGGCTGATCTGGAGTCCGTTCGGGGCTCCGGAGAGGGGAATCCGTCGCCATCGTCATCATCAACCATCCTCCATCACCAATTTCATGATGCTCACCGCCGTGGGTGAGTAATTCCATCGTAGGCTTGCTGGACGGTTATGGGTTGGATGATATTTATCATGTAATCGAGTTAGTTTTGTTAGGGTTTGATCCCTAATATCCACTATGTTCTGAGATTGATGTTGGTATGACTTTGCTATGCTTAATGCTTGTCACTAGGGCCCGAGTGCCATGATTTCAGATCTGAACCTATTATGCTTTCATGAATATATGTGAGTTCTTGATCCTATCTTGCAAGTCTATAGTCACCTACTATGTGTTATGATCCGGCAACCCCGAAACGACAATAATCGGGACCACTCCCGGGGATGACCGTAGTTTGAGGAGTTCATGTATTCACTATGTGTTAATGCTTTGCTCCGGTACTCTATTAAAAGGAGGCCTTAATATCCCTTAGTTTCCAATAGGACCCCGCTGACACGGGAGGGTAGGACAAAAGATGTCATGCAAGTTCTTTTCCATAAGCACGTATGACTATATTCGGAATACATGCCTACATTACATTGATGAATTGGAGCTAGTCTGTGTCACCCTATGTTATGCCGACGAGCTTTTCACATATTGTTCTTCGCTTATTTACTTTTCCGTTGCTACTGTTACAATCACTACAAAACCCAAAAATATTACTTTTGCTACCGTTACCGTTACTTCCATACTACTTTGCTACTAAATACTTTGCTGCAGATACTAAGTTATCCAGGTCTGGTTGAATTGACAACTCAACTGCTAATACTTGAGAATATTCTTTGGCACCCCTTGTGTCGAATCAATAAATTTGGGTTGAATACTCTACCCTCGAAAACTGTTGCGATCCCCTATACTTGTGGGTTATCAAGACTATTTTCTGGCGCCGTTGCCGGGGAGCATAGCTTTATTCTTTGAGTCACTTGGGATTTATATCTGCTGGTCACTATGAGGAACTTGAAAGACGAGAAAACAAAAATTTATCCCTCAACTACGAGGGGAGGTAAGGAACTGCCATCTAGCTCTGCACTTGATTCACCTTCTGTTTTGAGTAAGCTTGCGACACCTAAACCTGCTTCTCCTACTAATTTTGATATGTCGCATGTTATTGATGATGCCACTTCTGGTATGCATGATACTTATGATGAAACTACTTCTATGCTTGATACTACTGTGCCACTTGGTGAATTTCTTGATGAACAACTTGCTAGGGCTAGAGAGAATGAAATTATTGAAACTGATAAT
The DNA here is from genome assembly GCF_018294505.1 of Triticum aestivum. NCBI lineage: Eukaryota > Viridiplantae > Streptophyta > Magnoliopsida > Poales > Poaceae > Triticum > Triticum aestivum. The sequence goes on along the minus strand of NC_057796.1, from coordinate 35,711,157 downwards.
ATTGATGACAGTGATGATGAAGATTCTCCCCCTAAATATGAATTGCCTATTGTGCCTGAGGGCTATGTTATGGATGAAGAAACTGCTAGAGACTTTGTTGCTTGCAATGATAGAAGTGATCTTAAGAAATTATTAGCTAAGCTGAAACAAAAAACTCTGAATGCTAGAATGAAAAATGATCCTGCTTATGCTACTAGACCTATCTTTGTTACTGATAAGGATTATGAATTCTCTATTGATCCTGATATAATTACTTTGGTTGAATCTGATCCTTTCTATGGCTATGAATCTGAAACTGTTGTGGCACATCTTACTAAATTAAATGATATAGCCACCCTATTCACTAATGATGAGTAAACTCGCTACAATTATATCCTTAAGATATTTCCGTTCTCATTAAAGGGTGATGCTAAGATATGGTTTAATTCTCTTGATCCTGGTTGTGTGCATAGTCCCTAGGATATGATTTATTACTTCTCTGCTAAATATTTCCCCGTTCATAAGAAACAAGCTGCTTTAAGGGAAATATATAATTTAGTGCAAATTGAAGAAGAGAGTCTCCCACAAGCTTGGGGGAGGCTTCTCCAATTACTTAATGCTTTGCCTGATCATCCTCTCAAGAAAAATGAAATACTTGACATCTTTTATAATGGACTAACCGATGCTTCCAGAGACCACCTGGATAGTTGTGCTGGTTGTGTTTTCAGGGAAAGAACTGTTGATCAAGCTGAAATTCTATTGAATAATATGTTGACTAATGAAAGAAATTGGACACTTCCTGAACCAACACCTAAGCCAACTCCGAAGAAAAGGGGTGTTCTATTTCTCAGTCCTGAAGATATGCAAAAGGCAAAGAAATCTATGAAGGAAAAGGGTATTAAAGCTGAAGATGTTAAGAATTTACCTCCTATTGAAGAAATATATGGTCTTAATTCATCACCCATTGAAGAAACACATGGTCTTGATAACCCGACATAGGTAGTAAAGGAAAATTCTCTCTATAGATATGATAAAGCTGAAATCCCGCCTACTAAGATTGCTAGCCAATATTTGGATGAGTTTGATAATTTCATAGTTAAGCAAGAAGACTTCAATGCTTATTTTGGTAGACAATTAAAACAAAATGCTTATATGATTGAACACTTGAGTGATTATATGTCTAGAGTTAAAGGTGAAGTTAAACTCATTAGTAAACATGCCTCTATGGTTACCACTCAAGTAGAACAAGTACTTAAAGCTCAGAATGATTTGCTCATTGAATTGAATAGTAAGAATAATGACTTTGCTGTTAGAGTTGCAACTAGAGGGGGTAAAGTGACTCAGGAACCTTTGTATCCTGAAGGTCACCCTAAGAGAATTGAGCAGGATTCTCAAAGAACTAATCACTACAAAAAAATACACTTCCGTGATGATACGTGTTTGTCACAGTAGGTCACGTTTTTTATCATGCATGTACATCCATGACGATTTATGACAGAATCAAGATAGTAGTACATGTGCTGTCGTAGAAGTGTTCCATGACATTACCAAAATTATCATCACGGAAGTGTCCACTTCCATGAAGATAAATCGCGCGTCACAGAAGTGCTTTCGTCAAGGGTGACCGACACGTGGCATCCACCGTAACGGAATGCCGTTAAGCTATCGGGTCGGGTTTTGGATCCGATAACCCGTTAACAGCCCCGACCAATGGGAAATTTCCATGTGTAAAATTCTTATTGGCCGGACGAAACACGTGTCAGCTCGTCAGTGGGTCAGATAGGCGCCTATGATATGTCGACACATGGCACGACCCACCACTGGCCCATTTAGCTTACAAAGCCGGCCCGTTTGACTTGGTCAAAAGTTAACGGGCTGGCCCATGAAAAGCCTGTTAACGGTCTCTTCGCAAATAGCCCATTTTACGGCCCGTTAACTCATGACCCGTTAGGCCCTAAAGGAAATCGGCCCAACAACGTCATGTGGGCCGTCGAATATAACACCAGCCCATTTCACTTTCGGCCCATGTATGGCCCACGACGTCTTTCGGCCCATATAAGGCCTTCGTATCTTTCGACCCTTTACATGCCCACGGTGGCTCTAGCCCATAATGAACAGTAATTTTTTTATACCCATTAACGGCCCGTGATTTACATGGGCCGTTTCCAGCCCGTGTTAGCTTTTGGCCTATTGACGGCCCATACGTTCTTTGGCTCCTTTTCGGCCCTCGATTACTTCCGGCCCGTTACTGGCCTGTTCCCTTAATGGGCCAAATTCGGCCCATGGCAAGAGTCGACCCCTTACTGGCCTGTTCCCCTAATGGGCCAAAATCGGCACATGGCAAGAGTCGGCCCGTTACTGGCCTGTTACCCTAATGGGCCAAATTCGGCCCATGGCAAGAGTCGGCCCGTTTCTGGCCTGTTAACCCGTTGTGTCGTTTCCAGCCCGTCCTATATTCTGGCCCATTAACGACCCATTATGCCTGTGACAGAATTAAGCCTTTGCTGTCCTACGGCCCGTTAACGGCCTGTTACCGTGCTGGGCCGATACCATTTACGCCCGATTACGGCCCATGTAGACCCATTTATCCGACGGCCCGAGGCCCACCGATTACAGGCCCAGTTATCGACGGCCCGTAGGAGACCCATGGATCCTACGGCCTGTATATGGCCCATGGTAGTTGCGGCCACTAGCAAACCAGGGAAAAAGAAGACTAGGAAATAAATAAGGCCGAAACTAACGCTAGGCTATTAAGGCGTTTGCACAGATTACATCCACTCGGCATCAAAGATCGCCACTAGTGCAAATATAGGGAACACCCTGCACTATACAAAAATGGCTTGATGTTTTCTTCAGCCGGTGGCTGCATATTAAGAATAAATTTTGTATCGCACCAAAACAAATTACAACTATCTAACAAAAGGAAGGTTGGCATAAAACTTAACAGTCTAGCAGATAAATGCACCACCAGAAGTTCAGAAGCTCAGTTCATTTGACCTGACTGTTACGTTTTCATGCTGTATTGTCTGATGGAGCAACATAACCCTCGCCTTCATTTCCCCTAGGCTCCTGAACAACATAGCAAAGGTCTGATAGTCTGGTTTCAAAACCATGCATATCTTGACGACACTGAGCAATGTTTCTCCTTGTTTCACAACGAGTCTCTATTAGGGAATGGACTTGTGTCTGGAGCGCAGATACAACATTGCTTTGAGCTTCCATATCTTCATCATGAGGCAGTTTGGACGATATTGCCTTAACAACCAACGCAGTATTACGCAGGAACGTGATTTTGGCACTGTTAGTGGACAGGTACTGACCCACTGCAGCAAGAGCTGACATTGCAGTTATAGTTGCCTCGCCACCTTCAGAAGGTGGCGGTTCCACCATTTTCTCCATAGCTCGCTGAAAAGTTGAGGTTTTACATTAGTAGTACCAGAACAGAAGATATTAAGGAGGCAGCAAAACCAAACAAAATAGCTTTGGTCTATATACAGAACTTATTCTGGTGAACCCATGTAAAATATTAGTTGTATTTTATTGCAAAGTACATAATAAAACCAGGTTCCAAACATATGACCATGTACCATCGCTAATGTATTATCTATTTCTTCACATTGTATTGAGGGCTAAGGATAAAGAGACGAAGTTTATAACACGGTAAGCATAGTAGACATCATTCATATCACAAAACAACTGAGAACAGACAAACAGGCAATTGTAACGTTGTGTGGGCAACTCCAGCATGGAACTAGATTACGGGTCAAGATTAAAGGAACATCACTCCTCTCTTTTAAGCCTTGTAAGGTGCAATGATATGCTAAGACAATTGTGTATAAAATGGAAAAGAGTAATAGACATTGGCTGCAAACCATGCAGTTCAAGGCACAAGTCATAGTAAGTAGTAGTTAAAAGGCATGAGGATTAAGGACTTACAACAGCGGCTTTGACTGGTGTAGTCATGCCCTTCTTCTTGCTGGTGTGACAGTCCTTGAAGATTTCCACATCATTTGGTTCAGGTACTTTTTGGTCCTTGCGGGCTTTCCTCTGCATTTCGAACAAGTCAATATAGATCTGATAATATGGCACAGCGAAAAGAGTGAAACAGCAGCTAATTACAAGAGCCTCGCAGTGTGCAATATAGCTACGAGATCCTGTCGTCTGTTGGAATTTCACTTTCGTATGGTTGGCCTTGTTCTTTGAACAGTTCACCTACAAGAAGATAGATTTGTGTGGCACATGCGTAAATAGGACTTCAACATGTGATCTGATCACATATATATAATGTACCTGATACTTCGGATCAGACCAGTGTTTAACAAGGCCCCTCCAGTCTTCATCCGATATATTTTTTCCACTGGAGATGTTTGGGAAAGTTCACTGTTAGCCTTGCCTTCAAAATGAGTTTTCCTCAAGTTATACCGATACTGTCGCAGAGCAGACTCGAAAACATGGGTGCAAGCTTGTCTGGTTGCATCATCTTGGCTATCCAACTTGAACCTCATCTGTTGAAAATTATGGGAGTCTCATTATCAGCAACCTAGAAAGTATGGGACAGAGCAAGACGATATTACTAGTTTCCATACATAACCATACTTACAGATAAATGGTCGAGGAAGGTGTTGAACTGGGTTTCGTCTTTGTCATTCCTGTACTGAATCCATGTTGGGAGGATACGTACATGACACCTAACGGCAACCGCTGCCTCTGATACTAACTTGGCTGACTCTGTAGCATCACGTGGCCTTTTTAAACCTGCCTCAAAACGGATCTCCATTCTTCCTCCTCTAGATTTAGTTAACCTATCGAGCATTATCCATGATGTTTGTTTCCTCTTGCGCCTAGGTGCTAGTCCAACGAACATAGGAAGTGTTAGTGTACATCAAACTGTGAGACTACATATAAAGAAGCATGCAACTGTAACTTGACTCCAACAACTACCTTCTTGCTGTTGAAGCTCACAAGGTTCATCTGATATTGCCAACTCGTCTTGTGTCAAGAGTGCTTGGGAAGTAGTGTCAGGTGGCAAGGGAGCTTGGGAACGTGCTGCTAGCTCAGTTGACGCACGAGTAAGTCGTGCAGCTGGTAGTACTGTGGTAGGTGTTGCAAGAACTAGGGCTGTATCTGCTTGTTTGGTGGCAGCTATTTGTTTCTGTTTGGCTTTTTCTGCAACTCGTGTAGCATGGGATGCCGTGTTTGTAGAATTTTCCGCTGGACTTTGACCTTTTATTGCACCATCAGTACCAGCAGAATCTGCATGATTCATCCGCTTCTCATTCCCTGCCATTCTGTGTTTCTTCCTCTTTATCTGTGCCATGTTAAGTCAAGCCGACAAGAAAAACGAATAACAATTTTGTTCTTCAGAACAAATTGATGCGTGATGCAGATGAACTGAACTTTGATGTTAGACAACCACATGATAGGAGGATGTAATATGTATGAAAAACAGGACGGAAGAGATAACCAGAACTATGATGTGGAAACTAAGAAGAAGACATTTCACCAAATTAGAAGCAATGCAATGGAAGGTAGACACCATATGAAAGATGCTACAAATATCGCTCTGCCAAGTTAACAGTGTCTCATCATAAATGGCGTTTAAACAAATGTGAAGTAGTACAAGAAATAAATCATATGCAAGATGCAAACAACATCACACTACCATGTTAGAGGTCTCTCGTCATTAGTGCCATTGCATATTCACAACATTGCATATTCACAGCTTATGATGTGTAAACTAAGGAGAATGCATTTCAACAAATTAGAAGCAATGAAAGCTAGACACCATATGAAAGATGCAACGAATATCACTCTACCAAGTTAAAAATGTCTCGTCATAAGTTCCATTTCAACAAATTAGTAGTACAAGCTAGAAAAGAATGTGAGATGTAACCTATATCACACTCCGAAGTCAAACGTGTCTTATGATAAGTGATTGTTGCAAGTTACACAACAGTGGTAATTTGATGTAAGAACATGGTGTGCTAGACAGATATTGTATGTTCTAGAAACAGGAACACATGTCTTATTCAAGTATAATGTGTAAAGTAAGCAGATGGAATTCAACAAAATTAGAAGCAATACAAGCTAGACATCACACATAACATGCAACCACATATAACAGTGCCAAGTTAGAGGGAGCACCGGTGATGCTGCACTAGGGGAGACGTGCTCATCATAAACACAGCTTTGTTGAGTGTCTATGCATGTGTTGTCTTGGAAATCATCTTGGGGGTGTGGAGGAGTAGAAACTGTAGAGGCCCTCCGTTCGGAAGGAGCACCGTTATCCGCTGCCTTGCTAACTTCCTTCCGCTTTATTGATTTTGAATTGTCAAGTAAAACCGACAAGAAAAAGCAATAAAATTCTCTCTTCAGAACTCATTCATGCATGTTACTGACAATCACTACGTTGATGTAAGGCAAACACATGATACTAGGATGGAATATGTACGAAAAACAGGACGGCATGGCATGTTCACAACTGTTTGTGAAAACTAAGCAGAAACCATTCCAGCAAATAAGAAGCAATGCAAGCTAGACACCACATGAAATATGCAACCAATATGACTCTGCCAAGTTAAAAGCGTCCCATCATAAATGGAATTTCAACAAATTAGAAGCAGCGCATGCTATAAATCATATGAAAGATGCAACTAATATCGCACTGCATATACTAAAGGTGTCTCCTCATGTTGATTGATGCGGGATACAAAAAAACAATAGTTTTATGTAAGGACATGCTTAATAGACAGATGTACTATGTACTAAATAAAGGAAGGCATGTCACATTAACAGGTATAATGTATAAGCTAAGCAGACTAGCACATGCAGTTTAACCAGATTGGAAGAATTACAATCTAGACACCATATGCAACATGCAACCACATATCACACTGCCAAGTTAGAGCAAGCACCTGCGATGCTAGTGTAGGGGAAATGCTGTAATCAACTACAGAGCTACGTTCACTATCTTCATCTAGCATTTCTGTTTCTTGAGAATCATGTCGGGAGGCTGACGGTGCATTCTTTAAATGAGGAGTAGTCCCCTTGCCTGCCTGCCTCGTCATAAGTGATTGATGAGGGATACACAAGAACATTAGTTTGATGTAAGAACATGGTTAATACACAGATGTACTAGTATGTACCAAAAACAGAAAGGTATGTCATATTCAAAGGTATAATGTGTAAGCTAAGCAGATGCTATTTAACCAAATTGGATGCAATACAAGCTAGACATCCGGCTGGAGTGGTGAGCTTGATCATCTAGGACCTGAGAGCCTGGTGGGAGGCGGGCTGCTTCGCCACCATCGCAGCTTTTTAGTTGGCTTCCAGGTGATTCCTATCTTTGCTGGGCTTCTCACTGGCTCGGCCAGTGCCCTGACTAGCTATTTGTCTTCTGGTGCTCACGGGATGGTGGTTCATGTAAAAAAATATATTTCCTTATCTTACCGACTTCGGCCTTTCAAATACAAGCTAGACACCATATGGAACATGCAACCACATATGACCCGCGAGGTTAAAGCAAGCACCTGGGATGGTGGTTCATTGCGAGTGAGGTCATCAACTCCAGAGCTACGTTTACCGTCTCCATCTGCTGACACTGCACCCTTTATAGCGCTGTAACGTGTCTTGCCTACCCGCATACGAAGCTGGAGTGACTTCTCTCTTTTCTTTTTGGCTTCTCTCATGGCAGCAGACTCTAAAATACCCTTGCCTAAAAACACAATAGTGAGAGTAAGGGTGAAGTGTGTGCAGAACTAGTGCACTGTAAAAGTAGCAGATAGCAGGTGGCTGAAAAATAAATGACAGGAGACATATGATAGATCTACAACATTGCATGGTAAACAAAATTAGATTCTACTCCGTATAATTTTGTAATATATGAGCACAGGAAATGCAGGTACTCCTCCAGCACACCACCACATGTGGTCATATCTAAGATAAGAGTCGACTGAAATAAATAGGTCAGTCGATTTTTTTAATGAACCGTCCGATCTATAAGGAATGGGTAGATGGCCTTCGTCTACCTCTCGCCAGTCACTGTTGACGATCTTTCTCGAACCGCCAGCGACCACCGGCCCAGACCCCTGCCTCTGCCGCCCCGCCCTCCCATCGACCTCACACCACCGCCGTGCTTGGCAGCGCCCCCAGGCCATCCCTTTAATCCCGGCCGACCTCCAGATCGGGCGCCAGTAGCTCTAGGCCGCACACGCCCCTAAGATAAACACCAAGGCGCTGCTTCCCCGGCGTAATAGGCGTACTAGCGCCTGTTACGCTGGGGAATGCTTTCGTTAATGGGGAATCAACTGGCCAGAAATTGAAATTCAGGGGGGCGACGGACCTCTAGCTAAGGTGAAATAGTATATGAGGAGAAACCTTGTGCATCGCGAGTTACTAGGAACATCTAGTATCAAGAAGAAGCGGTCAACTAGTGTCTTCTATGGGATGAATACCGTGCAAGCAGAGACGTAAGATTTGCACGAATAAGGGAAGAGGAGTACCTTTTTCAGTTGCTGGTGTGGTCACCTCCACATGTCGCGCCGATCTTCTTCTTTTTACCGGGGAAACCGATGTTCTGGAGGGTGCAGGCTTGGACGAACCCATGGCCAAATTGTTGACTGTGTTGCCGTGGCCGTATGTCGGCCGAGGCGGCGAAGGATGGCGTAGCAGGAACAGCTCTGGTGTGGTGGAGGGTGGCGAAGTTGGAGCGGCAGCGGTGAGGCGCAGGACGGCGTGGTTGAACTGGCTCGGGTACATACGGCTCGGCCTCGGCTTCAACTACTAGCCGTGGAGGGTGTTGCGGTTGAGGTTGCGGTGGACGACGACGTCGGGGTATCCGCTCCGGCGTGATGGAGGAGGGCGGCGGTTGATGGGTGGGATGGGGTGGCGGACGGAGGACGCCGGGGTTTCGCGGCTGGTGGAGAGGTAGTTTTGGCGCCCACGGAGTACGAATGGGGAATCGGTCGGGTGGGGGGAACCATGTTTCGGTCTAGGACGCGCTTGTCTGAAATTTGGGGAAAGTACAAACTTTGCCCCCCTCTTAAATTTTGGACCTACTGCGGGTCGGGGTAGGATGGTAATCCCAGGTGTCCCAAATAGTGCGCGGGAGCGATTTCGGTCGCGCGCATGTGTCCTTAGGCGGCCATTGTGTATGAATGTTTTTCAGATGCGGTTGCGTGGCATCTAGATGAAGCTACAAACCTACCCCGGTTTAGACCTTTGGATGTTGGGCCGGTAGGTTTCACGGGTCGGAGTTATTAGAAAAGTAATTTCCTTGTACTACCAAACATTCGTCTCAGGCGGTTTCGGGCGAGTAGAGGCTCTTTTGGCGCTTCATTCGAAATTCTGAAACACAAGCATTCACGTTTAGAGTACTCTTGAACTATGAGGATTGACCTAAATAGACAACATTATATTTGACCTTGTATGTTTGAAAACCTCATTAAATTATCCGCTTCTTTTTAAAAATTTGACACTTGAAAATCCTATAACTACGATTATTTTGGAATGGAGGAGCTAAATTTGAATCTATTTTGTACACGACTACATATGTTATTATGTACAAAATCAGAGCAAAGATTGGTGCCCCCATAATTTAGGTATGGTATACAAATGCCATGATATCAAATTCAAAAAATTGAATGGACTTCATGTTGAATTCAATTTTTTAAACCACCTTAATTTGAATTCAAATGTATGCTAGTTCATAGGTAGCTATTTATAATGTCCATTGTGTAACTTTCGTATGTACAATGTGCTTTACACGCGCAACATGAACTATACTCACGTTTGTATTCCATTGCTAAAGCGATGCATTGTCTGGAGTTCAAAATACTAACTATGTGGATCAATTGTGTCGAATAATAACATAGACATGCTCAAATTCGATAGAATCTAGATGTCTGATGGATCAATGACCGCTCCTTACGCGAATTGCAAATATCATGATCCCATCCTATTATTTGGATACAATTTATATCTTTAATCAATGTGTAGAGCAGTCTTTTACGTGTAGTTTCACTCTCAAACGACTTATCGTGGTCTCCCTCAATGGTGTTCTCCGTCGAACGCACTTCGCCAAACCACCAAAAAAAAGATATCGTCGACGTCACCGCAATGGGGAAGGAAGTCAAATATCGTTACTACCTCCATTTTTTTGTACACAAGGCCCGTATATCAAAATTACAATTTGCAAAGGGCCACTAACACTAATCGAGGCAGAATTGATGGGGTTAGCAACCAAGGACATAATTATCCCCTGCATGCATGCGGAAGTGAGAAGGTTGGTTTGTATGGCGCTGCATTAATCAAGCGATGAGGAGTGAGATGGTTAGCTCTTTGGTCTTTGGAGAAAAAAATACGCATTAATTGACACGTGAGACGAGGATTTGTATCGATTAAATCCCGTGAAGGAAAACCCCGCCTTTCTTTTTTAAGACTAGTACTCCTAGTACGTACGTACTTATCCTGTTTGGGTCTAGGCCTTGCATTGCCAAACTTCGCCACACATTTTTGCCAAGCTTGCCTAAAGTTTTCAAAATGAGAAGGAGGTACACTTGCGGACGGCTGTCGCGGTCGCACCGCACCCTCACACGGTCGCTCCTGCACGCCGCGGTCGCACCGCACCCTCACACTGTCGCTCCTGCACGTCGCAAACCCAACCAAGGGAACGCACCCTCACTGACACGTGCTGTCACATGTGAACAAACCAAACTCAGCCATCCTATCGCTGGCACATAATTTTCGTTCATAGAGTATGTTTATCCAACCGCATGTTGGGGAGTATTCGTACGGCTCGTGCGGTGGTCTGTTGGGGAAGAAGAAGAGGTGAGGAAGAAGGAAAGAAGGGTTAGGAGACGTAGGATATTCATCCAACAGCCTGAAATGGTAGACTGACCCAAGTCAGGCGACTTGCATAACAAATATATGTTTTTACACAACAAAAGATCCATAAAAACAACAACATAAAGAAAAACTATCACTGCTCGCGGAAAGAGACGGCCTCGTCGTCTTTGGCTGCCGGCGCGAACCAGCCGTCGCTGCCGACATGTGTCTCCTCACCGTGGTTGTCCTCGGCCTCCAGCTACTCGTTCAAGCGGAGCGTGTGGGTGCTCTGCACGGACGAGAGCACAACCCGGTTCAAGTCGAGGACGTCTGTTTCCACCTGCAGGAGGGCCTCGATGGCAGCGGCATCCGCGTGCTCCGCGTCGAGTCGAGCCTCCGCCGCCCGGTTCAAGTCCAGGACGTCCGGTTCCGCCTACAGGAGGGCGTCGATGAGAGCGGCATCCGCGCGCTCTGCGTCGATTCGAGCCTCTGCCGCCCGGTTCAAGTTCAGGACGTCCGGTTCCGCCTGCAGGAGGCCCTCGATGGCAGCGGCATCCGCGCGCTCCGCCTCAAGTTGAGCCTCCGCCGCCCGGTGCACATCCACGACATCCGGTTCCGCCTGCAGGAGAGCCTCGTTGGCAGCGGCATGGGCGCGCTCCGCTCGAGTTGAGCCTCTGCCTCCCGGTCCTCCTTTAGTATCGCCATGTTGAACCGCTGGTCCGCCTGCACCATGGGGGACTTGGACGCCGGCACGAAGTCGACGTCCATCGTCTCATACCCAACGGGGGCCTTCTGCGCCGCGACCTCCGCCATGAACATTGGATCGGCTTCCTCCTCCACGTAGCTTGGCTCCATAGAACTCGGGGATTGGCCCGCCGCAAAGCGAGCTTGGGAACGGAGGTTTGTGGCGCCGACCGCCGCCGCGATTTTTGCGCGGCGCTCCAGCGTCAGCATCTTGTAGTAAGTGATCTTGCGGCGCACCATGGCTTTCCGGCAAATTAGGGGACGCTTGACACGGGCTAGGGGATCGAAAGGTGGGGGAATGGGCTGGAGATTTGGTGTGGTTTTAGGGTAGTGGCTGGCGTAGGCCGAGCAGCGAAGGTTCTGGTGTGAATAGTGGTTCCGGTGATGACCGGTCAATTGGTTTTGACTGTACATCGCTCTTGTCGCGTTCGCGCTGCAGCCCGGCATGGTGGACCCTCCACATCGCTCACCGAATGGAACGCGCTTCGTCTTGCATTTTTGCTCGCTTGTGGGACCGCAGTTGAGAGCAAACCGACGTCCCTCCCCCTCCCCCTCCCGTGTCATTTATTATACCACCACTCCCTCCGTTTTATGCGGAGTAAATAAAAACAGAGGGAGTATACTACGGATGAGGATCCCCTGACGTGGCCGAACCCATTGAGTAACTGACATGCGGGGCCTAGCAAGCATGGGGTCTGCCAGTAAGTGACCGAAAGGGAGGGTAAGGCAGGGATACCGACGTCAGAGGATCCACTTCCACTATACTACTTTGACCAAATGTTAGAGTAATAATATATGACATGCAACTTACACAAATGTTAGAGTAATAATATATGACATGCAACTTACACAAAGCATACAGGGTCTAATGCGTTTTTCGAGGCTAACTTTGACCAAATGTTAGAGTAATAATATATGACATGCAACTGACACAAAGCATACGGTCAAATTCGTATGTGAAAGGAGTTTCCAATGGTATAATTTTCACATTATACATCTCATGTACTATTAATCTTGTCAATAGTCAAATTGGAAACCATCTCGAGTACAAATCTAGGAGTATGTACGAATCTAACAATATTGATTGGGCGTTGTTGAATGTTGATACCTTTTTTATCAAAGTAGAGATACTTTGACTACACATAAAACTTATCTGTAAACTAGAAAGGATAGGGGGATTATATTGTACGTTCAAATACGAAACGAACATTGAATACCCTTTATATATGATTTGCGGATGCTATGATCACTGGTTCAAAATTTTGAATCCGCCTTAGGTATCACGTGCCCCCACTCGTTCCCTCTCGATTTCATCTCGGGGTCCGGAGATCTATTGAAAGAGGACTAGGGTGGGTACATGCGAATGATACTCGGCGGAATGTTCAAATGAGGCATGCGGGAGGATGGACTCGACTGGAGGGCGACATGATCGATGGAGAAGAGGGTTTGAGAGGAATGAGAAATAAGCAAACGCCACATGATTATACTTGAACGGCTCAAATAAACAATAAGTTGTCTCGCTTGGCCTACATAGTGAAAGGCCTAATGCGCAATGCGGAGCACTGACGCTCGAATTTGGCCGGGAAAACAAGGAAACCGACATGTGGGGCACACCCGTCGGGACAACGTAGCGCAGACTAGTCCAATGGAGGAGCTGGCCCACGACCTCCTCGCCACCGACAACCGTTGATGTGGGTCGTTGGGGCCAACAACAGGGCGCAGCTCCAACACCGCCTCTGGACACGGCGACCGCGGTGAGCGACATGCTCATATCATCGCTAGACACGGTCGGTTTCAGTGTGCCGAGGATGGCATTAGTGCTGTGGCACGACCAACGGTATGTTTGGTTTGTGCCCAAGGTTGCCCCATCAAAGCATTGGGTAGCCAAAATTTTGGTTGAGGTATTGGTTGCCCATGATTTGGCTGACATTGGCAAGAAAAATGAACTGGAGTTAGCAAGAGTTCATTGGCATGCCAAAGAAATGGCAACCATCCAAACAAAGACCAATCTTTGGGTCATGACCAAAATTTTGGTTGAGGTATTGGTTGCCGATGATTTGGCCGACATTGGCAAGAAAAATGAACTAGAGTTGGCTAGAGTTCATTGGCATGCCAAAAAAAATGGCAACCATCCAAACAAAGACCAATCTTTGGGTCATGACCAAAATTTTGGTAAGGTGCACTTTGGCCACAATCCAAACACACCCTAACACCCGGCTCGTCGAGGATGCACGGGTGCCGCGACGCGTCCGCGGAGTGGTGTAGCGTGGCCAACTGCATCCTCTGGACCTGAGACCATGCCGGGTCGTCTTGCTTTTTCAATGACATGCGGGGATCGCATGTGAGCAAAGCAGCTGACTACCCTGGCACACCAAAACCCTCGTCCCTGGCGTCGTCGCGCGGTGCGTTCCCAGCCGGCGCCAGCTGCCCGCATTCATGACAACCGTTCGTATGTCGTCGTTAACAGGCTCGGTGCCCGAGGAACCAACTCCTGCGACTTAATGACACACCCGGACGCTTGGCCTCACCAGAATGCTCTACTTAAAGCGGCAACGCCCAGCTAACCTCCACACCATAGCGCATCGTCCTCCTACCTGGCACCACATCCGCCATGACGGCAAGTGCGAATGCTCGGCGGGAGAGCTTGTCTTCGGGGATGAAGCTCGAGGTCGCCGCCCTCGCTCAAGTCGCCTCTCGCGACGCAATAGCGGCGTAGCCGGACGCGGACGCGACTGCATAAGCGGTGGCCATGCTGGCGGCCGACGACGGGAGCACCGTCAGCCACACGTCCTACTTGCCGTCGTCCAACGTCCGGCACCGCCGAGGTCGGGGACTCCTCCGAGGATGAGTAGGGCATGGGAGGCGGCAGCGCATGGTGTGCCAACTGCCCGGTCCGTATCCCGTGTTCTACTCTTCCTCGCCGGAGACCGCACCTTCACTTCACGGGTCTTGAACCCCGCCCCCGTACATAGAGATCGCAGATGGAGGACATCGGTCGCCGCCGTAGAATAGGTTTAGGGTCGGGTTTCTTTTATTTTTCTGTCCTATAAAAGTTCGAAATGTAATGAAAATCTGCCGTCTTTGCATTAATCTCGGCCGGTGTATATGAACTTTCACAATAATATACATATTGTAGGAGTACTAGCAAGATGCCCGTGCGTTGCACGGAAGATCAAGATCTTGTGGGAGAAAAGGATGAACGAGGGAAAGCCTTATCTGCAAATGTGGAGAGGAGTGCGGGTAAATTGTCATAGTTTCCTTCCTATCCGTTAGATATAGATCGGACGGCCTATATTGCAGGATGACAGGCACACCATCATCACCAACTCTGCTTTTTATTGAACCGAGACAAATCTAACATGCGAAGTAAAATAAACACATAGGGTCTATACATACACAAATTATCTTAGGCACTCCAATAGTACGTCCACTACACATTCACGCATTTCACATCTTTCTACATCTACGGGAACCTACGAAAGGGTTAACGTAAATTGCCTCTCTCTCTCCTCCCCTGATTTTCATGGTGGTGGGCCCCTCCCTCCCCCCAATCTACAATCAACAGCTCACATGTTTCACATTACGTTAATTACGTAACTGGGATTACGTAGGTGTAGCATTACTCGTCCTAAAAAACCCAACTAAGGCAACCTCCCAGCATATCGCGCGGGAAAAGACCGGGCCGCGCCGTTTTAGTCGGGATTACCGGATTACTAGTAGTAGTATCGACGGATCGCGCGAAGCAACAATTTTTTTTTGAGGGGGCGAAGCACCTAGTTTAAAAGGAAAAAAGGCGGTGCACTCAGAGCACTCCTTTCGCGGTCGCATTGCACCCGACACACGTTCGGTCCTACACACGGCTCACGCAAATGGAACGCAATTCGGCTTGCCTCTTCACTGACACGTGGGACTGCACTTGGAGAAACCGACCATGCGCCAAACTCCCCACGCCCACCGCACGAAAATCCTTCCCCCCACCCAAAAATTCCCCCCAAATCCGATTCAACCGCCCTTCGGCCAACTAGCCAATAATATTCCCCAAACCCCCTCCCCCTGTCCCCCTCCACTCCATTCGCTCCGCCAAACCGCCCTCCCCGCCGCGCCGATACATCGGCGCCGCGGTTCGGCGATCCTCTCGCTCCCATAGTACGCTCTCGTAGACTGCCATCCTCTAGCCGCGTCGCCACCTCTGGCTATGTTCTTGTGGAGGCGCACGGCGGTCAGCGCCGCCACCGTTGGCGACGTTCGTGTGGAGACGCACGGCAGTCAGCTTCTCCCACGGTACGCGCATTCTAGACTGAGGCCCCGTTCATGTCGGTGTAGCGCTGAATGTTAGCTGATAGACGCTGTTAATCTCACTGTTTGCCGAAGTAGTTTACTGTCAATATGCTCTGCTTAAGAAGCTTCCTTGCCCTGTTCTGCACTCAATCCGCTTAGCTGAGATGGCATGCCAAGGCCGGTTAGTTGCTAAAATATCCTGCCATATATTTATTGTGACGTAGATTGCCATGGTCTAGTAGCCAATCTGTTAGGTGAAATAGCTCTACACCGTTTTATACTCGATCTTTGTTGCTGCGATGGCCTTCGATAGTTCGATGGCTGTGTGCTCGGCCTCATTGACTGCTGAAACAGCCTGCCATAATTTGGCACTCAAATCTGTTTGCTGAATTAGCTTTACATATATTTCGTTACTTAGATCTGCTCGTCCAAATATCTTGCCATAGCTTTAGACATCGACCTAGGTATTTTTTTCTGGACTTCATAAAAAAGCATATATGTTTTTCCTGTAATATCTAGTAGAAGAACTAATTTGTATGTCTAACAGATGGACATGACTTGGATAACTTCTGCTCGAAGATTCTCCGCTGCATATGTCGAGGGGGTTGAAAACTTCATGAACTTTATCAGAGCTGAGTACGGTGGTCCGAAATCAGATGTGCTCTGCCCGTGTAGCAGTTGTATGAATTCAGTTACAAGACCCCAGTCAACTGTGCAAAATCATCTACACTTGTATGGGATGTCGGTCACATATACTAGGTGGGTTCATCATGGTGAAGCTGTGAACGTCAATGTTATTGACTACGTGGAAGCAGCAGATCACCATCTTGATCTGCCTGATGCTCAGGTGGAAGAGGAGGAGGAGGTGGTGGTGGCGGAGCCAGTGAGTTTGACCAACATTGAAACAATGCTACGAAATGCTCGTGCATTCCGTGAACTTTCACCTGCAGAAGAAAAACGGTGGGCCCGCATGTTGGAACAATGCAACGTTGCTGTCACCCCAGGAAATAAGCTGTCAGTATTCTCAGCTATGGTCACCTTTCTTCAGGTGAAGACATCTGAGCGGATGACCAACAAATCATTCGATGCGATGTTGGCTGCTTTCCGCAAATCTTTCCCAGATGCGTCTGAGCTGCCACACACCTACAGTAAAATGAAGAATTTCCTTCGTGCAGTTGGAATTGGATATGATATGATCCATGTTTGTAAGAATAATTGTGTTCTGTTCCGGAAGGATTATGCCAACTTAAGTGAATGCCCGAAATGCAAATCATCAAGATGGAAAGATGGCGATGCTGTGAAGAGGATTCCTCATAATGTTCTGAGACATTTTCCAATTACACCAAGATTGCAGAGGTTGTTTCATGATGCTGAAACAAGAGAGGATGTACTGTGGCATTCTAGGAACCAGGAGTACAGAGATCAGAATGTAATGAGCCATCCATCTCATGGTAGTGAGTGGAAAAGCTTCAATGATAAACACAAAGAGTTTGCTGCTGACCCGAGAAACATTAGACTTGGCTTAGCTTCAGATGGATTTAACCCATTTGGCCACCAGAGCGCCACATATAGCATGTGGCCAGTGCTTGTTATCCCTTACAACATGCCTCCAAATGTCTGCACCAAAGAATCAAACTACATGATGGCCTTGCTCATCCCAGGTCCAAAAAGTCCTGGAAAGGATTTTGATTTGTTCATGGAGCCTCTTGTGGAGGAACTTCAACAGCTATGGAAGGGTGTTCTCACTCGAGACCTATATAGTAGCCCACCAGCTGATTTCTTTCTGCGTGCTGTTATAATTTGGTGCATCCATGATTATCCGGCTTTGGGCACTATGTCAGGGCGAACGACACATGGTTACAATGCATGTGTTCGCTGTGACAGGAATCCGCTGTCATACGCAATACTTAGCAAGATCTGTTACATTGGACACCGCCGTTTCCTTGCCAAGGACAAGCCGCATCCTAGAAAATACCGAAGACATGTGTTCAATGCAAAGCATGAAAACCGTGATGCGCCAAAGAGGCTCACCGCCGATGAGTTGCAAGTGGAATTAGAGAAGGTCAGGCATATTACACCAGGAAACCATCCTGGTAATGGTAGCGGGAAAAGGAAGCGTGGCAGGGTAGAAGAGAGATTATTGTTTACCCGCAGGTCCACTTTGTGGGACTTGGAGTATTGGAAAGATTTGGATCTGCGGCATAATCTTGATGTGATGCACATCGAGAAAAATATATGTGACAGCATTATCGGCACACTTCTTAATATTGAAGGCAAGACGAAAGATACCTTAAAATCTAGGATTGATTTGACACACCTGGGTATCAGAAAGGATTTGCAGGTGCAAGATGAAGGTAAACCACGGGATATGGCACCAGCTGTGTACGTCTTGGACAAGGTAAAAAGAAAAGAATTCTGCGAGGTCCTGTCACGTGTGAGATTCCCACATGGATTTGCTTCCAACCCTGAAAGGAGAGTCAGTGCAGATGGAAACAAGGTACAAGGGTTGAAAACTCATGACTGCCACGTCCTACTTCAAAGGGTTTTACCTGTTATCCTTAGAGGATTGGGCCGCCCTGACTTATACAGAGCAGTTGCAGAGTTGGGACAATTCTTCAGGGAACTCTGCAGTAGGAATATCAGGATAGATGCTTTGGAGCGTCTTAGAGACAAGATACCAACTATCCTATGTGACCTTGAGAAGATATCCTTCAGCCTTCTTTGATGTGATGGTGCATTTGGCTGTTCATCTACCTGATGAGGCACTACTTAGAGGTCCAGTACAGTATGGCTGGATGTACCCTATTGAAAGGCGGCTAGGCACTTTCAAGGGCTATGTTAGGAACAGAGCTAGACCCGAGGGTTCCATTGCAGAGGCCTACATTGCTACAGAAGCGTTGACATTCTGCTCAAAATACATTGAAACAGCTGATCAGCTTAGCAAAGAGGTGGGTGAAGACAATCCCGGGCTCAATGTTTTTGATTATTCTGTTCGAGTTACAGGGAAGAGTCGACAAGAGGACAAACCTAAAGATTTGGACAAAATGGTTTGGTATGTGTTGAATAACTGTCCTGAGATACTACCTTATATCAAGTAAGTGCAGTACTGCAGCTTATACATCGTAATCTACTAAACTTGCAGCACATTCTTATATATTTAGATGTTTGACGCGATCACTATGTTGTGCAGCATCTACAAAGAGGAGTTACTGCCGCAAAATCCAAGAAACATTGACAAACTGGTTATGGCAGGATTTGCGAAATGGTTCAAGAACCATGTAAGCTTTTGAAGTGCACTGTCAGTTTTTTAATATATTGAGTACATAAGATGATCAGCTTGTCTATTTTCTAACCATAGGTTAAGAAGATGCGGGAGGATGGGCAGGCAGTTGATGATGCCCTTTACTCACTAGCAATGGGTCCTGATACTCGGGTAAGACATTATGAATCTTGCGTTGTTGGAGATGTGCGCTACAACACCCTTGCACGAGACGAAGGCAGGAAGACACAAAACAGTGCCATCATGAGCACGGATACGTATGACAAAGAGACAACTGAAATGTATGCTAACATAACAGACATTGTTCAGTTGCAGTATATCTCCAGTTTCGAGGATCATCGGTGTGTGGTTCTGTTGTGCTGTCGTTGGTATAACCTGTTTTCCAGGATCGCAAAACCCAGAGCTGATGATTATTTCAAATCCATCAATGTCAAGGCGGCGTACCAGACCAACGAGCCTTTTATTTTGGCAAATCAAGCAACACAGATATTTTTCTTGGAAGACACATTTGCACGTAGCGATGACTGGAGAGTATTGCAAAGGTTTGAGCAGAGGAATTCGTTTAATGAAGTTGCACAACAAGATGATGCTTACACTGCTCCTGATGTACAAGATAACACAGATGTTCCTAATATCTTTGAGAACCATCACGTCAATGACGCCGGCGAAAAGATTGCCTGTCGTGCTGTGGACATACAAGAGTTGATCAAGAAGAAGCCAACGTTCGAGGACGTTGAGGACGAAGAAGAAGATGACACCGTGGGGAATTACGATTCAGATTGATACACATGGCGAAGATGTTGACGCTGCTGCTGCGGATGATGATTACATTGCTTTTGTCGTATTTGCCTGTCAGAAGACGTTTTTTTATCTACTATGTGAAATTGTGTTTGCTATGACAACTTAAACCTGATGAACATGTTGTTTAGTATTTTTCTATGAGAACATCACTTCTTATGTATGCAGATTTGTGTTTGGTGATTGTATGACAACTAAAACATGATTACCTTGTTGTTTAGTTGTACTCATATTTGGCTGTGAAACTTGAATTTGATGAGATAGTTTGTGTTGGACTGCAATTTGCTCGACGTCTATGAATGAGAACAAAGCTGACCCGACAGGGCCTCTGCTATTTATTTATTTATATGAGCAAAAGGGGATACCCCCTGATTTCCGTTAATAGAAATCATTAGATGTTCACGACACTACGCCTAGCCTGCTACACAGGTTTCATTCATTACTAGTTTCAGCAAACTGCTCATGTCATAGCCACTGAATACATCACGAGTGCTACATAAACTGCAAATAAAGAGACAATCATCCTACAGAGCACATCGATTTTTTCCATTATCTTCACAAGCTCTTTCATCTCCTCATTGCTGTCAAGGCCGTTCAGCAGCTGTTGCTTGGCCATGATCAGAGGAACTGCATCTTTAACCTTCTGCTCTGCATCTTCCTCTTCTGCCGTTCCTTCAGTTACTTGTCCAACACCCCAACCTGCTGGTATTGGGATTCCTCGGCTAACCAAATAATCAGCGTAGTTGCATTCCCCCACATCAGCAACTTCCCAGAAATACAAATCACACGAATCTTCCCTTTTCTGCACGAATCAAATTGGAAGATCATCAACCAAACTATTAAAAAATCAGCAACTGAAAGCAGCAGAACAACACTTAAACATATTATTACCCCATGATTCGGGCATTTGTAGAAGACTCGGCCAGGGTTGCGGATTGTGGTTGAGACGCGACGGATGACTCTGCGTGATTTGCAGCAGTGGCACCACACCAACGGCAGCGGGTTGCGATGAGCAATCGGCTGCGGTGCGCGTGCCGGCGGGGGTGTGATGAGACCCACAGGCGATGGTACGGGTGGCGACTTGGCGCATATCTGGTTGTTGCCTGCTGAAGAGCAGGTGGACGAGCAGCCAGCGGACATGGTTGCTGCGGCCAGAGCTTCTGATGCTAGGCAGAGTAAGTAGAGAAGAGGAGAAGCGAACGTTGGATATGTCAGTTTCATTACTTGCAGAGTAGCATAGCACCATATATAGTCATAGTCTAGGTTTGGATTCGAACCAGCTACAGGAGCACGTCTTTCTTTTTTCTAAAACTCGGCAACGTCTCTTTACTGGTACACTAGCTTGTTCTGTACGCCTTCCCAAGTCTTTGATTTTCTTTCCCTTTTTTTGCGAGGAAGGAAGGAGGACAAAATTGAGAGTTCCTTGGACTCGAACCCAAGACCTCTCGGTTGAAAACCAAGGGTGCTAGTCACTTATGTGGCGAACGTTCCCTGTGAGGAGGACGGCAGACGAACGCATTTCCTCGCAGTTTTCTTCCTATATATAAAAAAGTATGCCACTTGGTGTCCGCTTAGTCAACAAATGATTGTGCCAACCTTGACCGTTGGATTGACATTCAACGTCTGTCGCGTTTCTTCAGTCTCTTCTTCCTCGAGCCGCCAAAGCCAAACCAGCGCCGGCGGGACCGCCTGCTCCCGCCTCCCATGGCTGGCTGTGATCTTCCCTGGCTCCTGTTCGTTCCCGTCCGAGGCCTCACCATCTTCCTCCGCCTTGGTTCGCTCGCCGCGGCGCGCCCTCCGGTGTTGTCAACATGGTCAACAACCGAGAGAAATAAGGAGATGACTGTACATGGTGAGGATGACAGTAGGGACCCAGCAGCGCGCGCAGTAATTTTGTTTTTTGAGGATGGAGAAGGGTATCAACTGGGTTGTGCGGGACCCGTGGCCCATATAGCCCAGGCTTTTATTTCATATGTTTAGCACATGACTAGCCCAGTTTGTTTTTTTCATATCTGAAAATGGCTAGCCAGCTATTTTGTTTTTTGCAGAATAACCAACGTAGGCCTACTTGCTTTTCTATGCCCTGCTGGGCCGGAAATCTTTCAAGATGAGGAGGGATGCATTTTGCCCAGAAAATGGGCTATAAGTAATAAGAAATGGGCTATAAGTAATAATAAATGAGCTGTAAAATGAAAAAATACAGCAAACAGGCAATTAGTTCCAAAATACTGTTTTCTTTCGGATTTTGATATTTTAAATTTCGTTTTTTTTGTGCGGGTAAAATTTCATTGAATTTAAATTAAGGTATATTTAGATTTAAAATTAATTTGGATCTGGCTAGAAATTTCGGGTTGTATGCTGTTTGGGACAGATGTGGAGGCTGACTTGTGGGTCTACTAGGTTGACGTGTACTTTGGCTTTGTCAACTTAGTCCACAAACAATTCTAGCAGCAGTGACCGTTGGATGTTAGTCCAACGGCCGTGCTGCTTCTTCAATATCTGATCTTCTTGCTCCAGCCGCCCAAACCGGCTCCGGTGGGACTGCCTGCTCCCGCCTCCCGTGGCCGGCTGTGCTGCCGCACAGGCCGCACTGCCCCACCCTACTTCATTGCTGGCCAGGCCATTCCTCTACTCACCCACACCTCCTGTTATTTTCCGGCGATAGCAGCCGGACCAGTAAACCCTCGTACTCCCCACCGCGTGGGCAACCATTGCTGAGTCTTCCCCGGCTCCGTGTCGTTCCCTTCCTATGCCTCGCCGTTGTCCACCGCCATGGTGCTCTCGGGGCGGCCTGGTCAACGTGGTCAACGAACGACATCCGTCGGCCGTGGACTGTACGCGCAAAATAATGATTCCTCCACCTGACAGCTGGGACCCACCAGAAGGGCCTTTGTATTTTGCGAAAAAAACGTTCCCCCCGCTGACATGTCGGACCCACCAGCTATATCTTCGCACGCAAGGAAGTGCCTCCTTATTACGCACAAAAAATAAATACCCCCTGCTAGCTGGGACCCACCATAGTGGGAGGATGACTTGTGGCCAACTAAGTTGACGGGGACGGACGGCTTTGTCAACTTAGTCAATATGAACGATTCTAGCTCCAGTGACCGTACGATGTCCATCCAATGGCCGTAGTGCTTCTTCAACCTCTGGTCTTCTTGCTCCAGCCGCCCAAAGCAGCGCCGGTCGTGCCGCATGCTCCTGCCTCCCGTGGCCGGCTGTGCTGCCGCGGAGGCCTCACCGCTCCCTACTATTCCCACCGCTGGCCAGGCCCTTCGGCGACGGCAGCCTCACACCGCAGCCGAACCAGTGAACCCTCGTACTCCTCTCCGCGCGGGCTTCCACTGCCGCATCTTCCCCGGCTCCGCGTCGTCCCCTTCCTAGGCCTCGCTGCCGTCCACCGCCGTGGTGCTCTCGGCGCGGCCTGGTCAACGTGGTGAAGGAACGACTTCCATCGGACGTGGACTATACGTGGAGAGGCTGACAGTTGGGTCCACGGCCGCAGCAAGGAAGTGCCTCCTTATTACGCGGAAAATAATGATTCCTCCACCCGACAGCTGGGACCCACCGGACGGGCCACTGTATTTCGCGGAAAAAATGTTTCCCCCTGACTGCTGGGACCCACCAGCTTCATCTTCGCACGCAAGGAAGTGCGTCCAGGCAAAAAAAAGATTCACCCCCCTGACTGCTGGGACCCACCAGCTACACCTTCGCACGCAAGGAAGTGTGTCCGGGCAAAAAAAAATGATTCGCCCCCCTGACTGCTGGGACCCACCGGCTACATCTTCGCACGCAAGGAAGTGCGTCCGGGCAAAAAAAACGATTCGCCCCCTTGACTGCTAGGACCCACCAGCTACATCTTCGCAGGTAAGGAAGTGCGTGACAGTCGGGACCCACCTGGTCGAAACGTACGTAGCGTTGTCATTCTGGTCGCGAACGTGTACGTACATACTGGTCGATGTAGAGGCGCGCACGTGTCGTAGTAGAGGCGCGCACGTGTCGTAGTAGAGGCACGCACGTAGCATGTACATGTACGTACAACGGCCAGGGTGCAAGAAAGAAAATACGGCCACGTATGTGTACATACGGGTGGGGTCTCGAACGCCTACTCGCGCATACGTACGGCCAGGGCTCGTGTACATGGCTGGGTCGGAACTGAGAAACAGCGTCGTCGGCGTGTTCGTGGGGAGGCAACGGAATGCGTCCTGTTCATGGGGAGGCAACAGAATGCGTCGTGTGCATCGGGAGGCAACGGAACGCGTGGGAACCAACCGGCTGGGTCGGAACGGAATGCGTGGTCGTGTTCATCGGGAGGGCTTGGACGGAACAGGCGATGGAAACGAGGCCTGGCGTACCGCAAAACGGAAGAAACGGACCTCCTACATTCGGAACGGGATCCTATTGATCGGGAGGGGTGTGGCGTACCGCAAAACGTTGGAAACGGACCTCCTACGGTCGAAACGGGGGTCCTGTTGATCGGGAGGGGTGTGGCGTACCGCAAAACCGACGAAACGGACCTCCTACTGTCGAAACGGGGGTCCTGTTGATCGGGAAGGGTGTGGCGTACCGCAAAACGGACGAAACGGACCTCCTACGGTCGAAACGGGGGTCCTGTTGATCGGGAGGGGTGTGGCGTACCGCAAAACGGACGAAACGGACCTCCTACGGTCGAAACGGGGGTCCTGTTCATCGGGAGGGGTGTGGCGTACCGCAAAACGGACGAAACGGACCTCCTACGGTCGAAACGGGGGTCCTGTTCATCGGGAGGGGTGTGGCATACCACAAAACGGGACTCCACGGGATACTGTTCATCTCCACCGTCGACCTCCTCCAGCCTCCACGGGCTCCTGTTCATCCGGCCTCCACCGCGCGCTACTCCACAGGCTACTTTTCAACCACCCCTCCACCGTCTACTGTCCATCCAACCCTCCACACCACGGGGTCCTGTTCAACCACCCCTCCACGGGCACCCCTCCACCGTCTACTGTTCATCTAGCCCTCCACACCACGGGGTCCTGTTCATCCAGAGCCAAGGCCACCGCTCACTGTTCATCCACCCCCCCCCCGGCGCAACGCTCACTGTTCATCCAATCGATCGGCTTCAGTTAGCAGCACTAGCGAAGGAATAGCTCGATCGGGTTCAGTTAACAGCCATCGATCGATCGCTCGGGTTCAGTAACGCGTAGCCTGCACTTCAATCGCTCGGGTTCAGTTAGAGACCAACGCCTTGCTCGGGTTCAGTTAGAGCCAACGCCTCGCACACACGTGCATACGTGTACGAAAGAAACGCGCATCGCTCGGCCCCCGACCTCCCACCGTAACCGGGAACTCCTCGAAATTTTCCTCCCCCTCGCTTCTACCACGGTTTTTTCCGTCATGGACGGCCCAAAGAATGTCATGCAGCTGCGTCTCCGGCCCGCGTAGGACGAAAAGCCCATTTTCTGTCATGATTTTTTGTCATAGAAGTAGGAGCCCACCACATCTATGATGATACCGGGTTTTGTCACAATTATCGTCATAGAAGTGTCATATGTATGACAGAAAAAAATTTCGTTCGGCCCAAAATGTCACGGATGTGTCTTTTTTTTGTAGTGAATGTAGATGCACCTAGTCCTTCTAAAAAGAAGAAAAAGAAAAATGATAGGACTTTGCATGCTTCTTGTGAACCTGTAGTTGACACACGTGAGAATCCTAATGATATTTCTATTTCTGATACTGAAACACAATCTGGTGATGAACATGAACCTAGTGATAATGTTAATGATGATGTTCATGTTGATGCTCAACCTAGCAATAATAATGATGTAGAAATTGAACCCGTTGTTGATCTTGATAACCCACAATCAAAGAATCAACGTTATGATAAGAGAGACTTTTTGCTAGGAAGCACGGTAAAGAAAGAGAACCATGGGTTCAGAAACCCATGCCTTTTCCTCCCAAACCATCTAAGAAAAAGGACGATGAGGATTTTGAGCGCTTTGCTGAAATGATTAGACCTATCTTTTTACATATGCGTTTGACTGATATGCTCAAAATGAATCCTTATGCTAAGTATATGAAAGAAATTGTTACTAATAAAAGAAAGATACCGGAAGCTGAAATTGCCACCATGCTTGCTAATTATACTTTTAAGGGTGGAATACCAAAGAAACATGGAGATCCAGGAGTACCTACTATACCATGCTCCATTAAAAGAAATTATGTTAGAACTGCTTTATGTGATCTTGGAGCCGGTGTTAGTGTTATGCCTCTCTCTTTATATTGTAGACTCGATTTGAATAAGTTGACACCTACTGAAATATCTCTGCAAATGGCTGATAAATCAACTACTATACCTGTCGGTATTTGTGAGGATGTGCCTGTTATGGTTGCAAACGTTACTATTTTAATGGACTTTGTTATTCTTGATATTCCCGAGGACGATAGTATGTCTATTATTCTTGGAAGACCATTTTTGAATACTGTAGGGGCTGTTATTGATTGTAACAAAGGCAGTGTCACTTTTCATGTTAATGGTAATGAGCATACGGTACACTTTCCGAGGAAACAACCTCAAGTCCACAGTATCAATTCTATTGGAAAAATTCCATCAATTATTATTGGAGGTTTTGAATTTCCTTTTCCTACTAGCAAGAAGAAATATGATATTCTTATTATTGGGGATGTGCATATCCCCGTTGAGGTAACATAGTGTTATTCAAAATTTCTCCGGTTTCATGCAAATCGGAATGAGTTTGTTAACAAGACCTGATCAACCTTGTTAGTGGATTCCTTTTGATGAGCATGAGATGGATGAAGTTAGAAAGCACAACCTTCTGTACCCTCCTTTTACTTTCTGTTATTTAGTTGAAATAAAGCAAAAATAGTATTTTCTGTCAGTTTTCTGAATTGTCCGTGCAATAAAAAATACCCCAAAAATAAAAGTTCTCCAAATGTCCCGAAAATGAAATATGATTTTTTCTAGAATATTTGAGAATATCTGGCACTGAGAACACAGCAGGGGGAGCAAGCACCTGTCCACGAGGGTCCAGGGCGCGCCCCCCCTGCCTCGTGGGCCCACGGTGGCTCCCCTCCACTTATTCCAGCCACCACACACTCCTTCTTCCTCCCAAAAAAATCACCAACCAGATCAAGCACGAGTTCTAGCTCATTTTGCTGCGATTTTCTATCTCCTTGCTCAAAGCACCTATCACAAAACTACTTTGGGGGATTGTTCCTTGGTATGTGACTCCCCCAATGGTCCAAGTAGTTTTTGTTCTAGTGCTTTATTCATTGCAGATTTGTGCTGCCTAGGTGACCCTGTTCTTGAGCTTGCATGTCAAATTTATATGGTCCCAAGTAGTTCTTATGCATGATATAGTTTCTAGGCACTTGTAGGAGTAGTTGCCATCAATTTTGTTGAGTTTGGTTCACTTTTATTTGCAGTTACTAAAAATTTCAGAATTTTTCAGAAAATGATGAAGAGATTTTTGAGGGGTTCGTCGAGCCGAAGCTCGAAGGAAAAGCAAAGTGAAGAAAAAGGGAGGCCCAGGTATAATCTCCCTCGCACCTCGGAATTTCGGCCGTGTGAATGGCCTTGTGATGATTTCTTGAGATCAGCCGGGATTTATGATGATTTTTATGAGTTGGCTGAGAATGCAGGCCTCACCGACTTCCTCCGCGACCAACGCGAACAGTATCTCTTACTCACTAATATCTTTGTGCAAAATTTTCATTTCCATTCTAGGAGGTCACCACCTACGGTGGATTTTTATTTATATGATGAGTATAAGGAGATGACCCTTCGTGAATTTTGTGAGGTTTGCAAGTTGCCCTTTTCAGGCATCATAGAGGAACCACATCTTGATGATGTGGATGGGTTTATTGATACCATTCCTGTAGGGGAAACGGGGAAGGTTTCCGACGCACGAATTACTAGCATACACTTTCCTGTTCTACGTTACTTTTCTATATTTGCTAGTAGATGCTTAATTGGTTGCGGAAACTGTGGAAACCTGAGTGCCCCTGATATTTTTTATTTTGTGCCATGACTTTATTTCGTGATGACACATTTAGTATGGGCGCTATTGTTGCAAAGCGGTTAAACCTTAACCGTACTAAGAGCCCCATCTTGGGAGGCATCTTCGCCTCGCGCCTCGCTGCATACTATAACATACGTATTAGGCATTATGAGAAAGAAGAAAAATTGTTGCCTCCTGTTTATCTAGATTATAAGAGTATGGTAGCACATGATTTTATTGTTAAGAATAGGCAGAAGGCGTTTAAGTACAAATTAATATTTGGTAAAAATCATCCTGAGACTATTACCTTGCCTGCTCCTTCCTAGTTTGATTTATCTGCAGGCGAGTACCTTGTTCTATTGGAGGCCATTCACGCCTACCGGAACCCTACATCAGCTACAAAGCCAGAGCCGGAACCACAATTTGATCCTCCACGACAGTCTGATTACCAGTGGGATCCGGAGGTGATTGCCAACTAGTGGAAATTCGAGGCTGCTTCTCAGTACGACCCCAACTACAACTTTGGATATTCGCCAGGCCAGCCGTGGCCTTAGACCAACTTAGGCCAAAAGCCTAAGCTTGGGGGAGTACGTATCTCTCACCGACATTACATTCATGTTCACACACTCATTGCTAGTTGTCGGTGCTCATACTCTTTCACTTTAATATCCATGCTAGTTTATTTTTCTTTTTATACATTCTTCTTGTGTGTTTGAAAAACCTTAAGAAAGCAAAAAAAAAGTTGTAGCTTTTAGCTAGTTTACTTTCTTGTTGTAGTATTAATAATTAAAAGAAAACCCAAAAAGATTTCATGTTTTTCTTTTACTTGTTGGAAGCTTTCCCGTGTAAATAGTTTTATTCCTTTTTTTGGGGGGTCGATAGGAGAAGACCATGATGAAATTGTTAAAGTGGCTCTTATATGCATTATTGTTGATTTAACCAAGAGCCCATATTGCCTTGTCTTCTCCTGTTTATTGAATGCTCACAGATTCCAGCTTAGTCCAAAGCACGTGCACTATTATTATTATTCACATCGTTCGGTCATGCAAGTGAAAGGCAATTATGACGATATATGATGAAATGATTTGTTCATCGTTCCTGATTCAGCCTATTATAAATAAACATGTTTGCAATGACAATTAGAGATTATAGTTGCTTATGCCATCCTTAATTAGCTAGGAGTTTATAATGGTTTACCTTGCGTGCCAACATGCTATTAAAATGTTTGTGATGTGGTATGATAGGATGGTATCCTCCTTGAATGATTCAAGTGACTTGACTTGGCACATGTTCACATATGTAGTTGAAACAAACTCAACATAGCCTTCATGATATTTATGTTCATGGTGGATTATATCCTACACATGCTTGCACTCAATGTTTATTAATTTTAATTCATGTTCATGACTGTTGTCGCTCTCTAGTTGGTCGCTTCCCAGTCTTTTGCTAGCCTTCACTTGTACTAAGCGGGAATACTGCTTGTGCATCCAATCCCTTAAACCCCAAAGTTATTCCATATGGGTCCACCATACCTTCCTATATGCGGTATCTACCTGCCGTTCCAAGTAAATTTGTATGTGCCAAACTCTAAACCTTCAAATGAAATTCTATTTTGCATGCTCGAATAGCTCATGTATCAACTAGGGCTGTCTGTATCTTCCATGCTATGCGGGTTATTCTGAAGAGGAGTGGACTCCACTCCTCACTCACGAGAAAATGACTGGTCACCGCGATGCCCAGTCCCATGCTTTATGCAATTCAAATCAAAATAATTGCAAACAAAACTCCCCTGGGACTCTTGTTAGTTGGAGGCACTCGTTGTTTCGAGCAAGCCATGGATTGATGCTTGTTGGTGGAGGGGGGTATAAACTTTACCATTCTGTTTGGGAACCGCCTATAATGTGTGTAGCATGGAAGATATCGCCATGTCTCGGTTGTTATGTTGACAATGAAAGTATGCCGCTCAAAATATTATTCATCTCTATTTTAAAATCGAGCTCTAGCACCTCTACAAATCCCTGCTTCCCTCCGTGAAGGCCCTATCTATTTACTTTTATGTTGAGTCATCACCCTCTTATTAAAAAGCACTAGCTGGAGAGCACTGCTGTCATTTGCATGCATTACTGTTAGTTTATATTGTGTATGACTATGACTGGATCTCTTTTACCATGAATTACAATGTTTAGTCAGTCCTTGATCTTTAAAGGTGCTCTGCATTTATGTTTTGCGGTCTCAGAAATGGCTAGCGAGATACCATCTTGTTATATAATATCATGATTGTTTTGAGAAAGTGTTGTCATCCGAGATTTATTATTATTGCTCGCTAGTTGATTATGTCATCGATATGAGTAAACATGAGACCTAAATGTTATTGTGAATATGGTTTGTTCATAATCTTTGCTGGAAACTTGAATGCTGGCTTTACATATTTACAACAACAAGAACAAACAGAGTTTGTAAAAGTTTTTCTTTATCACTTTCAGTTTATCAACTGAATTGCTTGAGGACAAGCAAAGGTTTAAGCTTGGGGGAGTTGATACGTTTCCGTCGTATCTACTTTTCCAAACTCTTTTGCCCTTGTTTTGGACTCTAACTTGAATGATTTGAATGGAACTAACCCGGACTGACGCTGTTTTCAGCAGAATTGCAATGGTGTTATCTTTGTGCAGAAACAAAAGTTCTCGGAATGACCTGAAACTTCACGGAGATTATTTTTGGAAATAAAAAAAAATATTGGCGAAAGAATTAAGGCCAGGGGGCCCACACCCTGTCCACGAGGGTGGGAGGCGCGCCTGCCCCCCAGGGCGCGCCCCCCTGCCTCGTGGGCCCCCTGGTGCTCCACCGACCTCAACTGCAACTCTATATATTCGTGTTCGGGGAGAAAAAATTCAGAGAGAAGGATTCATCGCGTTTTATGATACGGAGCCGACGCCAAGCCCTAAACTCTCTCGGGAGGGCTGATCTGGAGTTCGTTCGGGGCTCCGGAGAGGGGAATCTGTCGCCATCGTCATCATCAACCATCCTCCCTCACCAATTTCATGATGCTCACCGCCGTGCGTGAGTAATTCCATCGTAGGCTTGCTGGACGGTGATGGGTTGGATGAGATTTATCATGTAATCGAGTTAGTTTTGTTAGGGTTTGATCCCTAGTATCCACTATGGTCTGAGATTGATGTTGCTACGACTTTTCTATGCTTAATGCTTGTCACTAGGGCCCGAGTGCCATGATTTCAGATCTGAACCTATTATGTTTTCATGAATATATGTGAGTTCTTGATCCTATCTTGCAAGTCTATAGTCACCTACTATGTGTTATGATCCGCCAACCCCGAAGTGACAATAATTGGGACCACTCCCGATGATGACCGTAGTTTGAGGAGTTCATGTATTCACTATGTGTTAATGTTTTGGTCCGGTACTCTATTAAAAGGAGGCCTTAATATCCCTTAGTTTCCAATAGGACCCCGTTGACACGGGAGGGTAGGACAAAAGATGTCATGCAAGTTCTTTTTCATAAGCACGTATGACTATATTCGGAATACATGCCTACATTACATTGCTGAATTGGAGCTAGTTCTGTGTCACCCTATGTTATGACTGTTACATGATGAACCGCATCCGACATAATTCTCCATCACCGGTCCAATGCCTACGAGCTTTTCACATATTGTTCTTCGCTTATTTACTTTTCCGTTGCTACTGTTACAATCACTACAAAACCCAAAAATATTACTTTTGCTACCGTTACCGTTACTTCCATACTACTTTGCTACTAAATACTTTGCTGCAGATACTAAGTTATCCAGGTGTGGTTGAACTAACAACTCAACTGCTAATACTTGAGAATATTCTTTGGCTCCCCTTATGTCGAATCAATAAATTTGGGTTGAATACTCTACCCTCAATAACTGTTGCGATCCCCTGTACTTGTGGGTTATCACTATGCGGGTGAAATAATGATACCATGCCATGTTTCAACCTTTTCAGAGTTCATTTGTACTGCTTTTCAATTTCAGGGCCATTTAGCTCAAAACAAATCAGTAAATGCATTGAAAATAGCAAATTATGTCAGAAAAGGTTGAAAGTTGATGATGTGGCTTTGAATGGCGCCTGCTGAATGCAAAAAAAGTCCGGAATTGTAATAAGTTATTAAAATATTGAATTGCCGGTATAACAGATGAGTTTTCGTCCGAAACCCTGATACTTCGAAAGAGATTGTCCAGTTTGTATACGAAGTGCATCCAGTTTTTGCCGTGACCCTCTCTACTTTTTGGCACATGCTATGCGGGTGAAATGATGATACCATGCCAAGTTTCAACCTTTTCAGAGTTCATTTGTAGTGCTTTTCAATTTCAGGGCCATTTAGCTCAAAACAAATCAGTGAATGCATTAAAAATAGAAAATTATGTCAGAAAGGGTTGAAAGTTGATGACGTGGCTTTGAATGGCACCTGCTGAATGAAAAAAACAAAGTCCGGATTTGTAATAAGTTACTAAAATTTTGAATTGCCGGTGTAACACATGAGTTTTCGTCCGAAACTCTGATACTTCGAAAGAGATTGTCCAGTTTATACACGAAGTGCATCCAGTTTTTGCCGTGACCCTCTCTACTTTTTTGCACATGCTATGCCGGTGAAATGATGATACCATGCCAAGTTTCAACCTTTTGAGAGTTCATTTGTAGTGCTTTTCAATTTCAGGGCCATTTAGCTCAAAACAAATCAGTAAATGCATTAAAAATAGCAAATTATGTCAGAAAGGGTTGAAAGTTGATGACGTTGCTTTGAATGGCGCCTGCTGAACGCAAAAAAAGTCTGGAGTTTGAGAGGACATAGTGAGGGTGTACACATGTAAAAGTATACATCAAAAATACATTGATCGTCAGTGTCTTTTTGTGTACAATCTGAATTGTCAATATGAGTCCTCAACAGTTTAGAAACCGGTGAAGACTCATATTGCGGCCACAAATTCTACACATAGAGTTCAATGAAGACCAAGTGTTTGAGAAGTAACATATTTAAGGTGGTAAAAACCCTGTTAGCCGAGCGAGGTGGGACTAAAAAACAGCTGTAACTACAAACCTCTAGTACCGGTTTGTGGTAGGAACCGGTACTAAAGGCGCTGGTGGGGCCCCAGACGGACCACGGCATGCCACATCCTCTTTAGTACCGGTTCGTGGGACGAACCGGTACTAATTAGCTCCGTCCGCCTAGCCGTTCGAACCGGCTCTAATGGGCACATTAGTGCCGGTGCCCATTAGTGCCGGTTTTGTTATAAACCGGTACTAATGTGCTTCACATTAGACCGTTTTTCTACTAGTGTAATAGCCAAAATTACAATTTTATGAAGAAGCAAAGGGAGAGCAAAAATGACCAGAAGCTGGTCACTCTGTCACCAAGAAGGGTGGTGTCGCGCTATAATTAATGCCCTAGAATAAAAATTTTGGTCTAGAATTGTTACTTAGTTATTTATATATCTTTCAAATGGAGATGTGATTTACCGAAGTAAACATGCCAGCATGCTGCACTTGTTGGCTATTTAGCATGGGAGCAATTTATATTTTTTTATAAGAACTAGCATACTGGCCTCGCTATTGCACGAGTAACATCCTACCTTATTTTCAAATTTGAGTTTACAACATGACTCTTCACGACACATGAAATAAAGTAGAGTAAATACAACATTTTTCCCTGATGATGCACTAGTAGAAAACAGGGCTTTCGTCGCAGCCGGATCGGAGCAATAGTCCCGGTTGTGTTACGAATCGGGACACTAATATAAGCATTAGTCCCGATTCGAGCGGCGCAGGCATCAGTCCCGGTTTGAATTTCTTTTCCTTTAGTCCCGGTTGGTAACACCAACCGGGACTAAAGGTTCTCCAGCGCACGCACAGAGAGCGGCCACGTGGAGGGTCTTTAGTCCCAGTTCGTAATAGAACCGGGACTAAAGGGAGGGGGGGCCTTTAGTCCCGACCCTTTTGTCCCGGTTCCAGAACCGGGACTAAAGGCCGTCTGGAACCGGGACTAAAGGCCCATTTTCTACTAGTGATGGTTTCATATATTAGTGTCCTAAGTCTAGGGAAATGACACCAATCCACCCCTCTGGTGGTTAAACGTACTATGATAGTGTACGGGTACTAAAGGGCCAAAACCTAAAATGTAAAGGTCGTTCCATCAAGGCAAGCCTAATTGAGTTATCATGTTTAGCTGTTTTTGTTTTATGTTTTTTCTTGTACGTAAAAGCTCAAGAAGGGCTTGAAGTTTGCTACGATTTTTTTTGGATTATTGATTTCTGGTGTGGTGGGCAACAAATGCTCATGTTGCATCATGTCATATGGGAATTTGATTTAGCTCATGGCATGATTTTCTTCTTCTTTTCCCCCGACCCAAAGAACTGAATATTGTAACGAATTTCATCAGGAATGAAAATGTGGGCTCGGTTGAGCTACTTAATTACAAAAAATAGATGTACCTAACTCTCCACACACACACACACACACACACACACACACACACACATAGATATATATATATATATATATATATATATATATATATATATATATTTATTTATTTATTTATTTATTTATTTATTTATTTATCCTTTTTTCATGCAAAGGACAAGGGCGGTGAAAAGAGCCTTTGTATAACGTGATGGAGAAAACTCCTTGTGTGCTGGGTTTAGTAACATACTAAAATGGTCAAATGAATGAGAAATCATCACATGGGAATGGCACATCTACAGTGGGGTAACAAATAAGGTGAAACCAAGTCGTATTGCTTCTTCATCCGATGCAATGTGATAAACAAGAATAATTATTTATTAGATACTAGACCATGGGCGCGGCTTTTCGGCACTCGGCTGTATCTGCTCCCATGGGTGAACAGTAAATTCCATAAAATACTTGAAAAATTCAAAAAATCTGATTTTTTTTGCATGAACGATGTTCGAGTGCATGATGTCCGTGACAAATTTTACCATGTTTGGACAACTGAGTAGCTCTTAGAAAAACAAGACAAAATTGGGGTGTGTGAGAAAGTTTACTGTTTGCTCACTATTCGGACCGATATTGTCTTTTTTGCCACGAGTTCCTCAGATGACCGAAGACACTGAAATTTTGCCCGGACATCACACACTCGAACATCTTCCATGCACTTTATTATCGTACTATTTCCAGGACACATTAGATCATGGATTGGATGTTCCCTTCGTACAACTACATATAAACCATTTAAGGGCACCAATTTATACAGTATAGTTGGCAGGTAGTTTGTATATGTGATTAAATGACAATCTAGACGCTTAATTGAGTCCATTATAACTGTATTATATAAGTCATCTAGAAGGTCCTCAGTTTGTATGTCAGGTGGTATTGTTGTGTGTATCAGTGTATCTGATTCTAAACCAATATGCGAGATTAAAGTTTCAACCATGTGCTGGTCAGTCGTATATCGTTAGATGAATATACGAAAATGAAGCTTATTTGTGGGTCAGGCAATGTCTAGTCACCATGCTATATAGTATGTGACATTGACAGCTCGCTGGAATCCAAATTGTTTGGCTGCGATATTAAACTTAAAATAAAGTTTGGAATGCCAGCCAACTTATCTGTCATTCCATTAAGCCGTTTCTTTTTGTTTATGTTGTATATGATTTAACAATACTAAATCAGTATGTTTGAGTAAGAGGGCCTGTAGCTTTTTTGATCAATTTTCCTGTTCGGCACAAATGATTAATGTGCTAACAGTATGTGAGATTACTTGTTGTTTCTAGATGATATTAGACCAATATATCATATAGTTCACAAGAAATCTAAATATATGCAGTACAAGAGTATTGTTTACCCTCAAAAACAAAGATGTTAGACCAATAAAACTATGTTTTGTATCTCCCAATGTCTAATCTGTCTTGCATATTCTAGCAATTATGTTAATTATAGTTCTATGAGAGAAGTGTGTGAAAATAAATTACACATCGCAAGTTAGGTAATTCTATGCTACAAACTAGAATTTGTTTGGTAGTGTTTTTTTTCTTCGAACTTGAATTTTGGCTAGTTAACAGTATGTGTTGTTTTATATAGTCGGCCAGGTTGCTTGTATTTAAGTTTGAAAAGAATGTGTACATCAAATTCAAGTTTTAGACACAACGCAACTAACTGATTGTATGCGGTACGAAACTGTATGCAAAGTTTTAGGTCAAACCCCTGATAGTTCTTTTTCCCAGAGAGCCCGTTCAACATGTAGAATTGAAGTGTAAACAGAACGTCAGATGACTTTCATTTTATTAGGGAAAGACCTCAAATTCTCTTGCTCACTCTTTTCCCTCGGAGTTGGGAGAAGACACTCGTGAACGCCATAGCTTGGAGTTTTTGGCGACCTGTAAAACTTATATCTTTTTTGTCTGTTCCATTTATTCACACATAACAAGCTGAGCTTCCCACTATACGTTGATCCCGTAACATCCCACGGACTGCTCGTGGTCAGCAACTAACTAACAGTAATCAAAGTGCCTAGACCAATTTAGCCGCAGCACGAACGTAGTGTGCTTCTTGCATTATTTGTACATGGAACTGAAAACCTAATATCCTTGCCAGAACATAAAATCCAGCTGGAACGTAAAATCGGCATAACATAAAAACCAACTTGAAAAATCCAACACACTCCATCAGTATCATGATAACTTTGACCAAGGGAAAAGCTGTTGAGACATACCCCGGTAACTTCTGCATAAACTTTATGGTGATTTATGCACCGCGTATCTGATAACTCACGTACAAATATCATGAAAACTTTTGACCCAGGGGGAAAAGTTGTCAAAAATACGGGCGTTAACTTTCATGTAAATAGCACGATAATTTACGCATCACAGACATGATAATTTACATAATAAACACCATGGTTCGAAAACATAACCCGATTCGAAAACTTTTATGATGGGAGGGGGAGTTGTTGAAACATACCCCGATAACTTATGTGTGAGTTTTATGGAGATTTTACGCACCGCAACCCTCATAACTAAACATCATTTAAACCTTGACCGGGTGAGGAAAAAGTTGTTGAAACATCCCGTGGTAAGTTCAACCTAAAGTTCATGGTAATTTATACATCACAGACCTGATAACTTACGTAATAAACATCATGGCAACTTCTACTCCGAGAAAAAAGTCGTGGAAACAAATTCTGTGCAAATATCATGGTATTTATGCACTAAAGACATGATAGCTTATGTACAACCCCCTGGTAACCTGGACCCGGAGAAAATAGTTGTTGAAACATACGCATGTAACTTTTGTGTAACTAGCAATGTGGCCCGCTCGATGCGCGGGCTAGGATTTTACAAATGCAATTTACGTAGTGCTTGGCCTTTTATCTTGAGAATATACCATTCGGTTTTTTTGAAGAAACTATGAGCAAATTTAGTGAAAATTATTCCTATATATAATTCCTTTTGCAAACAAAATATCATCTTGGATACCTTTGGTTTCCTTGTTGACATTTGAATATTTATGTTACAAATAAATCTTGTACCTACATGACATGCATTCTTTCACCAACTGTTATGATCAAAATCGTTGCACAATTTATGTTTATCTTGTTTAATGGTGTTTCTAGCGTGGTATATATATATATAGAAGTAGGATTTTCTACAATAGCTTGCCACATAACTAGTTAAGGTTTTCGACGGTGTAAATCTTTTCAAAAAATTTAAAAAAAATACTGAACCAACATACCTATAATATAACATGATCCAACGGAGGGATTGAAAAAATATGACTACATGTGTCGTGGACAAAACGAACAAATGTTTCAATATATATTGATCCTAGAATGAGCTGAAATGCTTGTTTTTTTCGCTGAGGACACATAAATGCATATTTTCAGAATCATACCGCTGGATCATCTTATTATATTAGAGTGGGGCTCCCCTATTTATTTCATATTTTTTACTTACTTTTAAACCGTTAAATGTTTAGCAAGCCTTAACTAGTTTTGTGGCAAGCTATGATAGACACAGTTTTACCTAAACACTATTCTGATCACGGGATAAATATATAGTTTTGTGGCAAGCTATTTTGTACATAGTTTTGTGGCAAGCTATGATATATATATATATATATATATATATATATATATATATATATATATATATAGACACACACACATAAACACTATTCTGATCACGGGATCAGAATAATATTTTGATCACAACCTGAACTTCCTGTGTAACACGTCTGAACTTCCCTGTGTACGACCCGACCTTCAGGCTATCTTCGCAACCGTGGCTTCCCCCGCGAATTATTCTTGTTAGTCGTGTTCTATATGATGTTAGTGTAATATAGAAATGTTTTAAACAACTAAATATCGGTTTTATATTGGAATCTTGCTCGTTGGCGGATTTTGCTCTTGGGTCGTGATGAAATTGCGTTTTTTGCAATTTCACTGTCTGAGTTGTTCGACTTGAACTTCTCCCAGTGCTAAGTTGAACTTCCGCCAACATTGCCTAAATGGGGCTTGCAATATACCGTTGGAAAGCTATGGACACCAGTATCATGACCCAAGTTAAAGTTTTGGCAAAATGTAAGCGGTTTAAGAGCAGTTTTGAAAACCGTTTGAAGCGCTCTATTTAATATGGACTTCTTGGTTTTTTTCGATCTTTTTAATATGGACTTCCTGGTTTTTTCTTAATCTTTTTAATGACATTTTGAAGCGCTCTATTTTTTTAAAGTTAACCTTTTGTTATTTAATTTTTGAACTTCTTGTTTTCCATTCTTTTAATAACGAGGGAAATCTGAGTTTTTTATAATCATCGAACTTCTCAATGTTTCTATTTTGGACTTCCTGGTTTTATTTCTTTTAGTAACGGAAAAAAACCTACTTTTGAACTACTCTGTTTTTAAAATTGAACTTCGTGGTTTTTATATTTAGTATCGGGGAAAATCTAAGATTTCTATAAACATCAAACAACTTATTTTTATAGACATCGAACCACTCACTTATTTAAATTTGAATTTCCATATCTTTTTAGACTTTGACTTTTTATTCCCTTTTTCGTATATGAAACACACTCCATGTAGGAGGAACTATTTTCAGATAGAGCATTTTTTGTTTCAAATTTGTAATGGAATGAGAGAATTATTTTAAAACACCCAACATTTTTCTTTGATCTACCCATTTTACTTAAACCTCAACGTCTAGAGTTAACATTTTATCGGTGAGGGTTCTTTTTCTTCTTGGTTTATAAAGATCGAACTTCTCCGTTATTTTAAATTGAACTTATTACTTTTTCCTATTTTTTAATGCAATTTAATATCACACCTTTTCATATTCTTTCCAAATGTTGCAAGTTCATCTGAAAACAAATGAGCTTCAACCAAAATTATATCAACCTTTTTTTGTGCGAGCAAGTATGATGTGTTTTTTCTTAGTTCCATGTTTTTGTTGCGCTTGTTTAACTTTTTTCTTCCAACGCTTTGTCTGAACTTCTCTTGTCAGCATATCTGAACTTCTAGAATTATTTTAGAAATGGGGAAACCCTTTTTTTAGAATCTTGTTGGATTGCTCTATTATTTTTAATGTGTTTACTTTTTCTCATTTCGAACTTCGATGATCATAATCTTTGAACTTCGTTAATTTTATGTCTTGTTTTGTGAACTAACCATATTCCCCTATTTAATTCCATACTTTTTGTTTATTGTATGTTCTTTTTGTTTCTAATCTCCCTGCTTCTCATTTCTTTTTTGCTGAACAAATAATAATACATGAACTTAGAATAGTTACTGAACATTTTTTGCTGCATATATATTTAATTGATCTTTTCCTATAAAAATGATCTTTTCTTTGTCTTAGGACAATTTTCAGTTTTTGCAATAGTACTGCTAGTGAGAATTTGTTCTCACGGGCATTGCAACGAGGACCTTGAGAATATCAAATTGCAAGAAGAAAAAAAATCATATTTTTTCCTTTTGCACAAACTACTGTACGAAGAATTATGACACTTCACAAAGGTCATTTAACCACAAGATTGTGGGCACACAGACTTCCAAACAGGAGGTGCGCCATATTTTTTATGAACACCAAGTTTGAATTATAAACTAAAGAGTATACTGATCAAAATGTTTTAAGTCCACACAAGAGTCCATAAGCTTTCCAGATAACAACATGTTGCATCAGAAATTACAATTATGAAGAAGTTAAGAAACAAAAAACAAGAGGAAAAAACATGTCTGAATGCACTTAAAAACATCTCTGAACCTTCCATCCACATAACTCTGAAACTTTAGTCTTCCTTCAAACCGTGTGATCTACTGCTGCAAAAAGGATGAGTAATACTGGAGGTTCTACACCACCGTGTAATGCAGTTTTTTCATCCGGTAGGGGAGGAGGGACCAGCAGAAGGAAGAAGGTCAGCACACGTGCGGAGAGAAGGCCATCTTTGGCCTAAGATGAAGGTCGGGAAGAGGATGGCCGGCGACACACGAGAGGAAAGAAGAAACCTTCTGTACAGATCGACCAAGATTTTTTAGGTACATACCACATGATGAACAACACAATATTGATGAACAACACAATATTGTTTTTGATACAAAGAAGGTTCATTCACACGTATACCTGAACAAAGTATAAATCCCCAGTCTGATAGACAAATGATCCATCCACAAATAACCCATGCAATTTTTATACCAAATCTTCATGAATTGAAATACCTGCCGAATTTTGGAACTGAAAAAGGTTTCAAACTAAAATATCCGTCAAACCTGAACAGAAACCGGTGTCAGATGTTGTCGAGGAGCTCGACGATGAGAAAGGTGCCCGACGCGCCGCCCGGCCGGCCACCCACCCCCTCCCAACACGCCGCCCGGCCACGCACCCACCCCCTCCCAACGCGCCGCCCGGCCACCCCCTCCCAACGCGCCGCACGGCCACCCCCTCCCCATGCGCCGCCCGACCACCGCCTTCCCACACGCCAGCCGCCGATCTGCACCGCCGTCGCGCAGGACGGCGAGAGCAACACCGGAGCCGGGCCACCCTACTCTCCTTCCTCCTCACGGCGCCGTCACACCAATCCCCCTGCCCCGCGCGGACGCACCACTCCTGCACGGCGCCGTCCCACCTCCGTTCCCCGTGCCGCCGCACCACCCCTCCCCCGCGCTGACGCACCACCCTCCCACCCGGCGCCGCCCCACCCCCCTCTCCCACGCCGCCGAACCACCTCCTTCCCCGCGCCTCCTCCTTGCAGATCCAACCCGAGCAGGCCAGCCCGTCGACGGATGCTACAGTTCGTCGAAGGAATTCCCCCACCACGGATCAGGTGAGTCCACCGTCACCTCTCACGCCGCCGGCCACTACCCTGCCACCTCTCATGCCGCCGGCCACTACCCTGCCACCTCTCACGCCGCCGATGACCGCCTCCCTTTTGACCACCTCCTCTTCTTCCCCTATGCCCACTTCTTCTTCCTCTGCCTCCCTTCCCAGATCTGCCACTCCCATGGCTCAGGCGCAACTCATTTTTCTCATGGGCGCAGCTCCCTTCTCTCTTCATGCGTTTCAGTTTTCTCATGTGTGCAGTTCTTGTCCGCGGTGGTGCTCTCGCGCATCAACGCACTATTCGGTGGCCATCTACTTCGAGCAGATGCGAGAAAAATGTGTGGTTGTAGCTCACTTCATCCTCGGCGCAGTAGGTTGCAAAGCCTACGAGTTGCTTTGTTTCCTTTTTGTGTTGTGACTGTGAGAGGTTCATTGCTGCAGTGTTGTCGGTTTCCTGTTTATGTCCGAGCAGTTTCCTCGTTGGGGTGATCCCGGGTCCCGGTCGCCACCATCTCGCCGTTCCTCGCCCCGTGCGGCACTGACGCTGCAGTCCATTCCTCACTCTCAAGAAGTAACGAGCACGCTGCAGCGACGACATGTACTGCATCGTCGTGGAGCATTGCAGTTTGCTTTTGTCCAAGTCTTCCTCCTACTCTGATGTGGAGCACAAAAAGGCGAGGGGCTCTCTCTGTAGCTCTGCAGCTCACTGGTGTTCGTGGTGCAGCTCACCGGCGTTCGTGGTGCAGTTTGAGCGACCGCGTGCTTGCAGTACGTCTAGAGCGTGCTTGCGGTTCCGCGGGGCAGGCACCGCACTGTGTCATTGCGTGCAGTTCAATGGATTTTAAAAATTGTGCAGTGGGTTGTATTTTGTGTGTGACAATTGTAACGTGGAGACACAATAAAAGAAAGCGATGCAATTTTGTTAGACTGCATTGTGGGTTATTACCGAGTTTGTAAAATCTTTCTTTGTGAATGCAGTGCGCTCGGTGAATCAAAGAAGTACATTTTTTCAAAGTATTGTAGTTCATTTTAAAAAATTCATTGTGGAACCGAAGAAGTGCATTTTTTCAAAGTATTGTAGTTCATTTTTAAAGCGATGCAGTTTTGTTACACTGCATTGTAGGTTATTACCGAGTTTGTAAAATCTTTTTTGTAAATGCAGTGCGCTTGGTGAACCGAAGAAGTACATTTTTCAAAGTATTGTAGTTCATTTTTAAAAAGAAAGCGATGCAGTTTTGTTACACTGCATTGTGGGTTATTACCGAGTTTGTAAAATCTTTCTTTGTAAATGCAGTGCGCTCGGTGAACCGAAGAAGTACATTTTTCAAAGTATTGTAGTTCATTTTTAAAAAATCATTGTGGTTCACTATGCATTTAAAAAAATCAATACACTTGAATTCAAAAATCCTTTATACTTTTTTAAAATACAGCAAGAAAAAACCATGCAACTCGCTTTGATTTATGTTGTGGTTAAATTCTCCCAAAAATTAAAAAGCACTCGTGTGTAAAAAAAGCAAAAATGCATCCAGAGTTGCAGTGCACTTCGTCGTCGCGTGCGGTGCACTACACTCGGCCTGGCAGTTTAGATGAAACTACAAAATAAAATGTTAGAAAAAGTATTAATAATCCACTTCTCTGTCTAGAAACTGCAATGCGGTATTCAGATTGAAGTAGTGCGTTCTTTTGTCCAATGAAGTACACACGACGATTTTGGTCTCGCGAAAAACAGAATGTCCGCTTTTTGGTAAAATAAAAACTGCTCTTAAACCGTAAGGAACTAGTGGAAGTGTTCTACATGAAAAAGTTGCGCCTCGTCGATATCTTTCCAATGCCGTATAATTTGAATAATTTCGAGCAGCGGTTTGTGAAAATTTCACGAAAAACGGCCGCAGCCTCTCTTCGGCAGCCGCACGATTTTCAAAATTAACTAAAAACCATAAGGAATATCAAAAACATTTCAACATATGAAAGTTGCGCCTCGTCCATAGCTTTTCAACGGCATATCACACGCCTTGTTTCGACAAACGGTTCAAAACCTGGAGCGAAAACAGTATGAAAATTGCTAAAAAATCGAAAAAAACAGATTTCCGCGATTTACTAAATTTAAATCTGCTCTTAAACCGTAACGAATTAGAGAAAATAATAGATATGAAAAAGACGCGCCTCGACGATATGTTTTCAAAGTTGTATCATTTGCTTCATTCCGACGAGCGGTTTAGAAACAAATGCGAAAAACGCTCGCTCCCACTCGTCGTGCGCCGCACCATTTTCAAAACTGCTCTTAAACCGTGAAGAATCTCGAAAAGTGTTCAACAAGGGGAAGTTGCGCCTAATCCATAGCTTTTCAACGGTATATTACACGTCTCGTTCCGATAAACGATTAAAAAACTAGAGCGAAAAGGTAACAAAAAACACCGCTTGCCTTTTTTTCCGACACGAAATTCACTAGTCCGTGTATTGTAGTACCCTTGCTATTGAAAGTGCAGTGCATTTGTGCTAAGCGTGCAGTGCGGAA
This sequence comes from Triticum aestivum, assembly GCF_018294505.1. NCBI lineage: Eukaryota > Viridiplantae > Streptophyta > Magnoliopsida > Poales > Poaceae > Triticum > Triticum aestivum. The sequence continues at coordinate 35,667,436 of NC_057796.1, read as the reverse complement.
GTGTTATCAGAATAGTTATTCTGCTAATATTAGCAGAATAGACCGGTTGTATATATGCGATCAAAAATATGATTTCAATCTGTTAAACGATGATGATGATCATATGGTTGTAGCAGGGCACGGGTAAATTATTCGAATTGCGTATATTGATATTTCTATCAATTATTTGGCCGCGGAGGACCCGAATGTTGATAGAAAATCCAAGAAAAAAGATATTTTAAATATTAATAAGGTATAACCGATCATATGGGCAGGGAAGACCCCTGTAAAAAAAATACATAAATGAATAAGCAATGTTGAATATTTAAGCAAGTTAAATTAAATTAAAAATAAATGAATAAGCAATGTTGAAAATTTAAGCAGCCTTGACATGTATGTACGCAGAAGAAGCTCTGAAGGCTAATCGCATGAAGACCTGTATGGCCGAAGAGCAAGGACTGGTACACAGAGGCCAGCCAATTACCCACGGAGAGACAATGCCCACGTGAACAAAGCAAAGATTTGATAGATTCCTCAAGATTGCAGTTTGTCGGGGCACTATCTCTCGCTCTTATCCATCGCCTAGAGGGACACGCATGCATCCCTACTACATATAAAATAAGAGGTGCATTCTCCTGGAAGCCATCCAGAGAGCTGCTCTCTCGCCTATAAAAGGAGACATTTGCTGCGAAGAGAGACACAACACCAGACGGAGAAGAGCCACCCGCCACCGATAGAGCAAAGACCTGCGACCCAGCTAGCAAGCTCGTTGCTCAGTAGTAGTAGTAGTAGTTTTCATCCTGCAATAAGAGCCACCATATCCAGAGCATTGTAAGGGTCAAGAAGGTAATTAGAAGGTAATTTTCTTTAGTTTGTGTAATCCCTTCGGGGCCTCCCGAAAGGGAAAGCCATATGTAAATTATGTTGTGGAAATGATGTAGTTTCTTGGTTTCACTTGGTATTTTTATTGATGAATTTATGGGATGAGTTCTTATGCTGGGGATCCTATAGGAGAAACCTCTGCGTGTGTAGTTCTCTGTGTAGCCCAGAGTGGCGTTTAAATGAGAACCATGTGGCCGTAGAGAAGTGTTCCCTCCGGGTGGAACTGCCTGGAAAGACGATAGGAATTTACCCCATAAATTTGCAATTAAAACTACTAAGTGAACGTACCTAGCTACATCTGATACAACCTAATGAAAAATATGGTGAGTACTGAGTAGGATTTTACAGCTCTGCGCACACTCTTGACGAATTGTTGGCCTCGCCAGCCTAGAATAGATCATGTATCAAATAAATAATCAAGTTAGAACGTGAAGGTAATCATATTGAATTAAATATTGTTGTGAATAGTGAAGTACTATTCCAAATAGTGTACCGAATAGTAAACACTATTGTGAATAGTGCCCATCCTAGTGAACAGTAAATATTATTCAAGAGAAAAAACATACCTGTCTACCACTTTTCACCTAATCCCAAATTAACCTAATCAAAATCGAATCACATATTTAGCAATATTTAATTCCCTATATTGTTGGTATCAGGTCCAGCGTTTAATCATTGAAAGGTTAAAATATTTAAACTTAGAAGTTTGCACAGATAAAGTAGTAAATACAAAGGAAAATCTAAATATAAGGTGTAGAGTAAATCCCTCTGAAGAGCATATCTGGCATACATCTCATAGCCAGTTAAATATAGTCGTCGATTTGATATATAACTTTTACATATCTTGGGAAAAAGACAAGATAATTTAGACCAAAAATTTGAAAGTTTATTTAAAGAATACCAAAAGCTTGTTGATAAGTATTCAGGGTTGAATAATAAAATTGATCTAGCTTTACATAAGCTAGAGGAAGCAAAAGCAAGACAGAAACAGTTTGCAAGAATAACGATTATATTAAAGAGGAAGTGTTATCAATAGGCCGTTACCTAAATAAAGGCAAATAGTCACTCCCACGCACTGAATCAAAACAAGATATACTTGAAATAAAAAATTTGGTGCAAGAGGTTAAAACTTTGATTATCTCATAATTATATGACCGAATATACTCAAGCATTAAACGAAGTAGCTAAATATCTGTCACCTCCTGTCGGGTTCTCCGATCACGACTCCCCAAAAGAAGATTCCAAAGTAATAATAAGGCAAAATAACACAATCATCCAACTATTAATTCAAGTATTAGATAAGTTAAAAAGTGTTCAAAGCAAGAAAGGAAATTGTGCTATGATCATCTGGAATAGTTGCCTCTACTAGAAATATTAATTCAGAAAAATGGACGTATCTAAAGGCTTCCTTAGAAGAGACAAAACTCTCCAATTAGTAAGGCAAGATTCAAGACCTCTAGCCATGAAGCATAGATTATCATGCAAAGATGATGATGTTGATAGTATTGAAGAAGTTATAGATATACAAAGAGATCTAGAAAGATACCCGAAAGATACCCTAAGAAAAATAAAACCTCAACAAGGATATCACATGGGTATGTTTGAAAGTAAAAGTGGTCTATACAGAATATCCAGAGAAGTAGAATTAAGTGTGTTAACACATCCGGTAGATTTAAGAATTGTAAGCAAAACTATTGAAAATGAATTAAAATATTGTGGTTACAAATATATTCATCAAGGCATGTATATCATAGGAGTCAACGGTATGACAAGGAAGAAATTAGGTGCGAAGGTTTTGATAACCTTATTAGAGAGAAGATGGGAATCTGTAGACAAAGCAGCATTAGGATTTTTGGAAGGAGACTTGAATGAAAATAGATTAATAACCTATATAGCTCCAGACCTAATGATGCCCGTAAAAGAATTTATTGAAAAAATGAGTTTTGGTTTCCAAACTAAAGGTTATGAAGATTTTAAAGGAACAAATTTGCTAGTAAGCATAGAATTTATAGGAAGGCTCACTAATAGAAGTAGCTCCAGATATAGAGTAAATGTGAATGACGTAATTGATAGTATGCAATCAAAAGGTATAAAGTTTATGAATCCTCTTAAAATTGGTTCTGAAGAAAGAGCTGGAGAAGAATGGAAGATAGGTGAATTAATAGAGAAAAAAGAATTAAAGCAACCTGAAAACTACATAAGCTATCAAAATTGTGAAGGAAGTAGTAGTATTCGTTTTATGAACTATAAAGCTGCATCAATAGAAGACTCTGAATCTTTATGTCAGAATCAGAAATTAATGATGATAAAAATAAAGGTGTATCTGAATGCATGGAAAAGGCTAATTTAGAGGATGAAATAAATCATTGGGAAAAGAAACTAAAGCATATTGAATGGGAATATAGTCATTCTATGACAAAGGATTGGCCCAAAATAAGAGAAAGAGAACTATTTATTATTAGAGAAATTGCAAGGCTAAAGAAACTAAAAAATGATAAGAAGTTTGCCACTAGTAGTTCAACCATGGAAGATAAAATTATAGCATCCGCAGAAACAAAAGCAAATGCTATTATTAATAAAAATGCTATCATTAATAATAATAATAAAGATAAGAATATTGTTCAAGAAGAAGAAGTTATTAGTGAAGAAGAGCAATGGGATATCAATAATAAGTTATTATTAGAAAGTTATGAGGAGGAGGAAGAATTAATAAAAGAAATATGGTTAGAAGATGAAAGATATGATGATTCAGAACAAAATAGTGATTTCTATAACTCACTAGATGATGTTGGACTGCATAATTTAGACAATGCAATGGAAGTATGGAAGTAGAAAATAGTGGTAAAAGAAGAAGAGGATATGGAGAATCTTCTGTAAAAAGAGAAGGAGAAAGAGAGAGACCTACCAGATCAGCTGGACAATGGCCTCCAGAAAAAGATGATTATCAACCTACATATATCCCAGGACAATATAGATATATGGGTACTAAAAGAAGAGATTTTGAAAAACCAGTGCAATTCCAGAATTATAAGAATGATGGCGCTATTAAACCTAGCAGCTCATGATCCAATAAACTGGCCGAATATAATCAGCATAAGGAAAGTTTAATAGTGCAAAAATATATACAAAATCAGTATAATTTAGGCACTAAGGTAGAAGATATGTTAACATATCTTGAAATATTTTTAGGAGAATCTGTAAAAGTTCTATGGGAACAATGGGTAGAGTCATACCCTAGTCAATATGAAGAATTAAAAAGGGTTGGAAGTAACCCTAATAACCTTGCGAATGTTATCTCAAATATGATCATAGCAGAAGATCCAGAATTAGGACATACCTCATTACAAAATGAAAGGGTAAGAGAAATAGAATAGTTAACATTAACAAGCCGGAAAGGTATAAAAGAATTTTCCCAGCATTATTTGTATAATGCTACTACTGCTAAACAAGGTTTCAATGTAGGTGTAGTAGAAATATATTTTAATAAGTTGCCTTATCCTCTAGGTTCCATAATATTTGAGGAGTATAAAAAATAAATAGGAGGAAATGTGGTAAATATATCCCAAGCCATAACATTTGTTTTCAAACAATTAAGAAAGGTGTGTACTAGCATTCAAGCCCAAAGATCTATGAAGAAATCATATTACAATTTTTGCAATAAGATTGTCCAAATACCACTAACATATGGAGAAGAAAGGCATAGGAAAAACAAATATTATAAACCACAAAGAAGAGATAATAGAAATTTTAGAACAAAGAAAAGATATTTTTGAAGAAGGTCAGACAATAGAGCCCCATTCTTGCATAAAAGAAATGTAAGAAGATATAATCCTAAGAAAACCTATGATAAAACATGCAGGTGTTTCATATGTAACTCTCTTGATCACCCAAGCAGAACTTGCCCTAATAAAGATCAGAAAAGGTACTCTAGTAAATATGAAGAACAAGAGAGAGTATTAATTATAGATAGCGTTAATGAGAATATATTAGTATGTGATGATGAAATAAAAGACGATGAGTCAATATATTCAATTATAGAGACCGATGAAGTAGAAAATGAGGCTCCAGAATATGAATCAAGTGAAGATGAAATAGACCTAATAGATGAATTAGCCGGTTTAAAAATTGAAATGATGAACCAAGTAGATTGTGAACATGATTGGATTAGAGGAAAAGGTGATTATAACATAAAATGTGCTTTCTGTATATATTACCCAAGCCAAGATAATAGGTTCACATGTAGCTTCTGTTTAAAACAAGCATGTGCCTCATGTCTAAGAGCCAAATCAAAAGTGGAGACAAGAAATAGAATTAGAACCAGAAGAACGAATATTATCCCGTAGGGTTAGAAATTTAGAAAATAGAATAAATAAGCTAGAAGCAGAACTAGAAACACTTAAAGATGAGTAACAAAATAGTAATAAGCAAGACAATAATATTGCTAAAATCACGGAAATGAAAGAGCAAATGGTAACAGTAAGGGATAAAAAAGGAGACAAATTAATACAATTGGAAGATGCAATTACTAGTTTTGGAAACAAATATATTGTTCGATTACCATTCAAAGAAGTGTTAGGAATAAGGATCCCAGTTAGGATTGTTCTAAAGCCAAATATTTCATATAAAATACTGGCACTATTAGATACTGGTTGCACTAAGAATATCATCCATGATAAATATTTTATGAGGTGTCCCGAAATAGTTGAAACTATAGATGATAATAAAGCTGAAGCATCTACTGATATGTCAGGAATAAAGAAGATCCATAATCAGATAGCATATAATATTGAAGCTTACATAAATGGCACAAAATAAATAATAGATGAAATTACAATAGGAGATTTGTTAGTAATAAATGATGACATGATAATAGGGTTAAGATTTTTACAACAATCTTTACAAACCACAATCATACATGAAGAAGGGGTAACATTTATCCCTTATCAAGATAATGTTCCATACATATCTGAAGTGCGAAAACAAAGAAAGTCCTTGCAAAATTTACAAATATCTAATTTAGATGATGAAGATAGCACAAGTCCAGACCCCTTGAATTCTGTAAAGAAGAACTTAGTGAGACCATAGAAGAATATCATATAGAAAATACATGTACAAAATGCATTGGGTTACAATCATTTTCGCCAAATTGGTATAGAGATATAAAATCTAAAAAAGATATAGATAAGGTTGTGCAAAGACTAGAAAGCATACAAATTATTGGAGAAATACCAATGAAACAATGGGATAAGAACTCTATAGTTTGCAAAATAAATATCATAAATCATGATTATATAATGAAGTCAGGACCAATAGAAGCTACTCCAAAAGATATTGAAGAGTTCAAAATGCATATTGAAGAGTTATTAAAGTTAAAAGCTACAAGAGAAAGTTGAAGTCCTCATCGATCTGCTGCTTTTCTAGTTAGAAATTATGCTGAAGAAGTTAGAGGTAAATCTAGAATGGTAACTAATTTTAAAAGGCTTAATGATAATACAATTGATGATGCATATAATATACCTAATAAGCAGGAATGGATTAACAGAATACGAGGAAGTAAATATTTCTCTAAATTCGACTTAAAGGCAGGATTTTGGCAAGTAAAAATGGGTGAAGAATCTATTCCTTGGACAGCATTTACTTGTCCACAAGGCCACTATGAATGGCTAGTAATGCCATTAGGTCTAAAGAATGCACCTGCACTATTTCAAAGAAAGATGCAAACTATATTTAATGAGAATCAAGCATTTATATTAGTATACGTAGATGATTTGTTAGTATTCTCAAAATCATACAAGGAGCATATAGCCCATCTTGAAGTGTTCTTTCGAAAGGAAGAACAAAATGGAATCATACTATCCAAAAAGAAGATGGAAATTTGCAAAGAAAAATAAATTTCCTTGGGCATGAAATAGGAGAAGGAAAGATATATCTACAATAACATATTGCAAAGAAAATATTAGAGTTTCCTGATAATATGAGTGATAAAAAGGTTTAAAGCAGTTCTTAGGAATTGTAAACTATGCGCGAAACTATATAGACAACTTAGCAAAGTTAGTAGGACCTTTATATGCTAAATTAAGGAAAAATTGTCAAAAATACTTCAATTCCGAAGATATAAAATTAGTAAAGGCCATCAAGGAAAAGGCCAAGAATTTAAAACCCCTAGAATTGCCTCTAGAAGGCAATTATTTTATAACTGAGACAGATGCATCTAAGGTAGGATGGGGTGCGATACTAAAACAAAAACCCAATAAATACTCCCCAAAAGCAGATGAAAAAATATGCAGATATGCTTCGGGAAGTTACAAATTAAAGACGGTAAATAATATTGATAGGGAAATCCTTGCAGTTGTAAATGCAATAAATGCATTTAGGCTATATCTAGGATTTAAAGAATTTACAATGCGAACAGACTGTGAAGCTATATGTCGATATTACATTAAAATTAATAGTAAGAAAAGCTCAACCAGAAGATGGTTCTTATTTGAAGACACCATAGCTGGGAATGGTTATAAAGTTATTTCTGAGCATATTAAGGGGAAGGATAATACCTTACCTGACACATTTTCTCGTGCATCAAATTTGCAGAAATGAAGAAAGGATTATTCGCCAACAAGGATGAATATCTCTACTTTGGAGAAGAAAATAGGCTGAAAATGTTTCAGCCAAATACATTCAATTTCAAGCCAAAAACCCATATCATGCTTGATGAAGCTCAAAGATGCATATTGGATAATTTCTGGTTCCAATATACTCTCAAGAGAGAGGAAAAAGGATATTTTTTTATCAATTCTCAATAATTTGGCAGAATATTTTAATGAATTAAACGAAAATTTGCCAAAGCCAGAAAAGATTGAAATACCAAAAGGAGAAACACTATATCTTATATTTGATGGAAATAAACCTGGTATATATTTGGAATGGGAAAATATAATGATTGAAAAATTATAAGCAAAAAGAAAAGGACAAGATTTAACATTCAAAAGATATTATAATATAGATGATGCCTTACTTTGGGCAAGAAAGGTATTAGGACCAGCTTATTATATTGACCCAAAGGCTAAAGACTATATCCAAATGAAAAGAGGCATACCTGCTTCACGAACTCCCACAAAGGGGGAGGCATGAAGCTCAAAAATATAAAGAAGGAAGAGTCTCCAAAATATAAGACATATCAAGAATGCCTTCTAAAGGGGCTTGACCCTTTAGACAGTGAATACATAGATCAAGAAATGGACAAAAGATTTGAAGAATTTACAAAAATAATAAAGAAAGAATTGAAAGAAGAAATATTAAAAGAATTAAGGCATGAAATGGACGAAAAATTTGAAGAAATAAAGAAAGAATGCGATCAAAAATATGATTTCAATCTGTTAAATGATGATGATGATCATATGGACATAGCAGGGCACGGGCAGCGACCTGAATAAAGCCCAAATTGCCTATATTGATATTGCTATCAATTATTCGTGCGCGGAGGACCCGAATATTGATAGAAAGTCCAAGAAAATATATTTTAAATACTGATAAGGTATTATCAATCATATGGGCAGGGAAGACCCCTGTAAAAAATGAATAAGCAATGCCGAATATTTAAGCAAGTTAAATTAAATTAAAAATAAATGAATAAGCAATGTTGAAAATTTAAACAGCCTTGGCATGTATGTACGCATACACTTGGACAAGGATTCTTGAAGGCAGAAGAAGCTCTGAAGGCTAATCGCATGAAGACCTGTATGGCCCAAGAGCAAAGACCGGTACACAGAGGCCAGCCAATTATCCATGAGAGACAATGCCCACGTGAACAAAGCAAAGATTTGACAGATTCCTGAAGATTGAAGTTTGTCGGGGCTCTATCTCTCGCTCTTATCCATCGCCTAGAGGGACACACATGCATCCCTACTACATATAAAATAAGACGTGCATTCTCCCGGAAGCCATCCATAGAGCTGCTCTCTTGCCTATAAAAGGAGACATTTGCTGCGAAGAGAGACACAACACTAGACGGAGAAGAGCCACCAGCCAGCGATAGAGCAAAGAGCTGCGACCCAGCTAGCAAGCTCGTTGCTCAGTAGTAGTAGTAGTTTTCATCCTGCAATAAGTGCCACCATATCCAGAGCATTGTAAGGCTCAAGAAGGTAGTTAGAAGGTAATTTTCTTTAGTTTGTGTAATCCCTTAGGGGCCTCCCGAAAGGGAAAGCCATATGTAAATTATGTTGTGGAAATGATGTAGTTTCTTGGTTTCACTTGGTATTTTTATTTATGAATTTATGGGACGAGTTCTTATGCTAGGGATCCTATAGGAGAAACCTCTGCGTGTGTAGTTCTCTGTGTAGCCCAGAGTGGCGTTTGAATGAGAACCTTGTTGCCGTAGAGAAGTGTTCCCTCCGGGTGGAACTGCCTGGTAAGACGATGGGAATTTAGCCCATAAATTTGCAACTAAAACTACTAAGTGAACGTCACTAGCTACATCTGATACAACCTAATGAAAAATATGGTGAGTACTGAGTAGGATTTTACACCTCTGTGCACACCGTCGGACGAATTGTTGGCCTCGCCAGCCCAGAATAGATCCTGTATCAAATAAATAATCAAGTTAGAACGTGAAGGTAATCATATTGAATTAAATATTGCTGTGAATAGTGAAGTACTATTCTAAATAGTGTACTGAATAGTAAACACTATTGTGAATAGTGCCCTACCTAGTGAACAGTAAATACTATTCAAGATAAAAAGCATATGTGTCTACCAGTTTTCACCTAATCCCAAATTAACCTAATCAAAATCTAATCACATATTTAGCTATATTGTTGGTATCAGGTCCAGCGTTTAATCATTGAAAGGTTAAAATATGTAAACTTAGAAGATAGCACAGGTAAAGTAGTAAATACTAAGGAAAATCTAAATATAAGGTGCAGCGAATATTGATAGAAAATCCAAAAAAGATATTTTAAATATTGATAAGGTAGTATCAATCATATGGGCAGGGAAGACCCCCTGTAAAAAATGAATAATCAATGTTGAATATTTAAGCAAGTTAAATTAAATTAAAAATAAATGAATAAGCAATGTTGAAAATTTAAGCAGCCTTGGCATGTATGTACGCATACAATGGCACAAGGATTTTTGAAGGCAGAAGAAGCTCTGAAGGCTAATCGCATGAAGACCTGTATGGCCGAAGAGCAAAGACTGGTACACAGAGGCCAGCCAATTATCCACGGAGAGACAATGTGTAACACCCATGATGCGGCTATATCTCTTACGTGTCGAGGCACGACTTAGAGGCATAAGCGCATTGTAGGTTTTGTCGCAAGAAGGGTCATCTTCACACAATCCCCTGTAATGAACAAGAATGGGATAAAGAGGGTTGGCTTACAATCGCCACTTCACACAATACTTAAATAAATCATACATCATTCAAAATACACACATAGACCGACTACGGTCAAATCCAAGTGAAAAGAAGATAACCCCAAATGCTAGATCCCCGATCGTCGCAACTGAGCTCCACTACTGATCATCAGGAAACGAAACACAGTAACGACCAAGGTCCTCGTCAAACTCCCACTTGAGCTCGGTTGCGTCACCTGCACTGGTATCAACGGCACCTGCAACTGTTTTGGTAGAATCTGTGAGTCACGAGGACTCAGCAATCTCACACCCGCGATATCAAGACTATTTAAGCTTATGGGTAGGAAAGGGGTAATGAGGTGGAGCTGCAGCAAGCACTAAGCAAAAATGGTGGCTAACATACGCAAATGAGAGCGAGAAGAGAAGCAACGCACGGTCGAGAAGCTAGAAAAGATCAAGAAGTGATCCTGAAGCTACTTACGTTCAAGCATAACACAAGACCGTGTTCTCTTCCCGGACTCCGCCGAAAAGAGACCATCACGGCTACACACGCGGTTTATGTATTTTAATTAAGTCAAGTGTCAACTTCGCTACAATCGGACATTAACAAATTCCCATCTGCCACATAACCGCGGGCACGGCTCTCGAAAGTTTATACCCTGCAGGGGTGTCCCAACTTAGCCCATCACAAGCTCTCATGGCCAACGAAGGATATTCCTTCTCCCGCGAAGACCCGATCAGTCTCGGAATCCCGGTTACAAGACATTTCGACAATGGTAAAACAAGACCAGCAAAGCCGCCCGATGTGCCGACAATCCCGATAGGAGCTGCACATATCTCGTTCTCAGGGCAACACCGGATGAGACATCCTACGAGTAAACACAACCCTCAAGTTTCCCCGAGGTGGCCCCGCAGTCTGCTCGTTTCGGACCAACACTTAGAGAAGCATTGGCCCGGGGGGGTTAAAATAAAGATGACCCTAGGGTTGGCCGACCCAAGGGAAGGGTAATAGGTTGTTAGGGAAATGTAAAACCAAGGTTTGGCCTTGCTGGAGGGAGTTTTATTCAATGCGAACTGTCAAGTGGTTCCCATAACACCCAACCGCGTAAGGAACGCAACATCAAGGAACATAACACCGGTAAGACGGAAACTAGGGCGGCAAGATTGGAACAAAACACCAGGCATAAGGCCGAGCCTTCGACCCTTTACCAAGTATATAGGTGCATTAATTAAAATAAGAGATATTGTGATATCCCAACATATCCATGTTCCAACATGGAACAATCTTCAACTTCACCTGCAACTAGCAATGCTATAAGAGAACCTGAGCAAAGCGGTAACATAGCCAAACAACGATTTGCTAGGAAGGATGGTTAGAGGCTTGACATGGCAATATTGGAGGCATGATATAGCAAGTGGTAGGTAGCGCGGCATAGCAATAGAGCGAACAACTACCAAGCAAAGATAGAAGTGATTTCGAGGGTATGGTCATCTTGCCTGAAATCCCGCAACGAAGAAGAATGAGTCCATGAAGAAGACAAACGGACGTAGTCGAACGAATCCTCACAATCGCAACATAACCGGAACAATAAAGGAGAAGCGCAACCGGAAAGAAGCAAGCAACATAGTAAACAATCATCACATGAACATGGCATGATGCACAATCAAATGTGATGCATGTCCGGTTTAAAGAGGCATGGCATGGCAAAGTGCAACAAACAACACTACAAATTAAGTGGAGCTCAATATGCAACGGGTTGCATATTGACGAAAAACCACATGACTCATTTAGTTCTCTCTCGGTTATGTACCCAACAATATTAAATGTTGTTAAACATGGCAAGAGGTGAAGTTAAACTAGGCATTTTTCTACCCCATTTACATATAAAGTTTATTAAATTTCCAGCTACGGTTATTTAGTTATGAAATAAAACATTTTTTTGATAGAAAGACTATAAGGGAACCCCCTACAGTATAATTGGTCCAACAACCCCAAATTGCAAGTACCATCCCTTGAACCTGGGTGGGTGGGAAATAAAACATTTTAACATGGCATTTATGCAAATTTAAACAAACAACATTTTGAACAAATTTAACATGGATGAAAGCAGCATATTATGAAACTAGATGAAATTCTAAGCATTTTACATGTTTAAATCATTTTAATCCGATGCACGGTTGTCGAGTTTTTTAAATGCATGAACATGAAGGGGTTTTCTGTAAAACAGTAAATTACTGGATAAAGCTAAAATCGCAGAACTGGAAAAAACATATTCGGGCTGAATCCAACTGGACCAACAGAACATACAAAGGGCGGGGGCTGCTCACCACGGGCCACGGCCCAGTTCGACGGTGACGTGAGGCCAGCAAGGGAGGCTGGCGCGCTGGGCCTAAGTCGTGGTCGCGGTCCACGTAGGCGAGGAAGGCGCGGTCAAACGCAGCGAGCAGAGGTGCGTCGTCCTCCCTGCTCGAACGAAGCAGAGGAGGCGAGCAGGGCGAAGGGGCGGCGAGGATCCAAGGGAAGGACGCGGCTCGTGGCGGAGCGGGTCGGGGAGGTCGCGGACAGGGCCGGAGATGAGATCCAGGGCGCCTGCTTCAAGGGACTCCGGCAGAACGGACTTGGCAGGGAGGCGACGGAAGCTGCAAGGCCATGGGGGGGAAGAAATTCAAACGAGAGTCAGACAGGGAGGAACAAGATAGGCGAAGGAGAGGGACGGGCAGAGGGAGGCTAACCGGGTCACGCTCGTGCTCCGGCGAGCTGCTGCTTGGCATGGAGGTGATGAAGACTTGGGCGGAGCTAGTGACGAAGGACGGCAACGCGAGCTGCTGGAGAGACGCTGTCCATGGCGGGCGTCCTGCGTTGGAAGAGACAGAGAGCCATGCGTGAGCGACCTAAAGAGAAACGCGAGGAAGGAGGAAGGAGAGGCGAGGGTGCGAGGCAATTCCTTGTGGTGGCTGTTGCTGCTCCGGCCAGCAAACTCCGACGGAAAAAACACCGGCAAGGAGGAGGTTCTCGGGCGGCTGGGTTGGAGGAGATCGAGGAGAGGAGTGGCGGTTGTGGCTGGCAGATCGAGGTGGGTGGATGGATTGGAGGGAGTGCACTGGTTGGGTGGCGGCGGAAATCAAGGTAGAGGGTCGAAGAGAATTTGGATCGGGAGGAGATCCCGAGGTGGAAGAGGAGCGGCGGCGGGAGGGACAAACCTCCTAGGTTTTAGGGTTAGGCTAGATTAGGTAAGTGGGTGGACTATATATAGGGAAATAGAACTAGGTTAGGACACTCCGATTTAAATCGGACAGTCGAGAAAAAAATAGGTTAGGAAGTTCAATTAAGAAAACGGAGATGTCTTATAGATGTTTGGGGATGATCCGGACCCATCGGCAACAACAGTCCGGTTCGGGTTCGGGGATGTTTCGGACACGCACGTGGGGTCTGAGAGAGGTTGACAAATACAAAGAGGCCTGAGAAAAGGTCAAGTGAGACAAAGAGGGAAGGGGCAACCATGAACGACTACGAGTTTAAGAAAACACGCGGATGCAATGCGGATGATGCGATGATGAAATGCAACAAACAGATGAAACACACACGACGAACTAGAAAAACATGGAAGGCGTCTGGAGCGTCGGTCTCGGGGCGTTACACAATGCCCACGTGAACAAAGCAAAGATTTGATAGATTCTTTAAGATTGAAGTTTGTCGGGGCACTATCTCTCGCTCTTATCCATCGTCTAGAGGGACATGCATGCATCCCTACTACATATAAAATAAGAGGTGCATTCTCCCGGAAGCCATCCAGAGAGCTGCTCTCTCGCCTATAAAAGGAGACATTTTCTGCAAAGAGAGACACAACACCAGACAGAGAAGAGCCAGCAGCCACCGATAGAGCAAAGAGCTGCGACCCAACTAGCCAGCTCGTTGCTCAGTAGTACTAGTATTAGTTTTCATCCTGCAATAAGAGCCACCATATCCAGAGCATTGTAAGGCTCAAGAAGGTAGTTAGAAGGTAATTTTCTTTAGTTTGTGTAATCCCTTCGGGGCCTACCTAAAGGGAAAGCCATATGTAAATTATGTTGTGGAAATGATGTAGTTTCTTGGTTTCACTTGGTATTTTTATTTATAAATTTATGGGACGAGTTCTTATGCTAGGGATCCTATAGGAGAAACCTCTGCGTGTGTAGTTCTCTGTGTAGCCCAGAGTGGCGTTTGAATGAGAACCTTGTTGCCGTAGAGAAGTGTTCCCTCCGGGTGGAACTGCCTGGTAAGACGATGGAAATTTAGCCCATAAATTTGCAACTAAAACTACTAAGTGAACGTCACTAGCTACATCTGATACAACCTAATGAAAAATATGGTGAGTACTGAGTAGGATTTTACACCTCTGTGCACACCGTCGGACGAATTGTTGGCCTCGCCAGCCCAGAATAGATCCTGTATCAAATAAATAATCAAGTTAGAACGTGAAGGTAATCATATTGAATTAAATATTGCTGTGAATAGTGAAGTACTATTCTAAATAGTGTACTGAATAGTAAACACTATTGTGAATAGTGCCCTACCTAGTGAACAGTAAATACTATTCAAGATAAAAAGCATATGTGTCTACCAGTTTTCACCTAATCCCAAATTAACCTAATCAAAATCTAATCACATATTTAGCTATATATATATAGACACACACACATAAACACTATTCTGATCACGGGATCAGAATAATATTCTGATCACAACCTGAACTTCCTGTGTAACACGTCTGAACTTCCCTGTGTACGACCCGACCTTCAGGCTATCTTCGCAACCGTGGCTTCCCCCGCGAATTATTCTTGTTAGTCGTGTTCTATATGATGTTAGTGTAATATAGAAATGTTTTTAACAACTAAATATCGGTTTTATATTGGAATCTTGCTCGTTGGCGGATTTTGCTCTTGGGTCGTGATGAAATTGCGTTTTTTGCAATTTTACTGTCTGAGTTGTTCGACTTGAACTTCTCCCAGTGCTAAGTTGAACTTCCGCCAACATTGCCTAAATGGGGCTTGCAATATACCGTTGGAAAGCTATGGACACCAGTATCATGACCCAAGTTAAAGTTTTGGCAAAATGTAAGCGGTTTAAGAGCAGTTTTGAAAACCGTTTGAAGCGCTCTATTTAATATGGACTTCTTGGTTTTTTTCGATCTTTTTAATATGGACTTCCTGGTTTTTTTCTTAATCTTTTTAATGACATTTTGAAGCGCTCTATTTTTTTAAAGTTAACCTTTTGTTATTTAATTTTTGAACTTCTTGTTTTCCATTCTTTTAATAACGAGGGAAATCTGAGTTTTTTATAATCATCGAACTTCTCAATGTTTCTATTTTGGACTTCCTGGTTTTATTTCTTTTAGTAACAGAAAAAAACCTACTTTTGAACTACTCTGTTTTTAAAATTGAACTTCGTGGTTTTTATATTTAGTATCGGGGAAAATCTAAGATTTCTATAAACATCAAACAACTTATTTTTATAGACATCGAACCACTCACTTATTTAAATTTGAATTTCCATATCTTTTTAGACTTTGACTTTTTATTCCCTTTTTCGTATATGAAACACACTCCATGTAGGAGGAACTATTTTCAGATAGAGCATTTTTTGTTTCAAATTTGTAATGGAATGAGAGAATTATTTTAAAACACCCAACATTTTTCTTTGATCTACCCATTTTACTTAAACCTCAACGTCTAGAGTTAACATTTTATCGGTGAGGGTTCTTTTTCTTCTTGGTTTATAAAGATCGAACTTCTCCGTTATTTTAAATTGAACTTATTACTTTTTCCTATTTTTTAATGCAATTTAATATCACACCTTTTCATATTCTTTCCAAATGTTGCAAGTTCATCTGAAAACAAATGAGCTTCAACCAAAATTATATCAACCTTTTTTTGTGCGAGCAAGTATGATGTGTTTTTTCTTAGTTCCATGTTTTTGTTGCGCTTGTTTAACTTTTTTCTTCCAACGCTTTGTCTGAACTTCTCTTGTCAGCATATCTGAACTTCTAGAATTATTTTAGAAATGGGGAAATCCCTTTTTTTAGAATCTTGTTGGATTGCTCTATTATTTTTAATGTGTTTACTTTTTCTCATTTCGAACTTCGATGATCATAATCTTTGAACTTCGTTAATTTTATGTCTTGTTTTGTGAACTAACCATATTCCCCTATTTAATTCCATACTTTTTGTTTATTGTATGTTCTTTTTGTTTCTAATCTCCCTGCTTCTCATTTCTTTTTTGCTGAACAAATAATAATACATGAACTTAGAATAGTTACTGAACATTATTTGCTGCATATATATTTAATTGATCTTTTCCTATAAAAATGATCTTTTCTTTGTCTTAGGACAATTTTCAGTTTTTGCAATAGTACTGCTAGTGAGAATTTGTTCTCACGGGCATTGCAACGAGGACCTTGAGAATATCAAATTGCAAGAAGAAAAAAAATCATATTTTTTCCTTTTGCACAAACTACTGTACGAAGAATTATGACACTTCACAAAGGTCATTTAACCACAAGATTGTGGGCACACAGACTTCCAAACAGGAGGTGCGCCATATTTTTTATGAACACCAAGTTTGAATTATAAACTAAAGAGTATACTGATCAAAATGTTTTAAGTCCACACAAGAGTCCATAAGCTTTCCAGATAACAACATGTTGCATCAGAAATTACAATTATGAAGAAGTTAAGAAACAAAAAACAAGAGGAAAAAACATGTCTGAATGCACTTAAAAACATCTCTGAACCTTCCATCCACATAACTCTGAAACTTTAGTCTTCCTTCAAACCGTGTGATCTACTGCTGCAAAAAGGATGAGTAATACTGGAGGTTCTACACCACCGTGTAATGCAGTTTTTTCATCCGGTAGGGGAGGAGGGACCAGCAGAAGGAAGAAGGTCAGCACACGTGCGGAGAGAAGGCCATCTTTGGCCTAAGATGAAGGTCGGGAAGAGGATGGCCGGCGACACACGAGAGGAAAGAAGAAACCTTCTGTACAGATCGACCAAGATTTTTTTAGGTACATACCACATGATGAACAACACAATATTGATGAACAACACAGTATTGTTTTTGATACAAAGAAGGTTCATTCACACGTATACCTGAACAAAGTATAAATCCCCAGTCTGATAGACAAATGATCCATCCACAACTAACCCATGCAATTTTTATACCAAATCTTCATGAATTGAAATACCTGCCGAATTTTGGAACTGAAAAAGGTTTCAAACTAAAATATCCGTCAAACCTGAACAGAAACCGGTGTCAGATGTTGTCGAGGAGCTCGGCGATGAGAAAGGTGCCCGACGCGCCGCCCGGCCGGCCACCCACCCCCTCCCAACGCGCCGCCCGGCCACGCACCCACCCCCTCCCAACGCGCCGCCCGGCCACCCCCTCCCAACGCGCCGCACGGCCACCCCCTCCCCATGCGCCGCCCGACCACAGCCTTCCCACACGCCAGCCGCCGATCTGCACCGCCGTCGCGCAGGACGGCGAGAGCAACACCGGAGCCGGGCCACCCTCCTCTCCTTCCTCCTCACGGCGCCGTCACAACAATCCCCCTGCCCCGCGCGGACGCACCACTCCTGCACGGCGCCGTCCCACCTCTGTTCCCCGTGCCGCCGCACCACCCCTCCCCCGCGCTGACGCACCACCCTCCCACCCGGCGCCGCCCCACCCCCCTCTCCCACGCCGCCGAACCACCTCCTTCCCCGCGCCTCCTCCTTGCAGATCCAACCCGAGGAGGCCAGCCCGTCGACGGATGCTACAGTTCGTCGAAGGAATTCCCCCACCACGGATCAGGTGAGTCCACCGTCACCTCTCACGCCGCCGGCCACTACCCTGCCACCTCTCACGCCGCCGGCCACTACCCTGCCACCTCTCACGCCGCCGATGACCGCCTCCCTTTTGACCACCTCCTCTTCTTCCCCTATGCCCACTTCTTCTTCCTCTGCCTCCCTTCCCAGATCTGCCACTCCCATGGCTCAGGCGCAACTCATTTTTCTCATGGGCGCAGCTCCCTTCTCTCTTCATGCGTTTCAGTTTTCTCATGTGTGCAGTTCTTGTCCGCGGTGGTGCTCTCGCGCATCAACGCACTATTCGGTGGCCATCTACTTCGAGCAGATGCGAGAAAAATGTGTGGTTGTAGCTCACTTCATCCTCGGCGCAGTAGGTTGCAAAGCCTACGAGTTGCTTTGTGCAGTACATTCCTTTGTTTCCTTTTTGTGTTGTGACTGTGAGAGGTTCATTGCTGCAGTGTTGTCGGTTTCCTGTTTATGTCCGAGCAGTTTCCTCGTTGGGGTGATCCCGGGTCCCGGTCGCCACCATCTCGCCGTTCCTCGCCCCGTGCGGCACTGACGCTGCAGTCCATTCCTCACTCTCAAGAAGTAACGAGCACGCTGCAGCGACGACATGTACTGCATCGTCGTGGAGCATTGCAGTTTGCTTTTGTCCAAGTCTTCCTCCTACTCTGATGTGGAGCACAAAAAGGCGAGGGGCTCTCTCTGTAGCTCTGCAGCTCACTGGTGTTCGTGGTGCAGCTCACCGGCGTTCGTGGTGCAGTTTGAGCGACCGCGTGCTTGCAGTACGTCTAGAGCGTGCTTGCGGTTCCGCGGGGCAGGCACCGCACTGTGTCATTGCGTGCAGTTCAATGGATTTTAAAAATTGTGCAGTGGGTTGTATTTTGTGTGTGACAATTGTAACGTGGAGACACAATAAAAGAAAGCGATGCAATTTTGTTAGACTGCATTGTGGGTTATTACCGAGTTTGTAAAATCTTTCTTTGTGAATGCAGTGCGCTCGGTGAATCAAAGAAGTACATTTTTTCAAAGTATTGTAGTTCATTTTAAAAAATTCATTGTGGAACCGAAGAAGTGCATTTTTTCAAAGTATTGTAGTTCATTTTTAAAGCGATGCAGTTTTGTTACACTGCATTGTAGGTTATTACCGAGTTTGTAAAATCTTTTTTGTAAATGCAGTGCGCTTGGTGAACCGAAGAAGTACATTTTTCAAAGTATTGTAGTTCATTTTTAAAAAGAAAGCGATGCAGTTTTGTTACACTGCATTGTGGGTTATTACCGAGTTTGTAAAATCTTTCTTTGTAAATGCAGTGCGCTCGGTGAACCGAAGAAGTACATTTTTCAAAGTATTGTAGTTCATTTTTAAAAAATCATTGTGGTTCACTATGCATTTAAAAAAATCAATACACTTGAATTCAAAAATCCTTTATACTTTTTTAAAATACAGCAAGAAAAAACCATGCAACTCGCTTTGATTTATGTTGTGGTTAAATTCTCCCAAAAATTAAAAAGCACTCATGTGTAAAAAAAGCAAAAATGCATCCAGAGTTGCAGTGCACTTCGTCGTCGCGTGCGGTGCACTACACTCGGCCTGGCAGTTTAGATGAAACTACAAAATAAAATGTTAGCAAAAGTATTAATAATCCACTTCTCTGTCTAGAAACTGCAATGCGGTATTCAGATTGAAGTAGTGCGTTCTTTTGTCCAATGAAGTACACACGACGATTTTGGTCTCGCGAAAAACAGAATGTCCGCTTTTTGGTAAAATAAAAACTGCTCTTAAACCGTAAGGAACTAGTGGAAGTGTTCTACATGAAAAAGTTGCGCCTCGTCGATATCTTTCCAATGCCGTATAATTTGAATAATTTCGAGCAGCGGTTTGTGAAAATTTCACGAAAAACGGCCGCAGCCTCTCTTCGGCAGCCGCACGATTTTCAAAATTAACTAAAAACCATAAGGAATATCAAAAACATTTCAACATATGAAAGTTGCGCCTCGTCCATAGCTTTTCAACGGCATATCACACGCCTTGTTTCGACAAACGGTTCAAAACCTGGAGCGAAAACAGTATGAAAATTGCTAAAAAATCGAAAAAACAGATTTCCGCGATTTACTAAATTTAAATCTGCTCTTAAACCGTAACGAATTAGAGAAAATAATAGATATGAAAAAGACGCGCCTCGACGATATGTTTTCAAAGTTGTATCATTTGCTTCATTCCGACGAGCGGTTTAGAAACAAATGCGAAAAACGCTCGCTCCCACTCGTCGTGCGCCGCACCATTTTCAAAACTGCTCTTAAACCGTGAAGAATCTCGAAAAGTGTTCAACAAGGGGAAGTTGCGCCTAATCCATAGCTTTTCAACGGTATATTACACGTCTCGTTCCGATAAACGATTAAAAAACTAGAGCGAAAAGGTAACAAAAAACACCGCTTGCCTTTTTTTCCGACACGAAATTCACTAGTCCGTGTATTGTAGTACCCTTGCTATTGAAAGTGCAGTGCATTTGTGCTAAGCGTGCAGTGCGGAAGTGTTATCAGAATAGTTATTCTGCTAATATTAGCAGAATAGACCGGTTGTATATATGCGATCAAAAATATGATTTCAATCTGTTAAACGATGATGATGATCATATGGTTGTAGCAGGGCACGGGTAAATTATTCGAATTGCGTATATTGATATTTCTATCAATTATTTGGCCGCGGAGGACCCGAATGTTGATAGAAAATCCAAGAAAAAAGATATTTTAAATATTAATAAGGTATAACCGATCATATGGGCAGGGAAGACCCCTGTAAAAAAAATACATAAATGAATAAGCAATGTTGAATATTTAAGCAAGTTAAATTAAATTAAAAATAAATGAATAAGCAATGTTGAAAATTTAAGCAGCCTTGACATGTATGTACGCAGAAGAAGCTCTGAAGGCTAATCGCATGAAGACCTGTATGGCCGAAGAGCAAGGACTGGTACACAGAGGCCAGCCAATTATCCACGGAGAGACAATGCCCACGTGAACAAAGCAAAGATTTGATAGATTCCTCAAGATTGCAGTTTGTCGGGGCACTATCTCTCGCTCTTATCCATCGCCTAGAGGGACACGCATGCATCCCTACTACATATAAAATAAGAGGTGCATTCTCCTGGAAGCCATCCAGAGAGCTGCTCTCTCGCCTATAAAAGGAGACATTTGCTGCGAAGAGAGACACAACACCAGACGGAGAAGAGCCACCCGCCACCGATAGAGCAAAGACCTGCGACCCAGCTAGCAAGCTCGTTGCTCAGTAGTAGTAGTAGTAGTTTTCATCCTGCAATAAGAGCCACCATATCCAGAGCATTGTAAGGGTCAAGAAGGTAATTAGAAGGTAATTTTCTTTAGTTTGTGTAATCCCTTCGGGGCCTCCCGAAAGGGAAAGCCATATGTAAATTATGTTGTGGAAATGATGTAGTTTCTTGGTTTCACTTGGTATTTTTATTGATGAATTTATGGGATGAGTTCTTATGCTGGGGATCCTATAGGAGAAACCTCTGCGTGTGTAGTTCTCTGTGTAGCCCAGAGTGGCGTTTAAATGAGAACCATGTGGCCGTAGAGAAGTGTTCCCTCCGGGTGGAACTGCCTAGAAAGACGATAGGAATTTACCCCATAAATTTGCAATTAAAACTACTAAGTGAACGTACCTAGCTACATCTGATACAACCTAATGAAAAATATGGTGAGTACTGAGTAGGATTTTACAGCTCTGCGCACACTCTTGACGAATTGTTGGCCTCGCCAGCCTAGAATAGATCATGTATCAAATAAATAATCAAGTTAGAACGTGAAGGTAATCATATTGAATTAAATATTGTTGTGAATAGTGAAGTACTATTCCAAATAGTGTACCGAATAGTAACACTATTGTGAATAGTGCCCATCCTAGTGAACAGTAAATATTATTCAAGAGAAAAAACATACCTGTCTACCACTTTTCACCTAATCCCAAATTAACCTAATCAAAATCGAATCACATATTTAGCAATATTTAATTCCCTATATTGTTGGTATCAGGTCCAGCGTTTAATCATTGAAAGGTTAAAATATTTAAACTTAGAAGTTTGCACAGATAAAGTAGTAAATACAAAGGAAAATCTAAATATAAGGTGTAGAGTAAATCCCTCTGAAGAGCATATCTGGCATACATCTCATAGCCAGTTAAATATAGTCGTCGATTTGATATATAACTTTTACATATCTTGGGGAAAAGACAAGATAATTTAGACCAAAAATTTGAAAGTTTATTTAAAGAATACCAAAAGCTTGTTGATAAGTATTCAGGGTTGAATAATAAAATTGATCTAGCTTTACATAAGCTAGAGGAAGCAAAAGCAAGACAGAAACAGTTTGCAAGAATAACGATTATATTAAAGAGGAAGTGTTATCAATAGGCCGTTACCTAAATAAAGGCAAATAGTCACTCCCACGCACTGAATCAAAACAAGATATACTTGAAATAAAAAAGTTGGTGCAAGAGGTTAAAACTTTGATTATCTCATAATTATATGACCGAATATACTCAAGCATTAAACGAAGTAGCTAAATATCTGTCACCTCCTGTCGGGTTCTCCGATCACGACTCCCCAAATGAAGATTCCAAAGTAATAATAAGGCAAAATAACACAATCATCCAACTATTAATTCAAGTATTAGATAAGTTAAAAAGTGTTCAAAGCAAGAAAGGAAATTGTGCTATGATCATCTGGAATAGTTGCCTCTACTAGAAATATTAATTCAGAAAAATGGACGTATCTAAAGGCTTCCTTAGAAGAGACAAAACTCTCCAATTAGTAAGGCAAGATTCAAGACCTCTAGCCATGAAGCATAGATTATCATGCAAAGATGATGATGTTGATAGTATTGAAGAAGTTATAGATATACAAAGAGATCTAGAAAGATACCCGAAAGATACCCTAAGAAAAATAAAACCTCAACAAGGATATCACATGGGTATGTTTGAAAGTAAAAGTGGTCTATACAGAATATCCAGAGAAGTAGAATTAAGTGTGTTAACACATCCGGTAGATTTAAGAATTGTAAGCAAAACTATTGAAAATGAATTAAAATATTGTGGTTACAAATATATTCATCAAGGCATGTATATCATAGGAGTCAACGGTATGACAAGGAAGAAATTAGGTGCGAAGGTTTTGATAACCTTATTAGACAGAAGATGGGAATCTGTAGACAAAGCAGCATTAGGATTTTTGGAAGGAGACTTGAATGAAAATAGATTAATAACCTATATAGCTCCAGACCTAATGATGCCCGTAAAAGAATTTATTAAAAAAATGAGTTTTGGTTTCGAAACTAAAGGTTATGAAGATTTTAAAGGAACAAATTTGCTAGTAAGCATAGAATTTATAGGAAGGCTCACTAATAGAAGTAGCTCCAGATATAGAGTAAATGTGAATGACGTAATTGCTAGTATGCAATCAAAAGGTATAAAGTTTATGAATCCTCTTAAAATTGGTTCTGAAGAAAGAGCTGGAGAAGAATGGAAGATATGTGAATTAATAGAGAAAAAAGAATTAAAGCAACCTGAAAACTATATAAGCTATCAAAATTGTGAAGGAAGTAGCAGTATTCTTTTTATGAACTATAAAGCTACATCAATAGAAGACTCTGAATCTTCTATGTCAGAATCAGAAATTAATGATGATAAAAATAAAGGTGTATCTGAATGCATGGAAAAGGCTAATTTAGAGGATGAAATAAATCATTGGGAAAAGAAACTAAAGCATATTGAATGGGAATATAGTCATTCTATGACAAAGGATTGGCCCAAAATAAGAGAAAGAGAACTATTTATTATTAGAGAAATTGCAAGGCTAAAGAAACTAAAAAATGATAAGAAGTTTGCCACTAGTAGTTCAACCATGGAAGATAAAATTATAGCATCCGCAGAAACAAAAGCAAATGCTATTATTAATAAAAATGCTATCATTAATAATAATAATAAAGATAAGAATATTGTTCAAGAAGAAGAAGTTATTAGTGAAGAAGAGCAATGGGATATCAATAATAAGTTATTATTAGAAAGTTATGAGGAGGAGGAAGAATTAATAAAAGAAATATGGTTAGAAGATGAAAGATATGATGATTCAGAACAAAATAGTGATTTCTATAACTCACTAGATGATGTTGGACTGCATAATTTAGACAATGCAATGGAAGTATGGAAGTAGAAAATAGTGGTAAAAGAAGAAGAGGATATGGAGAATCTTCTGTAAAAAGAGAAGGAGAAAGAGAGAGACCTACCAGATCAGCTGGACAATAGCCTCCAGAAAAAGATGATTATCAACCTACATATATCCCAGGACAATATAGATATATGGGTACTAAAAGAAGAGATTTTGAAAAACCAGTGCAATTCCAGAATTATAAGAATGATGGCGCTATTAAACCTAGCAGCTCATGATCCAATAAACTGGCCGAATATAATCAGCATAAGGAAAAGTTTAATAGTGCAAAAATATATACAAAATCAGTATAATTTAGGCACTAAGGTAGAAGATATGTTAACATATCTTGAAATATTTTTAGGAGAATCTGTAAAAGTTCTATGGGAACAATGGGTAGAGTCATACCCTAGTCAATATGAAGAATTAAAAAGGGTTGGAAGTAACCCTAATAACCTTGCGAATGTTATCTCAAATATGATCATAGCAGAAGATCCAGAATTAGGACATACCTCATTACAAAATGAAAGGGTAAGAGAAATAGAATAGTTAACATTAACAAGCCGGAAAGGTATAAAAGAATTTTCCCAGCATTATTTGTATAATGCTACTACTGCTAAACAAGGTTTCAATGTAGGTGTAGTAGAAATATATTTTAATAAGTTGCCTGATCCTCTAGGTTCCATAATATTTGAGGAGTATAAAAAATAAATAGGAGGAAATGTGGTAAATATATCCCAAGCCATAACATTTGTTTTCAAACAATTAAGAAAGGTGTGTACTAGCATTCAAGCCCAAAGATCTATGAAGAAATCATATTACAATTTTTGCAATAAGATTGTCCAAATACCACTAACATATGGAGAAGAAAGGCATAGGAAAAACAAATATTATAAACCACAAAGAAGAGATAATAGAAATTTTAGAACAAAGAAAAGATATTTTTGAAGAAGGTCAGACAATAGAGCCCCATTCTTGCATAAAAGAAATGTAAGAAGATATAATCCTAAGAAAACCTATGATAAAACATGCAGGTGTTTCATATGTAACTCTCTTGATCACCCAAGCAGAACTTGCCCTAATAAAGATCAGAAAAGGTACTCTAGTAAATATGAAGAACAAGAGAGAGTATTAATTATAGATAGCGTTAATGAGAATATATTAGTATGTGATGATGAAATAAAAGACGATGAGTCAATATATTCAATTATAGAGACCGATGAAGTAGAAAATGAGGCTCCAGAATATGAATCAAGTGAAGATGAAATAGACCTAATAGATGAATTAGCCGGTTTAAAAATTGAAATGATGAACCAAGTAGATTGTGAACATGATTGGATTAGAGGAAAAGGTGATTATAACATAAAATGTGCTTTCTGTATATATTACCCAAGCCAAGATAATAGGTTCACATGTAGCTTCTGTTTAAAACAAGCATGTGCCTCATGTCTAAGAGCCAAATCAAAAGTGGAGACAAGAAATAGAATTAGAACCAGAAGAACGAATATTATCCCGTAGGGTTAGAAATTTAGAAAATAGAATAAATAAGCTAGAAGCAGAACTAGAAACACTTAAAGAGGAGTAACAAAATAGTAATAAGCAAGACAATAATATTGCTAAAATCACGGAAATGAAAGAGCAAATGGTAACAGTAAGGGATAAAAAAGGAGACAAATTAATACAATTGGAAGATGCAATTACTAGTTTTGGAAACAAATATATTGTTCGATTACCATTTAAAGAAGTGTTAGGAATAAGGATCCCAGTTAGGATTGTTCTAAAGCCAAATATTTCATATAAAATACTGGCACTATTAGATACTGGTTGCACTAAGAATATCATCCATGATAAATATTTTATGAGGTGTCCCGAAATAGTTGAAACTATAGATGATAATAAAGCTGAAGCATCTACTGATATGTCAGGAATAAAGAAGATCCATAATCAGATAGCATATAATATTGAAGCTTACATAAATGGCACAAAATAAATAATAGATGAAATTACAATAAGAGATTTGTTAGTAATAAATGATGACATGATAATAGGGTTAAGATTTTTACAACAATCTTTACAAACCACAATCATACATGAAGAAGGGGTAACATTTATCCCTTATCAAGATAATGTTCCATACATATCTGAAGTGCGAAAACAAAGAAAGTCCTTGCAAAATTTACAAATATCTAATTTAGATGATGAAGATAGCACAAGTCCAGACCCCCTTGAATTCTGTAAAGAAGAACTTAGTGAGACCATAGAAGAATATCATATAGAAAATACATGTACAAAATGCATTGGGTTACAATCATTTTCGCCAAATTGGTATAGAGATATAAAATCTAAAAAAGATATAGATAAGGTTGTGCAAAGACTAGAAAGCATACAAATTATTGGAGAAATACCAATGAAACAATGGGATAAGAACTCTATAGTTTGCAAAATAAATATCATAAATCATGATTATATAATGAAGTCAGGACCAATAGAAGCTACTCCAAAAGATATTGAAGAGTTCAAAATGCATATTGAAGAGTTATTAAAGTTAAAAGCTACAAGAGAAAGTTGAAGTCCTCATCGATCTGCTGCTTTTCTAGTTAGAAATTATGCTGAAGAAGTTAGAGGTAAATCTAGAATGGTAACTAATTTTAAAAGGCTTAATGATAATACAATTGATGATGCATATAATATACCTAATAAGCAGGAATGGATTAACAGAATACGA
Source organism: Triticum aestivum (assembly GCF_018294505.1). Lineage (NCBI taxonomy): Eukaryota > Viridiplantae > Streptophyta > Magnoliopsida > Poales > Poaceae > Triticum > Triticum aestivum. The sequence goes on along the minus strand of NC_057796.1, from coordinate 35,640,457 downwards.
GGAAGTAAATATTTCTCTAAATTCGACTTAAAGGCAGGATTTTGGCAAGTAAAAATGGGTGAAGAATCTATTCCTTGGACAGCATTTACTTGTCCACAAGGCCACTATGAATGGCTAGTAATGCCATTAGGTCTAAAGAATGCACCTGCACTATTTCAAAGAAAGATGCAAACTATATTTAATGAGAATCAAGCATTTATATTAGTATACGTAGATGATTTGTTAGTATTCTCAAAATCATACAAGGAGCATATAGCCCATCTTGAAGTGTTCTTTCGAAAGGAAGAACAAAATGGAATCATACTATCCAAAAAGAAGATGGAAATTTGCAAAGAAAAATAAATTTCCTTGGGCATGAAATAGGAGAAGGAAAGATATATCTACAATAACATATTGCAAAGAAAATATTAGAGTTTCCTGATAATATGAGTGATAAAAAGGTTTAAAGCGGTTCTTAGGAATTGTAAACTATGCGCGAAACTATATAGACAACTTAGCAAAGTTAGTAGGACCTTTATATGCTAAATTAAGGAAAAATTGTCAAAAATACTTCAATTCCGAAGATATAAAATTAGTAAAGGCCATCAAGGAAAAGGCCAAGAATTTAAAACCCCTAGAATTGCCTCTAGAAGGCAATTATTTTATAACTGAGACAGATGCATCTAAGGTAGGATGGGGTGCGATACTAAAACAAAAACCCAATAAATACTCCCCAAAAGCAGATGAAAAAATATGCAGATATGCTTCGGGAAGTTACAAATTAAAGACGGTAAATAATATTGATAGGGAAATCCTTGCAGTTGTAAATGCAATAAATGCATTTAGGCTATATCTAGGATTTAAAGAATTTACAATGCGAACAGACTGTGAAGCTATATGTCGATATTACATTAAAATTAATAGTAAGAAAAGCTCAACCAGAAGATGGTTCTTATTTGAAGACACCATAGCTGGGAATGGTTATAAAGTTATTTCTGAGCATATTAAGGGGAAGGATAATACCTTACCTGACACATTTTCTCGTGCATCAAATTTGCAGAAATGAAGAAAGGATTATTCGCCAACAAGGATGAATATCTCTACTTTGGAGAAGAAAATAGGCTGAAAATGTTTCAGCCAAATACATTCAATTTCAAGCCAAAAACCCATATCATGCTTGATGAAGCTCAAAGATGCATATTGGATAATTTCTGGTTCCAATATACTCTCAAGAGAGAGGAAAAAGGATATTTTTTTATCAATTCTCAATAATTTGGCAGAATATTTTAATGAATTAAACGAAAATTTGCCAAAGCCAGAAAAGATTGAAATACCAAAAGGAGAAACACTATATCTTATATTTGATGGAAATAAACCTGGTATATATTTGGAATGGGAAAATATAATGATTGAAAAATTATAAGCAAAAAGAAAAGGACAAGATTTAACATTCAAAAGATATTATAATATAGATGATGCCTTACTTTGGGCAAGAAAGGTATTAGGACCAGCTTATTATATTGACCCAAAGGCTAAAGACTATATCCAAATGAAAAGAGGCATACCTGCTTCACGAACTCCCACAAAGGGGGAGGCATGAAGCTCAAAAATATAAAGAAGGAAGAGTCTCCAAAATATAAGACATATCAAGAATGCCTTCTAAAGGGGCTTGACCCTTTAGACAGTGAATACATAGATCAAGAAATGGACAAAAGATTTGAAGAATTTACAAAAATAATAAAGAAAGAATTGAAAGAAGAAATATTAAAAGAATTAAGGCATGAAATGGACGAAAAATTTGAAGAAATAAAGAAAGAATGCGATCAAAAATATGATTTCAATCTGTTAAATGATGATGATGATCATATGGACATAGCAGGGCACGGGCAGCGACCTGAATAAAGCCCAAATTGCCTATATTGATATTGCTATCAATTATTCGTGCGCGGAGGACCCGAATATTGATAGAAAGTCCAAGAAAAGATATTTTAAATACTGATAAGGTATTATCAATCATATGGGCAGGGAAGACCCCCTGTAAAAAATGAATAAGCAATGCCGAATATTTAAGCAAGTTAAATTAAATTAAAAATAAATGAATAAGCAATGTTGAAAATTTAAACAGCCTTGGCATGTATGTACGCATACACTTGGACAAGGATTCTTGAAGGCAGAAGAAGCTCTGAAGGCTAATCGCATGAAGACCTGTATGGCCCAAGAGCAAAGACCGGTACACAGAGGCCAGCCAATTATCCATGAGAGACAATGCCCACGTGAAAAAGCAAAGATTTGACAGATTCCTGAAGATTGAAGTTTGTCGGGGCTCTATCTCTCGCTCTTATCCATCGCCTAGAGGGACACACATGCATCCCTACTACATATAAAATAAGACGTGCATTCTCCCGGAAGCCATCCATAGAGCTGCTCTCTTGCCTATAAAAGGAGACATTTGCTGCGAAGAGAGACACAACACTAGACGGAGAAGAGCCACCAGCCAGCGATAGAGCAAAGAGCTGCGACCCAGCTAGCAAGCTCGTTGCTCAGTAGTAGTAGTAGTTTTCATCCTGCAATAAGTGCCACCATATCCAGAGCATTGTAAGGCTCAAGAAGGTAGTTAGAAGGTAATTTTCTTTAGTTTGTGTAATCCCTTAGGGGCCTCCCGAAAGGGAAAGCCATATGTAAATTATGTTGTGGAAATGATGTAGTTTCTTGGTTTCACTTGGTATTTTTATTTATGAATTTATGGGACGAGTTCTTATGCTAGGGATCCTATAGGAGAAACCTCTGCGTGTGTAGTTCTCTGTGTAGCCCAGAGTGGCGTTTGAATGAGAACCTTGTTGCCGTAGAGAAGTGTTCCCTCCGGGTGGAACTGCCTGGTAAGACGATGGGAATTTAGCCCATAAATTTGCAACTAAAACTACTAAGTGAACGTCACTAGCTACATCTGATACAACCTAATGAAAAATATGGTGAGTACTGAGTAGGATTTTACACCTCTGTGCACACCGTCGGACGAATTGTTGGCCTCGCCAGCCCAGAATAGATCCTGTATCAAATAAATAATCAAGTTAGAACGTGAAGGTAATCATATTGAATTAAATATTGCTGTGAATAGTGAAGTACTATTCTAAATAGTGTACTGAATAGTAAACACTATTGTGAATAGTGCCCTACCTAGTGAACAGTAAATACTATTCAAGATAAAAAGCATATGTGTCTACCAGTTTTCACCTAATCCCAAATTAACCTAATCAAAATCTAATCACATATTTAGCTATATTGTTGGTATCAGGTCCAGCGTTTAATCATTGAAAAGTTAAAATATGTAAACTTAGAAGATAGCACAGGTAAAGTAGTAAATACTAAGGAAAATCTAAATATAAGGTGCAGCGAATATTGATAGAAAATCCAAAAAAGATATTTTAAATATTGATAAGGTAGTATCAATCATATGGGCAGGGAAGACCCCCTGTAAAAAATGAATAATCAATGTTGAATATTTAAGCAAGTTAAATTAAATTAAAAATAAATGAATAAGCAATGTTGAAAATTTAAGCAGCCTTGGCATGTATGTACGCATACAATGGCACAAGGATTTTTGAAGGCAGAAGAAGCTCTGAAGGCTAATCGCATGAAGACCTGTATGGCCGAAGAGCAAAGACTGGTACACAGAGGCCAGCCAATTATCCACGGAGAGACAATGTGTAACACCCATGATGCGGCTATATCTCTTACGTGTCGAGGCACGACTTAGAGGCATAAGCGCATTGTAGGTTTTGTCGCAAGAAGGGTCATCTTCACACAATCCCCTGTAATGAACAAGAATGGGATAAAGAGGGTTGGCTTACAATCGCCACTTCACACAGTACTTAAATAAATCATACATCATTCAAAATACACACATAGACCGACTACGGTCAAATCCAAGTGAAAAGAAGATAACCCCAAATGCTAGATCCCCGATCGTCGCAACTGAGCTCCACTACTGATCATCAGGAAACGAAACACAGTAACGACCAAGGTCCTCGTCAAACTCCCACTTGAGCTCGGTTGCGTCACCTGCACTGGTATCAACGGCACCTGCAACTGTTTTGGTAGAATCTGTGAGTCACGAGGACTCAGCAATCTCACACCCGCGATATCAAGACTATTTAAGCTTATGGGTAGGAAAGGGGTAATGAGGTGGAGCTGCAGCAAGCACTAAGCAAAAATGGTGGCTAACATACGCAAATGAGAGCGAGAAGAGAAGCAACGCACGGTCGAGAAGCTAGAGAAGATCAAGAAGTGATCCTGAAGCTACTTACGTTCAAGCATAACACAAGACCGTGTTCTCTTCCCGGACTCCGCCGAAAAGAGACCATCACGGCTACACACGCGGTTGATGTATTTTAATTAAGTCAAGTGTCAAGTTCGCTACAATCGGACATTAACAAATTCCCATCTGCCACATAACCGCGGGCACGGCTCTCGAAAGTTTATACCCTGCAGGGGTGTCCCAACTTAGCCCATCACAAGCTCTCACGGCCAACGAAGGATATTCCTTCTCCCGCGAAGACCCGATCAGTCTCGGAATCCCGGTTACAAGACATTTCGACAATGGTAAAACAAGACCAGCAAAGCCGCCCGATGTGCCGACAATCCCGATAGGAGCTGCACATATCTCGTTCTCAGGGCAACACCGGATGAGACATCCTACGAGTAAACACAACCCTCAAGTTTCCCCGAGGTGGCCCCGCAGTCTGCTCGTTTCGGACCAACACTTAGAGAAGCATTGGCCCGGGGGGGTTAAAATAAAGATGACCCTAGGGTTGGCCGACCCAAGGGAAGGGTAATAGGTTGTTAGGGAAATGTAAAACCAAGGTTTGGCCTTGCTGGAGGGAGTTTTATTCAAAGCGAACTGTCAAGTGGTTCCCATAACACCCAACCGCGTAAGGAACGCAACATCAAGGAACATAACACCGGTAAGACGGAAACTAGGGCGGCAAGATTGGAACAAAACACCAGGCATAAGGCCGAGCCTTCGACCCTTTACCAAGTATATAGGTGCATTAATTAAAATAAGAGATATTGTGATATCCCAACATATCCATGTTCCAACATGGAACAATCTTCAACTTCACCTGCAACTAGCAATGCTATAAGAGAACCTGAGCAAAGCGGTAACATAGCCAAACAACGGTTTGCTAGGAAGGATGGTTAGAGGCTTGACATGGCAATATGGGAGGCATGATATAGCAAGTGGTAGGTAGCGCGGCATAGCAATAGAGCGAACAACTACCAAGCAAAGATAGAAGTGATTTCGAGGGTATGGTCATCTTGCCTGAAATCCCGCAACGAAGAAGAATGAGTCCATGAAGAAGACAAACGGACGTAGTCGAACGAATCCTCACAATCGCAACATAACCGGAACAATAAAGGAGAAGCGCAACCGGAAAGAAGCAAGCAACATAGTAAACAATCATCACATGAACATGGCATGATGCACAATCAAATGTGATGCATGTCCGGTTTAAAGAGGCATGGCATGGCAAAGTGCAACAAACAACACTACAAATTAAGTGGAGCTCAATATGCAACGGGTTGCATATTGACGAAAAACCACATGACTCATTTAGTTCTCTCTCGGTTATGTACCCAACAATATTAAATGTTGTTAAACATGGCAAGAGGTGAAGTTAAACTAGGCATTTTTCTACCCCATTTACATATAAAGTTTATTAAATTTCAAGCTACGGTTATTTAGTTATGAAATAAAACATTTTTTTGATAGAAAGACTATAAGGGAACCCCCTACAGTATAATTGGTCCAACAACCCCAAATTGCAAGTACCATCCCTTGAACCTGGGTGGGTGGGAAATAAAACATTTTAACATGGCATTTATGCAAATTTAAACAAACAACATTTTGAACAAATTTAACATGGATGAAAGCAGCATATTATGAAACTAGATGAAATTCTAAGCATTTTACATGTTTAAATCATTTTAATCCGATGCACGGTTGTCGAGTTTTTTAAATGCATGAACATGAAGGGGTTTTATGTAAAACAGTAAATTACTGGATAAAGCTAAAATCGCAGAACTGGAAAAAACATATTCGGGCTGAATCCAACTGGACCAACAGAACATACAAAGGGCGGGGGCTGCTCACCACGGGCCACGGCCCAGTTCGACGGTGACGTGAGGCCAGCAAGGGAGGCTGGCGCGCTGGGCCTAAGTCGTGGTCGCGGTCCACGTAGGCGAGGAAGGCGCGGTCAAACGCAGCGAGCAGAGGTGCGTCGTCCTCCCTGCTCGAACGAAGCAGAGGAGGCGAGCAGGGCGAAGGGGCAGCGAGGATCCAAGGGAAGGACGCGGCTCGTGGCGGAGCGGGTCGGGGAGGTCGCGGACAGGGCCGGAGATGAGATCCAGGGCGCCTGCTTCAAGGGACTCCGGCAGAACGGACTTGGCAGGGAGGCGACGGAAGCTGCAAGGCCATGGGGGGGAAGAAATTCAAACGAGAGTCAGACAGGGAGGAACAAGATAGGCGAAGGAGAGGGACGGGCAGAGGGAGGCTAACCGGGTCACGCTCGTGCTCCGGCGAGCTGCTGCTCGGCATGGAGGTGATGAAGACTTGGGCGGAGCTAGTGACGAAGGACGGCAACGCGAGCTGCTGGAGAGACGCTGTCCATGGCGGGCGTCCTGCGTTGGAAGAGACAGAGAGCCATGCGTGAGCGACCTAAAGAGAAACGCGAGGAAGGAGGAAGGAGAGGCGAGGGTGCGAGGCAATTCCTTGTGGTGGCTGTTGCTGCTCCGGCCGGCAAACTCCGACGGAAAAACACCGGCAAGGAGGAGGTTCTCGGGCGGCTGGGTTGGAGGAGATCGAGGAGAGGAGTGGCGGTTGTGGCTGGCAGATCGAGGTGGGTGGATGGATTGGAGGGAGTGCACTGGTTGGGTGGCGGCGGAAATCAAGGTAGAGGGTCGAAGAGAATTTGGATCGGGAGGAGATCCCGAGGTGGAAGAGGAGCGGCGGCGGGAGGGACAAACCTCCTAGGTTTTAGGGTTAGGCTAGATTAGGTAAGTGGGTGGACTATATATAGGGAAATAGAACTAGGTTAGGACACTCCGATTTAAATCGGACAGTCGAGAAAAAAATAGGTTAGGAAGTTCAATTAAGAAAACGGAGATGTCTTATAGATGTTTGGGGATGATCCGGACCCATCGGCAACGACAGTCCGGTTCGGGTTCGGGGATGTTTCGGACACGCACGTGGGGTCTGAGAGAGGTTGACAAATACAAAGAGGCCTGAGAAAAGGTCAAGTGAGACAAAGAGGGAAGGGGCAACCATGAACGACTACGAGTTTAAGAAAACACGCGGATGCAATGCGGATGATGCGATGATGAAATGCAACAAACAGATGAAACACACACGACGAACTAGAAAAACATGGAAGGCGTCTGGAGCGTCGGTCTCGGGGCGTTACACAATGCCCACGTGAACAAAGCAAAGATTTGATAGATTCCTTAAGATTGAAGTTTGTCGGGGCACTATCTCTCGCTCTTATCCATCGTCTAGAGGGACATGCATGCATCCCTACTACATATAAAATAAGAGGTGCATTCTCCCGGAAGCCATCCAGAGAGCAGCTCTCTCGCCTATAAAAGGAGACATTTTCTGCAAAGAGAGACACAACACCAGACAGAGAAGAGCCAGCAGCCACCGATAGAGGAAAGAGCTGCGACCCAACTAGCCAGCTCGTTGCTCAGTAGTACTAGTATTAGTTTTCATCCTGCAATAAGAGCCACCATATCCAGAGCATTGTAAGGCTCAAGCAGGTAGTTAGAAGGTAATTTTCTTTAGTTTGTGTAATCCCTTCGGGGCCTACCTAAAGGGAAAGCCATATGTAAATTATGTTGTGGAAATGATGTAGTTTCTTGGTTTCACTTGGTATTTTTATTTATAAATTTATGGGACGAGTTCTTATGCTAGGGATCCTATAGGAGAAACCTCTGCGTGTGTAGTTCTCTGTGTAGCCCAGAGTGGCGTTTGAATGAGAACCTTGTTGCCGTAGAGAAGTGTTCCCTCCGGGTGGAACTGCCTGGGAAGACGATAGGAATTTACCCCATAAATTTGCAACTAAAACTACTAAGTTAACGTAACTAGCTACATCTGATACAACCTAATGAAAAATATGGTGAGTACCGAGTAGGATTTTACACCTCTGTGCACACCGTCGGACGAATTGTTGGCCCCGCCAGCCCAGAATAGATCTTGTATCAAATAAATAATCAAGTTAGAACGTGAAGGTAATCATATTGAATTAAATATTGCTGTGAATAGTGAAGTACTATTCCAAATAGTGTACAGAATAGTAAACACTATTGTGAATAATGCCCTACCTAGTGAACAGTAAATACTATTTAAGATAAAAACATATCTGTCTAACACTTTTCACCTAATCCCAAATTAACCTAATCAAAATCTAATCACATATTTAGCAATATTTAATTCCCTATATTGTTGGTGTCAGAGCCAGCGTTTAATCATTGAAAGGATAAAATATTTAAACTTAGAAGTTAGCGCAGGTAAGTAGTAAATACTAAGGAAAATCTAAATATAAGGTGCAGCGACTATCAATAGAAATCAAAGAAAAGATATTTTAAATATTGATAAGGTATTATCAATCATATGGGCAGGGAAGACCCCCTGTAAAAAATGAATAATCAATGTTGAATATTTAAGCAAGTTAAATTAAATTAAAAATAAATGAATAAGCAATGTTGAAAATTTAAGCAGCATTGGCATGTATGTACGCATACACTGGCACAAGGATTCTTGAAGGCAGAAGAAGCTCTGAAAGCTAATCGCGTGAAGACCTGTATGGCCGAAGAGCAATGACTGGTACACAGAGGCCAGCCAATTATCCACGGAGAGACAATGCCCACGTGAACAAAGCAAAATTTGATAGATTCCTGAAGATTGAAGTTTGTCGGGGCACTATCTCTCGCTCTTATCCATCGCCTAGAGGGACACGCATGCATCCCTACTACATATAAAATAAGAGGTGCATTCTCCCGGAAGCCATCCAGAGAGCTGCTCTCTCGCCTATAAAAGGAGACATTTGCTGCGAAGAGAGACACAACACGAGACAGAGAAGAGCCACCAGCCACCGATAGAGCAAAGAGCTGCGACCCAGCTAGCAAGCTCGTTGCTCAGTAGTAGTAGTATTAGTTTTCATCCCGCAATAAGGGCCACCATATCCAGAGCATTGTAAGGCTCAAGAAGGTAGTTAGAAGCTAATTTTCTTTAGTTTGTGTAATTCCTTCGGGGCCTCCCGAAAGGGAAAGCCATATGTAAATTACGTCGTGGAAATGATGTAGTTTCTTGGTTTCACTTGGTATTTTTATTTATGAATTTATGGGACGAGTTCTTATGCTAGGGATCCTATAGGAGAAACCTCTGTGTGTGTAGTTCTCTATGTAGCCCAGAGTGGCGTTTGAATGAGAACCTTGTGGGCGTAGAGAAGTGTTCCCTCCGGGTGGAACTGCCTGGGAAGACGATAGGAATTTACCCCATAAATTTGTAATTAAAACTACTAAGTGAACGTAAATAGCTACATCTGATACAACCTAATGAAAAATATGGAGAGTACTGAGTAGGATATTACACCTCTGCGCACACCGTCGGACGAATTGTTGGCCTCGCCATCCCAGAATAGATCCTGTATCAAATAAATAATCAAGTTAGAACGTGAAGGTACTCATATTAAATTAAATATTGCTGAATAGTGAAGTACTATTCCAAATAGTGTACAGAATAGTAAACATTATTGTGAATAGTGCCCTACCTAGTGAACAGTAAATACTATTCAAGATAAAAAGCATACATGTCTACCAGTTTTCACCTAATCCCAAATTAACCTAATCAAATGTTTAGCAATATTTAATTCCCTATATTGTTGGTATCAGGTCCAGCGTTGAATCATTGAAAGGTTTAAATATTTAAACTTAGAAGTTAGCGCTGGTAAAGTAGTAAATACTAAGGAAAATCTATATATAAGGTGCATAGTAAATCCCTCTTAAGAGCATATCTGGCATACATCTCATAGCCAGTTAAATATAGTCGTCGATTTGATATATAACTTTTACATATCTTGGGGAAAAAGACAAGATAATTTAGACCAAAAATTTGAAAGTTTATTTAAAGAATACCAAAAGCTTGCTGATAAGTATTCAGGGTTGAATAATAAAATTAATCTTGCTTTACATAAGCTAGAGGAAGCAAAAGCAAGACAGAATACAGTTTGCAAGAATAACGATTATATTAAAGAGGAAGTGCTATCAATAGGCCGTTACCTTAGTAAAGGCAAAGAGTCACTCCCATGCACTGAATCAAGACAAGATATACTTGAAATAAAAAAGCTGGTGCAAGAGGTTAAAACTTTGATTATCTCATAATTATATGACCGAATATACTCAAGCATTAAACGAAGTAGCTAAATATCTGTCACCTCCTGTCGGGTTCTCCGATCACGACTCCCCAAAAGAAGATTCCAAAGTAATAATAAGGCAAAATAACACAATCATCCAACTATTAATTCAAGTATTAGATAAGTTAAAAAGTGTTCAAAGCAACAAAGAAATTGTGCTATCATCATCTGGAATAGTTGCCTCTACTAGAAATATTAATTCAGAAAAATGGACGTATTTAAAGGCTTCCTTAGAAGAGACAAAACTCTCCAATTAGTAAGGCAAGATTCAAGACCTCTAGCCATGAAGCATAGATTATCATGCAAAGCTCATGATCTTGATAGTATTGAAGAAGTTATAGATATACAAAGAGATCTAGAAAGATACCCAAAAGATACCCTAAGAAAAATAAAACCTCAACAAGTATATCACATGGGTATGTTTGAATGTAAAAGTGGTCTATACAGAATATCCAGAGAAGTAGAATTAAGTGTGTTAACACATCCGGTAGATTTAAGAATTGTAAGCAAAAATATTGAAAATGAATTAAAATATTGTGGTTACAAATATATTCATCAAGGCATGTATATCATAGGAGTCAAAGGTATGACAAGTAAGAAATTAGGTGCGAAGGTTTTGATAACCTTATTAGACAGAAGATGGGAATCTGTAGACAAAGCAGCATTAGGATTTTTGGAAGGAGACATGAATGAAAATAGATTAATAACCTATATAGCTCCAGACCTAATGATTCCCGTAAAAGAATTTATTGAAAAAATGAGTTTTGGTTTCCAAACTAAAGGTTATGAAGATTTTAAATGAACAAATTTGCTAGTAAGCATAGAACTTATAGGAAGGCACACTAATAGAAGTAGCTCCAGATATGTGGCACCCCGATCCGCATGAAGCAGGGGGCCTTCGCACGTCAGCCCAGGATAACACCTGACGCACGACAGGTCCATAATACAGCATTCCAGGTACAAAAATATTCATCAAAAACATGTATATGAGATTACATCATTGATGAATACAATTATCTGGCATAGCCCTAAGGCTATTAAATGACAGCGAAAGTCTGATAAAAATGGCGGCGGAAGTCTTGGTTTGGCAGCATAACAACTCTGGCTGGGCTCCACAACTCACAGGACTGGCAAGATTACGGCCTAGCACGACGGATCAAGCGAGCAATACGGGTACGACCTACAAAACTGGCATGACACGCCAGGTCAGTACATTGAATGTACTTGCAAGACAACCAAATACATAGCATCCAAACAAGCAGAAGACAAGGCAAGAACCAAGCGTATGCAACAACCTATCACATATCAATTACTTAACATGGCATGATATAGATCAACTGAGCATGAACCACATCATAGCATCTACTAACATGGCATATCAAAACATGCTTCTAACATGGCAATAGCAAAGCATATCATCTCAGTCATGGCATAATTTAACATATAAATCAAAGCATGGCATGACATCATGAAACTATGTTGAAAATAAATTACCGATCCTATCCAATGTAGACATATATGTTAACTTTATGCAACCATCTTGTTCTGTCGTGGTTCTTTAAATGCAAAAAAATTACTCATGCAATGCAACCAAACTTGTGCACCGAGTCCCTCGGACTCTCTTACCAACGTGTTGCCTCGCAACCGAACGGTGATCTTTCTGGCGATCACAACCATGACCAACACTTGGTCTCCAACACTCACCGAGACCTCGTCTCGTGATCATATCAGAACATCGCCGTGACTTCTCACGACAATCTCATAGTCCAAGTCACCATATTGTTGTTATCAGATATTTATTTACCAACTTAATTATTTCGGTTTGTCCTCCATTTCGACCAAGACCTGATAGTGGGACCTACTCCGAACTATTGCTATCGATAGACTTTATACACTCTGCAGAGGTAGCACACTGTACCCACACCACAGAACCCATGGCCTCGTCATCCCATTCGGGTGGACCAACGGCATTCCGACGAAACCAACCTACTGCCATGACGCTCTCCTGGCCACTCCGACCCAATCCCCAACGGGCTGGTCCTGGGTGGCCCCGTGTCTACCAAAGACACCCCGACCACCGTCGTGGTCAACTCCCACTCGGGGACTGGTAGCAAAAATCTCAAAAACGAGCACACAAGGTTATGTCCGCTTACCTGATCAGGGTAAGCACGCCCATAACCTTCCCTAGTGGGAGGCACCGGCGAGAGGTCACGACAATATCTCGCATTAAGGCCTTCCCACAAAGGCAAATGTGGCTGCACTGAAAAAGTTCGATTTGGTGGCACTATGACTCGATCCCATCGATGACGGAGGAGGTTTGTTATTATTAAGTAATTCCTTCTCCATCATCATGAACATGAATGCAACAATGAGCATGCAGCATACGACTGCATGAACAAAATATCACTACAAGAAACATGTTAATCCGTGACGGATTCCTGGTGACGTTATGTAAATCCGTCATGGAAACCGTCCCCGACCAGCAAGATGTGCCTGGGCCAAAAAAGGGTAGCCCCTTAATGACGGACGTGGAGGTACCGTCACGAAAACCGTCATCGATCGACCAACTAGGCCTAGCCGGGCCTAGCTTTCCCCCCTTCATACACCCTCTGTAACAACACAAATTGCTCCTGCTAATGTGGCATAGTCATATGAGTTACATTGTAATTTGAATTTGCAAAACTTTAAAAAAAATCAAGGATCCTAATCAAATTATATGGCACCAAACTGAATGATGAAATATACTTATGGAGCATACAGACACGTGGGGCCAACATGAATCAAGCCTAGTACGATTCACCGGGCTAAGGGCAAAGACACCAAAATATGAAACGCGTTGAAGTAAAGCGCGCGAAGGAGAAAACATTCAAGTCATCTACGCGGCAAAGTCAAAAACAGAAGCGCGCGGAGGGGAAAACATTAAGGTCGTCGACGCGGGGAGTTAAATCTTTTCGACCCATTTAACTCCACATCCCATGATCCTAGTGGCCACAGCCTCGCGCCTCTCCCCGACCGCGAAAACCCTATCCACCTCCACCCAGAGCCGCCGACTCCTCTCCCTCTCACCTCCCGATTCAGATCCATGTCCAGCCTCCCTCCACGCGCGGCTGCTGATCTCTAGCGCCGCCGCGCCAACCATCTCCTGCTCCACCTCCGTCTCCTACCCTCTCTCGCTCCGCCACCACCCCACCCTCCCCCCCCCTCGTGTAGCCTTCTCCGTTCCGCGATGGGGCGGCCGTAGCGGTGCTCCTAGATCTATGTCAAGGGTAGCCCCCTGCTCGTCGTCATGGGCGCGGTGGTCATGAGGAAAGTGGTTGAGGACGGTGAGATGGAAGTTGTAGCCTACCCGCTGCCCAGGACAAGGACGGCTGCCCTGACGCTCCCCCTTCTTCACAATCTCACACTGGGAGAGGAGGGGGTGGCCACTGTTTTCTTCGGCACTCCTCGGCCTTATCCACATTCCACAGGTGACCTCGCCAGACCACTTGCTGTGAAGGTGATAACCCCTTTCACTCTCCATTAATTGAAAAATTATCCATTTAGAGGATGTCAGGATAGTGCTTTGCAGTGAAATAACTTTTGTAGCTGGGAATAATTGTTTTGCAAAGATAGCAAGATGATGTATTATGTTTCATATTTTCCATAAATGTTGATGTGACTGATATTTTTTTAATGTAGAGATTTATATTTACATCATTTCTTCATCAACATGTACGTCTAATAAATATACGTGGGGTGCTTACATAGTTTCTGAGGTCGTGCGTGTTTATGTGTGTCAATTTAGTTTACAGATATACATCATTGAGATGGATAAACGTACGTATGATGTAGAGTATATATGAAACTGAAAACATGGGATGCTTAAAGCTGGAATAAATTGTGGAGGGAATCCTATGCAGGAGTAACTATAGTGGATACTTGTACTAAATCCGAAGATTTATTTGTTTTCTCCATGGAATAGTTTGACTAAAGTTCTAATTATTATTATGTAGGGGAAGAGATAGCTAAAGTCGAGGGTGTTGTTGATGACATAAAAGGTGTTGATAAAATAGAGCCTTGTGAAGAACAGAGGATACAATACAGAAAGGTCAGTCGAAACTACTTCTGTAGTACAAAATAATTAGCTAGCACTACAAACTATGCACCCTTCTTTGTCCTGATGTTCTATCCTTGAAGAAATTGCTTCACACATGACAATAGCTGCACGACTTATGAACGATGTTCCCTCCCCAACAATGCCTTTGTGAGCATGCTCGCTGTTGGCGCTGCCATGGCAGAATCATGCAAGCATCGGCCATGCAGGCATCGTGTGTATAGCAGTGCTGATCCTTAAATATCTTCGTTGTGCTTTTTGCATCGTCTTAGTGTGTGTGCGCTTGTTTCCATTTTTTACTTAATTTATTGCTTGCTGCAACACCTAGTTCCTCCTAGTTTGATAGAGTTGTTTGTTTGTTCATGGTGGATGCATGATATGTAAAATCTCAAATGGTATTTTTATAGTTACATGTCTATTTTGACAAAATGCTGATTGCTAACATTTACTCTGCGTACCAATTACTTTCTACCATTCCTGATTATTCTCCACTGCTCTATACCTTTTATATGAGAAAACACCACCCACTCTGTACTCTACCAATCAGTTTTCTGGTTTGCTTGGAAGAAAAGAACCATTACTTGAAAACCAGCTATGAGATAGACTAGATCATTTAAGCTTGGTTGATAGATAAAATTCGGTTCATGTGCTGGGACAAGTGTACATTTTTTTGTTCAGTGAAGAGTGTGTTTGTGCTGTCGGTGGCGACCTCCTCTGCCGCGCGCCGGCGGTGGCCGACTTGCACTGCGACCCTGGCCATTGAGCTGAACCTGATCCTGGTCCATGATTAGTTAGGGTGTTGGTGCTGTTTGGGCTCGATTAGCTCGATTCGATGTTGTTTTAGGCTTGAGAAAAGTTGTTCTCTTGTTGAAATGAGAGGGATAAGGTAGGTGCTGCAGCTGTTGGCAATCGTGTATATGCAATTGTAGGCAACCAGAGAATATGTGTTGCATTTGTATGTCCTCATGTTTAAAATTTGTGTCTGGAAGTTATTACTGGATCTACTATCCCAATAATTTTTTATTTCCTAAATCTCATCGTAAATCTGGAAGTTGCATTGCATATATGTGTATTACGCCATACTAGCAAACTTCTAAAAGCAAGTGGAGCTGAACCTTTATAATGCACTATGCATTCTGCAGATTATGCCATACTTATTTGCATGTCATGCTATATGAACGGGCACTGTGGTTGTGATTGTTATGCTGGGAGCGATGTTCCTCATGGTCCCAGTAATGCTGCTAGTATGGAAGAGGCACTGGATCCTTGTTGTCACATTCCTTGAGCTCTCGTTGATGGAGGATAAATGGAAATAAGTGATCATCTAGTGGAGACAGAGTAAGTTACAACCTCTTTGCTCTTCCTGTTCGTAATAAGAAGGAATCCTTACTCTAGTGTCCCATTTACTTGCAGCTTTTAATTTTTTGATACACAATATATATGATGCTTCCATCCTTTTCAAGTTTTTTGCAATATTGTTTTTCTCTATATTGCACCCAGAACTGAATGTTTGATTGGATCAGGCAGGTAACATTGTGAGTAGGCCTTCTGGCCTGTTTACTTTTTGATTGGATCAGGTGTTCATGTAAACATGATAGCTCCAACTCTTGTTTCAAGAGTGAGTAGTACGCTGAAACTGCATTTTAGTAATAGGGGTTACTTCTCAAATCTGAGAAATTGAAAACCAATCCTCATTGCTGACTGGCGGTGTATATACAGTAATGGTATATGAAGATGAATTTGGCAAAAATCAGCTTTTACCTTCAAATATATGTACAGAATTTCCAGATCTAATCTGAAATGTCAATTAGGAAATGCTGAGCATTATCTTTGACCTTTCAAACCAAAAACCTACTGTATGGACAAACACAAATCATACTACTATCCTTTGTTTAGAAATGCTGAGCATTATTTTGTTAGTGGGTTTATATGGCCTCAACTTCTGCTGCTATAGTACTTGAGTTTTGTGATGTGTGTTTGTTAGTCATTTGACTTTCATTCGGCACACTTCTCTTTGGTGACCGCTTCCTCTCTGGATCTTTAACCCTAATTTTTCTTTGAATTTCTTCTGTATCTTGAACACTGCGGGATAACAAGTAGAGACAAACTGCAGGGAACCAAGTAGAAACAAACCGCTGCACTGTGGTATGTGGCCTTCTATCAAGATCTGATTCACTTTAGATTTCCCCCCTAGGTCTTGGAGACATGATTTCTGTTACTGTATTAATATGTCAACATGTTCTATTTAGAGTTTTATCCCTAGGCATTTCTTTTTCTATCCTTGTTGTCTCCTGCAGACCGGTGAATATGTATTCCAGAAATAAGTTTAATCTGAATCTAAGAGGAAAATTACATTGTTACATTGTGGCAGTCCTACAGTAAGAATATAGAGGTTTAAACCTGTTTATTTGTGTACTACGCACATGTATTAGTCAGTCAATTTATTGTTGTTTTATACTAGATACTTTGTTATTCTCATCTGTAGGCATTTCTCCTACTATATATTCATATCTACAAATGTCTAATGTTGTTGCGAATATGGTAGGTATGTTGCTGTCCATCAGAATCCACCATGCCATATAATTGCCATCAGGAGGGTCGACGACAAGAACACGAGTGACAGCCTTTGTAGTTATATGTTTTGTCGATGTAAATTGGATTGTACCGGTTCCTAATCCTATGGATGGTTGCATATTAAGTGATTTTGTCAACATGGAGGATATTATAAACTGCTAGGTTCTGCATACCTATAGATGGTTGCATATTGAGTGATTTGTGTAACATATGGTACTTTGGAAATATTGTCCTCATCTAAAATTGGCATTATGATTTACGGAACACATTATGCTAAAAGCGTATTTGATCAAAATTGGGCTGAATGAAATGGATGGGGCCAAATTTAAATTGATCCTAAATCCATGACGGTTTCTGTGACGAAAAATAGTGTCCACGTAGGTAGCCACGTCATTCCAGTTAGTCAATTGAAAATCCTACGTGGCATTGGTCCATGACGGACTGTTCCGTCACGGCCTAGTTTGGGCTTGGGCGGGCCTGGGGCAATTGCATGACGGCCAAGAATCGTCATGGAAGCTACGATGTCAAATTATGACGCAATATACATGACGGATCTCAAGTCCGTCAAGGATGGACATGCATGACAGTTTTTGCCTGATCTGTGACGGCTAAGGACTGTCACGTATTAACAGATTTCTTGTAGTGTATTGAACTACTCAAGTGCACTGCTATAGCATAAAGAACATGACAATACCAGGTAATAGCATATCAACGGTGCATTACAATCCTCATAACACTGTATAATGATGACATGAAAATAAAGTAGAGTAGTGACATGGCATTATCAATAACAACATTTTAATTAGCATGGCAAAAGATATCATGAAAACACAAGCATGCATAACAGGCATAATAACTGCAGACGAAAATGATGTGAAACAACTGCAACTACACACACACAAGGTGCAAGCAAAGTCAATATGCAAGTTCGGGGCTCATGATAAGAGGTTGGCTTGCCTGGGGGTCGACAAATACTCCGGGAAGAAGTGGGAAACGATCGCGGAAAGATTTGCCGGAAACAGTTCTCTCTCGGAGGGGGCTGTTTACGGGCAAGGGCAAAATGGTCATTTTCACTGTGTGAAAACATTATGAAAATGATACCAACGGAACAGGCTCGACGAAGCGAAGACGTGGGCTTAGACATCACCTGATTTGGAGCTACGGGTAAAAAGATATGATTGTTTAACTACCAGGGACCAATCTGTAAAGAAAATCATTACAAACGGGGCCCTAGCAGAAAAACAGATCACGTCTTTCTCAGAAATACACTTTCTAGAAAGGAAAGCGTATTCTGGCCCGAAGAAGGGGAGGAATACGATTTCGGCTAAGGGAAAGCGCACTCCAGGAAATACGCCTTCGGGTTGCGTAAACGGAAAACACGGCAGCAGCGGGGCCGGGCGCCTGGGTCACTGCCATGTGGGGTCAGGGGAAAAGGCACGGGGCCCGCCTGGCCAGGTCAACGCCCTCTTCTTCCTCCCGCGCAGGAGCGAGCGTGGCCGAGGGAGGCGTTCGCCCCGACGGCGCTCGACGGCGACTCGGACCAGCTCTCGGGCCGTGCGACCTACCGAAATGTGCAGGACGGAGAGGCGCATCTCGGGGTGGTCGTTGTTGCTGGCGAGGACCGTGGGAGAAGGAGCAGCAGGGCCTGCGGCGGAGATGGGGTTCGGGCTCGGGTGGACACGGGGCTCCGGTGAGGGAAATGGAAGGCCGAGGCTATGGGGAGGCTCACTGGAGCATGGGGGATGCGGTGGTGGTGAGAGAATGGAGAGGGAAACACCGCATCGCCGGAATCGGGAGAGACCCAAGGCGGCGGCTATGGCGACGGTGATGGTCGAGGAGTGACTCCGGGGACGAGAGGAGGGGTTGGGGAGGCGTAGAGGGGTGGGGAGAGGCTTCTGATGTTCTCCAGAGGCTTGAGGGCGGGCTATTTATAGCCGGGGCAAAGGCACCTGCGCGGGTCTCCGCCGAGCGCGTCCGGCTGAGGCTCTGCCGGCAGCAGCAGTCACGGGGGCGCACGGGAAGGCGACGAGGGGGAAGTGGACGAGCGCTAGAGAGTCACGGAGACGAGCAAAGCTTGCGGACGAACGGAGGAAGACGACGAGCTCACGGGTGTGCACTACTCGGTCGTTGGCACGGCTCGCCGGAGAAGAAAACGAAAGGGGACAGAGGTCCAGGGGGAAGAGGACGGCGAGGGGGAACCGTTGGGAATTAATGGCAAGGCCAGAGACGGTCGGGGCAACGATGCCGACGACCACAGTGGCTAGACCACCTTTTTGGCTGGTTACACGCGTGGTCACCACTGGCATGGCACGCTCTGGGGTTCTAACTGATGTAAATTCATGTCTACCGCGTAGTCCTTCCAGAGTGGAGTATTACCATGGTAAAGAAACGGGCAGAGACAAATTGAGCTGAGTAAACCAAGCTCCACAAGTGTGCTGTTGCAAACTTGGCAACATCCTAGAGATAAAACCAGAGAAGTTAAATGGTAAACTTGATGTCCGGGAGGCTTGGGGTAGAAAGGACTACGGTCCTGGGAGTTTTGAGGTAAAATTGACAACTATTTACCATAGTTGTTGTACAACCACCAAAACTGACCCAGAAACTTAATCATGATGAAACTCTCACTAGGGGCGATGGATTGGGCTATAATTTGGCAAATCCTGATGATTTGAACATACCATGATGCTGTAAAAAGTTCATACCAAATGGACTCACCAAAATGGTACTTCCTTCACAGCTATCATTTCTGTCCAAAAACTTCAGAAAAATCCTCAGGGCAATTGGTCAAGTGATATGAGCCACAATCTTGTGGAGATAGTTTATATGAGTAGGAGAAGGCCTGGGTAAATTATCAGCCATAATAAAGCAAGATAAAATACACTTTCTTCACAAACTGAAAATTTGGACAGAAAACAAGAATTTCTCCTGTGCTCACATAGTTCAATGAAATGAACTGAATTTTCGTGGAGGCTAATGATTTGAGATACTTGAGAGGATGGAAAAGTTTCATCCCATTTGGAAACACTATGAAGGTACTTCCTTCACAAACTTGTGTTCTGGTCAGAAACTTTGAAAAATTGCACAGGGATCTAGGGTGAATGGATTTAGCTCATCTTTGGTATCCATGTGTTATTTAACAATTTTAAACACCCTGCCAAATTTCAGCTCAATTGGACTTAGCAATAAAGCACTTCCTTTGCAAAATTTCACAGAAGGCAGAAACTTGCATTGGATCATGTGCCAAATTTTGAACTGTGGAATCATGATATTAGGATGGAACTAGTGATTATATAACAAGGACAAGCTCCACAATTTATGTGGCAATTTTCTCTGCTATAAAAATAGTAGTTCCTTTGGAAATTGGCAGAAATGCAATATTGGCATTAAATAGGAAAAGGCAATTTTCCTTATTTAATTATGGCCAATATACTTGCCAGAGCTTGGATTAGGCATAAGCATCAACTCCACCAATTCTCATGAATTTAGGAGATGGCTAGATATGCCTTTGGATTTTATTCCTCAGAAAGGCAAGAAAAGGAATAAATCATAATTCAAAAATATTTGCATTGGACTTAGCAATATTTTTGCATATCCATGGTTAAGAAAGATAGGATGATCTGTGGGATCAATTGGGAGGATCAACAGAACAAGGAAAATGGTGGCTCCTTTGTAATCACAAGGGCATATCCAAATTCCAAAAAATTGGAATTAGGGTTTAAGAGGAATTGAGCGGATGCAAATGAGGTCTTGCCCACTGAAAAAGAGATGAGCAGGATTTTGAAAGGTTGGAAATGACAAAATTTTCTCAGGGTGATCCAGCTAACTCAGGAGAAAATTTTGAAAATGAGTGCCAGGAGAGAATAACAACACAAAAATTGACACCCCAATTTTGGGGCTGTTACAAGATATAGAGTAAATGTGAATGACGTAATTGATAGTATGCAATCAAAAGGTATAAAGTTTATGAATCCTCTTAAAATTGGTTCTGAAGAAAGAGCTGGAGAAGAATGGAATATAGGTGAATTAATAGAGAAAAAAGAATTAAAGCAACCTGAAAACTACATAAGCTATCAAAATTGTGAAGGGAGTAGCAGTATTCGATTTATGAACTACAAAGCTGCATCAATAGAAGACTCTAAATCTTTTATATCCGAATCAGAAATTAATGATGATAAAAATAAAGGTGTATCTGAATGCATGGAAAAGGCTAATTTAGAGGATGAAATAAATCATTGGGAAAAGAAACTAAAGCATATTGAATGGGAATATAGTCATTGTATGACAAAGGATTGGACCAAAATAAGAGAAAGAGAACTATTTATTATTAGAGAAATTGCAAGGCTAAAGAAACTAAAAAATGATAAGAAGTTTGCCACTAGTAGTTCAACTATGGAAGATAAAATTATAGCATCCGCAGAAAGAAAAGGAAATACTATTATTAATAAAAATGCTATCATTAATAATAATAATAAAGATAAGAATATTGTTCAAAAAGAAGAAGTTATTAGTGAAGAAGAGCAATAGGATATCAATAATAAGTTATTATTAGAAAGTTATGAGGAGGAGGAAGAATTAATAAAAGAAATATGGTTAGAAGATGAAAGATATGATGATTCAGAACAAAATAGTGATTTCTATAACTCACTAGATGATGTGGGACTGCATAATTTAGACAATGCAATGGAAGCTATGGAAGTAGAAAAATAGTGGTAAAAGAAGAAGAGGATATGGAGAATCTTCTGTAAAAAGAGAAGGAGAAAGAGAGAGACCTACCAGATCAGCTGGACAATGGCCTCCAGAAAAAGATGATCGTCAACCTACATATATCCCAGGACAATATAGATATATGGGTACTAAAAAAAGATTTTGAAAAACCAGGGCAATTTCAGAATTATAAGAATGATGGCGCTATATTAAACCTAGCAGCTCATGATCCAGTAGACTGGCCGAATATAATCAGCATATGGAAAGGTTTAATAGTGCAAAAATGTGTATATACAAAATCAGTATAATATAGGCACTAAGGTAGAAGATATGTTAACATATCTTGAAACTTTTTTAGGAGAATCTGTAAAAGTTCTATGGGAACAATGGCTAGAGTCATACCCTAGTCAATATGAAGAATTAAAAAGGGCAGGAAGTAACCCTAATAACTTTGCGAATGTTATCTCAAATATGATCATAGCAGAATTATCCTAAGCTGTCAGGACCCCGATTCTAAGTCACACTGATCTAGCATGTAACACCTCATATCCCTTTGCGGCCTCACGCACGATATTCCCACGGGTGTCGCCTTACCTGGCCCAGGACTATTTGCGCCTTTTGGCTCATGTAAATGATAGTGTCACTAGCATCCATATGACAGAGAACCCGGGCCGACATGACTAGTCGTGAACCCAAAGTGGCACTAACTTACGGGGACAGGCATACATGAAACAACATCGAGCATGTCGGTCAGCAGCGTGTGAATCCGGGTTGTAGCAACTGGGCTAACAGGACTCCGGGAACCCGGGCTGTAGCAGGCTAGCAGGACTCCTGTGACGTCCCCGATTCAATCATACACTAATCATGCAAGCAAACGTGCACGATCAAGATCAGGGACTAACGGGAAGATATCACAACACAACTCTAAAAACATAAATAAGTCATACAAGCATCATAATACAAGCCAGGGGCCTCGAGGGCTCGAATACAAGTGCTCGATCATAGACGAGTCAGCGGAAGCAACAATATCTGAGTACAGACATAGGTTAAAGAAGTTGCCATCAGATGGCTCGCACAAACTGGGATACAGATCGAAAGAGGCGCAGGCCTCCTGCCTGGGATCCTCCTAAACTACTCCTGGTCGTCGTCAGCGGCCTGCACATAGTAGTAGGCACCTCCGGTGTAGTTGGAGTCATCGTTGACGGTGGCGTTTGGCTCCTGGGCTCCAACATCTGGTTACGACAACTAGGTAGAATGGAAAGGGGGAAAAGAGGGAGAAAAGCAACCGTGAGTACTCATCCAAAGTACTCGCAAGCAAGGATCTACACTACATATGCATGGGTATATGTGTAAAGGGGCCATATCGATGGAATGAACTGCAGAATGCCAGAAGAAGAGGGGGATAGCTAGTCCTATCGAAGACTATGCTTCTGGCAGCCTACATCTTGCAGCATGTAGAAGAGAGTAGATGGTAAGTTCACCAAGTATCATCGCATAGCATAATCCTACCCGGCGATCCTCTCCTCGTCGACCTATGAGAGAGCGATCACCAGGTTTTATCTGGCACTTGGAAGGGTGTGTTTTATTAAGTATCCGGTTCTAGTTGTCATAAGGTCAAGGTACAACTCCCGGTCGTCCTTTTACCGAGGGACACGGCTATTCGAATAGATAAACTTCCCTGCAGGGGTGCACCACATAATCCAACGCGCTCGATCCCATTTGGCCGGACACACTTTCCTGGGTCATGCCCGGCCTCGGAAGATCAACACGTCGCAGCCCCACCTAGGCACAACAGAGAGGTCAGCACGCCGGTCTAAATCCTACGCGCGCAGGGGTCTGGGCCCATCGCCCATTGCACACCTGTACGTTGCGTACGCGGCCGCAGAGCAGACCTAGCAACCTCCATTTCAAACGAAGTTGCATTACGCGGTCCAACCCGGCGCGTGCCGCTCAGTCGCTGTCGTCACGAAGGCTTCGGCTGATACCACGACGTCGGGTGCCCATAACTGTTCCGGCGTAGTTGGTTAGTGCGTATAGACCAAATGGCCAGACTCAGATCAAATACCAAGATCTCGTTAAGCGTGTTAATTCATGTAACCGCGGACACCGACCAGGGCCAGGCCCACCTCTCACCTAGGCGGTCTCAACCTACCCTGTCGCTCCGCCACAAAGATCCAGCCAGAGGGCCGTCGGGACAAAGGTCCTTTCAGCCCCCAATCCGTGAATCACTCGTGGGTGCTCCACGAGCCGACCCGACTTTAGTCACCACATGTATCATGTATAACGTATATAGTATAAACCCGTGATCACCTCCCAAGTGATCACGACCCGATAGTATAGCATAGCAGACGGACAAGAATGTAGGGCCATAGATGAAATACTAGCATCCTATACTAATTAAGCATGTAGGATTGCAAGTAAAGGTAGCAAAAGTAGTGGCAAAGACAGGCTATGCAGCAGAATAGGATTAACGGAAAGCAGTAACATGCTACACTATTCTAATGCAAGCAGTATAGAGAAGAATAGGCGATATCTGGTGATCAAGGGGGGGGGCTTGCCTGGTTGCTCTGGCAAGAAGGAGGGGTCGTCAAAAGCGTAGTCGGTCGGGGCACCAACAACAGCGTCGGTCTCGTAGTCTACCGGAGAGAAGAGGGGGAAGAAACAATGAATACAATGCAAACAGATGCATAACGATGCATGACAAAGCAAACAACGGTGTTAGGTGTGCCCTAACGCGGTAAGAGGTGATACCAACGAAGGGGGAAAACATCCAGAAAAGTATCCCCGGTGTTTCGCGTTTTCGGACAGATGTACCGGAGGGGGAAAGTTGCGTGTTCGATATGCTAGGGGTGTGTGGCTGAGAAACGGACCGCGTATTCGAATTCGCCTCGTCGTTCTGAGCAACTTTCATATAGAAAGTATTTTCATCTGAGCTACGGTTTATTTTATATGATTTTCTAAAGTTTTAAATCATCTTTAGAATCTATTTAATTAATTTAATTCAACATTATCCAGAACAGTGCATGCTGACGTCATCATGACGTCAGCGGTCAACAGAGGTGTTGACTGCTCAAACTGACGTGTGAGTCCAGTGGGACCCACCTGTCATACACTGTTTAGGCTAATCAGGGTTTAGGTTAATTAGTTAGGCTTAATTAGTTAACTAAAATGATTAGGTTAAACTAATACAGAATTAATTAAGTTAATTAATTAATTAATTAATTCATTCATTATTATTATTTAAATTCCTTTTTTACACCGTTTTGGCGGCGGGGCCCATATGTCATTGGGCCAGGGCCTTAGCGAGTCGGGCTAACATGCGCCAAGAGCGGGCGCTCGCCCGCAGGGAGCGCGGTGGGGCGAGGCCAGTGGCCAGGAAGGCCGGCCGGCGGCGGGCATGGCCGCGCGTGGAGGGGGAGTGGTCGGGGCCGAGCCAGACGGGCGCGGCCCCGACGTGCTGGTCGCGGCGGTGGCTGGGACCAGCAGGGAGGCGAGCGGGGCATGTGTGGGAGGGGGCCGGAGTGGCCAGCACGCGCGAGCGATGCGCGGCGTGGGAGAGGCGAGCGCGAGGGGAGCGGGAAGGCGGCCGGGGAGGAGATGCGAGGAAGTGGCGGGGCAAAAAGGGGGGGTCCAGTGGCGTCGCGGTGGAGGCCGCCGGGGCGAAGGTAAGCGCGGCGGCCGCAACAGCGGGCCGTTGCACTGGGCGCTGCAAAGCGGGCCGGAGTGAGGGGCGTGATGACCAGGCAGTGTGGTGCATGGGCGAGCGAGGGAGCAGGAGCAGGGGCAGTGTGGCCGCGGTTGTAGTGGCCAGGTTCGATGCCGGCGAGGAGGTGGAGCAGCGTCGGCTTCGGGCGTGCTTGGGGACGCAGTGTGCACGAGGGCAGAGAGGGGGAGAGGAAGAGAGGCCGAGGGCCTCACCGCGGGCCATAGGGGAGTGGCAGCGGGGCACGAGGTGGAGGTCGGAGACGATGCGGCTAAGAGGAGGCAGGCCGGTGAGGAGGAGGAGGCAGTCCGGCGGGCTAGCTCCGGGCACCGGCGTCGGCGTCGGGGGTGGAGGGTCGAGGGGATCATGGTCCTCCCGATCCAGATCCAATCGAGGAGGAGTGGGGGAGCGAATGGGGCGACGGGGGGAACGGCTAGGGTTTCGGGGGGTGGGTTATCGAGAGGGAGTGGGCCGGCCGGTTGGTTGGGCCAGATGGGCCGGTCGGGCGGCCTGGTGGCCTGGTAGGCCGTGGCCCGGGGGGTTGCTTCCCTTTTTTTATTTAGTTCATTCATTTATTTTCTTTATTTCCTTTAAAATATTTAGGCACTTTATAAAAAAATGTTTTCTCCACAATAATTACCAGTGCAATATTAGGCACCCACCGAACATTTTTGTTTCAATGTTTGAAAACTTTCGTTGTTTGACATATTTTGAATGTGATTTTTGAACCGGTTCTGAACTAACGAGAGATTAGCAATAGTAACGGAGGTGACGTGGCAACATAAGCAGAGCTTCACTGTAGCTTAATTATCCGGGCGTTACAAATCTCCTCCACTACAAGAAATCTCGTCCCGAGATTTAGGACGTAGAAGGAAACAGTGCGGGGTATTCATCACGTAGGCGATCCTCGTGTTCCCAAGTGGCTTCATCTTCAGAATGGTGCGACCACTGGACCTTGAGGAACTTCATCACCTTCTAACATGTGCGGCGTTACTCTTGGTCGAGAATGCGGACTGGATGCTCTTTATAGGAGAGGTCCTGTTGCAATTCGAGCACTTCATGATCCACTGCTCGGATTGGGTCCTTGAAGCAACGGCGGAGCTGTGACATGTGGAACACATCATGAACCTGAGAAAGGTTCGATGGAAGCTCCAGTTGATATGCCACTTTTCCACGCCTTTCCATAATAGTGAATGGACCAATATAGCGAGGAGCTAGCTTGCCCTTGATTCCGAAGCGGTGAGCACCCTTCATTGCTGTGACTCTAAGATAAGCCTTTTCGCCAGGTTGATAGACCATGTCTTTATGATGACGGTCATACTGACTCTTCTGACGTGACTGAGCAGTCTTGAGATTCTCGCGAATAATGCGGACTTGTTCTTCGGCATGTGGGATAATATCCGAACCGAAGAGTGGACGTTCCCCAGTTTCTGACCAGTTCAGAGGGGTTCGGCACTTTCGTCCATATAATACTTCGAAGGGGCCCATCTTCAGACTAGCTTGATAGCTATTGTTATAGGAGAACTCAGCATACAAGAGGCATTCCTCCCATTTCTTGCCGAAGGAAATAACACAAGCTCGAAGCATGTCTTCGAGAACTTGGTTGACACATTCAACTTGCCCTTGCGACTAAGGATGAAATGCAGTACTGAATGACATATGAGTTCCCATAGCTTCTTGGAAACTAGCCCAGAATCTTGAAGTGAATAAGTTGCCATGGTCTGAGCTGATAACCAAGGGAATACCGTGGAGTGAAACAATCCTGGACATATAGAGAGTTGCCAGCTGACTAGCAATGATTGTTTCTTTGACTGCCAGAAAATGTGCAACCTTAGAAAGCCGGTCAATGACGACAAGAATAGCATCATTACCTTTCTGCGATTTGGGAAACCCAGTGACGAAGTCCATTTCAACATGGTCCCATTTCCATTTAGGAGTAGAGATAGGTTGCAGAGTTCCAGCAGGCCTCTGATGTTCTGCTTTGATACGACGGCAAACGTCACACTCTTCAACATAAGGAGCAATGTCTTGCTTCATATTAGACCACCAGAATCTCTGACGAATGTCTTGGTACATCTTTGTACTACCGGGATGAATAGACAAAGGCGTATCATGAGCTTCTTTCATAACCTCCTGTGTCATATCCAGGTTTTTCTCTGAACATGGCACCACTAGGCGGCCTTTGAAGTACAAAGTGCCATCATCAGCAACAGTGAAGAATGAGGGCTTTCCTTCAGCGAGGTATCGTTTAATCTTCTCAACTTGAGAGTCATACTTCTGAATTCTCTTGATGGAGTCCAAGAGATCTGGTTCGACAGCCAGGGTATTGAGGGAACCCTGGGTAACAACACGAAGGTTCATCTTGCGAAAATCCTTAGGGGGGGAGCGAGTGCACCCGGAGGAACAATATGGAGGTTCAACATAACTGCTGACGTCATGATGACGTCAGCATGCACCCGAAGGAACAATAGCGAGTGAACCTTAGTTTGACCAGTCAACACCTATGTTGAGTGCTGACATCATGATGACGTCAGCATGCACTGTTCTGGATAATGTTGAATTAAATAAATTCTAAAGATGATTTAAAACTTTAGAAAATCATATAAAATAAACCGTAGCTCAGATGAAAATACTTTCTACATGAAAGTTTCTCAGAACGACGAGGCGAATCCCAATACGCGGTCCGTTTGTCAGCCACACACCCCTAGCATATCGGACAAGCAACTTTCCCCCTCCGGTACATCTGTCCGAAAACGCGAAACACCGGGGATACTTTCCCGAATGTTTTCCCCCTTCGTCGGTATCACCTCTTACCACGTTAGGGCACACCTAACATCGCTATTTACTTTGTCATGCATCGTTATGCATCTGTTTGCATTGTATTCATTGTTTCTTCCCCCTCTTCTCTCCGGTAGAGTACGAGACTGACGCCGCTACTGGTGCCCCGACCGACTACACTGTTGATGACCCCTCCTTCTTGCCAGAGCAACCAGGCAAGCCCCCCCCCCCTTGATCACCAGATATCGCCTATTCTTCTCTATACTACTGGCATTAGAATAGTGTAGCATGTTACTGCTTTCCGTTAATCCTATTCTGCTGCATAGCCTGTCTTTGCCACTACTATTGTTACCTTTACCTGCAATCCTACATGCTTAGTATAGGATGCTAGTATTTCATCTATGGCCCTACATTATTGTCCGTCTGTTGTGCTATACTATCGGGCCGTGATGACTTGGGAGGTGATCACGGGTTTATACTATATACTTTATACATGATACATGTGGTGACTAAAGTCGGGTCGGCTCGTGGAGCACCCGCGAGTGATTCACGGATTGGGGGCTGAAAGGACCTTTCTCCCAATGGCCCTCTGGATGGATCTTTGTGGCAGAGCAACAGGGCAGGTTGAGACCGCCTAGGTGAGGGTGGGCCTGGCCCTGGTCGGTGCCCGCGGTTACATCAATTAACACGCTTAACGAGATCTTGGTATTTGATCTGAGTGTGGCCATTTGGTCTATACGCACTAACCAACTATGCGGGAACAGTTATGGGCACTCGACGTCGTGGTATCAGCCGAAGCCTTCGTGACGTCAGCGACTGAGCGGCGCGTGCCGGGTTGGACCGCGTAACGCAACTTCCTTTGAAATGGAGGTTGCTAGGTCTGCTCTCCGGCCGCGTACGCAACGTACAGGTGTGCAATGGGCGATGGGCCTAGACCCCTGCGTGCACAGGATTTAGACCGGTGTGCTGACCTCTCTGTTGTCCCTAGGTGGGGCTGCGACGTGTTGATCTTCCGAGGCCGGGCATGACCCAAGAAAGTGTGTCCGGCCAAATGGGATCGAGCGCGTTGGGTTATGTGGTGCACCCCTGCAGGAAAGTTTATCTATTCGAATAGCCATGTCCCTTGGTAAAAGGACGACCCGGAGTTGTACCTTGACCTTATGACAACTAGAACCGGATACTTAATAAAACACACCCTTCCGACTGCCAGATACAACCCGGTGATCGCTCTCTCACACGTCGACAAGGAGAGGATCGTCGGGTAGGATTATGCTATGCGATGATACTTGGTGAACTTACCATCTACTCTCTTCTACATGCTGCAAGATGGAGGCTGCCAGAAGCGTAGTCTTCGACGGGACTAGCTATCCCCCTCTTATTCTGGCATTCTGTAGTTCAGTCCACCGATATGGCCCCTTTACACATATACCCATGCATATGTAGTGTAGATCCTTGCTTGCGAGTACTTCGGATGAGTACTCAAGGTTGCTTTTCTCCCTCTTTTCCCCCTTTCCATTCTACCTTGTTGTCGCAACCAGGTGTTGGAGCCCAGGAGCCAGACGCCACCGTCGACGACGACTCGTACTACACCGGAGGTGCCTACTACTACGTGCAGGCCGCTGACGACGACCAGGAGTAGTTTAGGAGGATCCCAGGCAGGAGGCCTGCGCCTCTTTTGATCTGTATCCCAGTTTGTGCTACCCATCTTATGGCAACTTGTTTAACTTATGTCTGTACTCAGATATTGTTGCTTTCGCTGACTCGTCTATGATCGAGCACTTGTATTCGAGCCCTCGAGGCCACTGGCTTGTATTATGATGCTTGTCTGACTTATTTATGTTTTTAGAGTTGTGTTGTTATATCTTCCCATGTGTCCCTGATCTTGATCATACACGTTTGCGTGCATGATTAGTGTATGATTGAATCGGGGGCGTCACAAGTTGGTATCAGAGCCGACTGCCTGTAGGAATCCCCCTTCCACACTCCTTGGCCGAAGTCGAGTCTAGACATTGCAAAACTTTTACTAACATGGCTGTGTGTCTTACGGGCCCACGTCGCCATTGGGTGGTACTAGGATCTTTTACTTTTCGACCTTTACTCTGGGGCTCTGAACTCTCTTCTACTTGGGTTAAACGAATTTACTAACTCTAACACTAGGATCCCGTGACGACATTCACCCCAAAGTTGGATAAGCCATAGTTATTCCTTAGAATAGTATTTTGAACAATTTCCACATTGTCATTTGACTCCTTTGAAACATCTTTGCTTTCAGATGGAACCCACGAGGCAGGTCGTGCAGCACACGACGGACATTGGTGCCTCGGGATCACCTGATGTGCTAGCTGAGATGATGACCTATCTGGGTTATCGCTGGCACCCTGAGTATACCGTCTTCGAGGAGTACCAGGACTTTAACCAGGAGCAGTATCGTGCCATCGTCCACCTCTACTCTCGGGAGTATGACTCCACTACTGTGCCGCACACCGCTCATGGTGTTGGAGTGACCATCGATATGGCAGTTCACGATGCTGCTTATGCTGCTCTGACACGTCTTCGTGGAGAGTATCGGGAGTTGGACACCTCCCCATTCAGGCACATTGCTATCGCATCCGATGTTGGTGCGGAGAGATACTACACTGCTGCCTACTCCACTCTCACCCGAGAGCCCTTCTACCATCAGAACTTGGTTCTGCATGCTGATGGGCTGGATCGAGCTAACCGAGCTCTTCGCCACGAGCTGTACACCACCCGTCAGCACCTTTACTGTGCTCTGACGCTGTTGCACCCCCTTCTCCGATCTGATGGTCTGCCGCGTTCTGCGATCTACCCAGCCAGGACCGTGATGCCCCAGGGTGTCGGCTAGCCAGATGTCGGAGGCCACTCTCCCGCACTTGGTCCTCTTCTACCACATGAGCGTCGGGTTCTGCACCAGAGTATCCACGGACCCTAGGTTGCTGACGTGGAGTTCCCAATGCGACACTACCAGCTTTCAGGTTACACCTACCTCCACAGTTCCTCTTGGGACTGATGTAGTCTTGCTTAGTAGTATTAGGTGCCTTCGTCGCGGGCCTGCGTGCCGCCTTTGATGTTTTTACTCTATGTACTGAACTCTATGCATGATATCTTTTGTAAGATAAGCCGACTACTATGTAGTATCTATCGTGCTCCGTTCATTATGCATGTTTCATCATGAATGATTCTTGTCCTTGCAAATTTCTCAATGCTGAACTACCCCTGTTATATATTAGCAGGATGGTTAGACCAGGTGGTCGTGGTCGTGGTGGCAACGCCCCACCACCGCCTGAGTACATGGCTGGTATGATCCAACAGCTTGAGATGAATCGCCAGTTCATGGAGAATATGATGGCTCAGTTCCCTCGCCCCAATATGAACCAGCAGCCAGCCCAAGTGACTCTGCAGGATTTCATGCGCCTCAACCCAACTGTGTACCGCAGCTCAACTCAACCGCTGGATGCTGATGACTGGCTCCATGACATCACCTATGAGATGGAGTCTGCTGATGTAGCCCCTGCCCGCTATGTCACCTTTGCTTTCTTCTTTCTGAAGGGACCCGCAGCTCAATGGTGGGACAGCCACAGGCGTACTCTGCCAGCTGGAACAATCATCACCTGGCCAAACTTCCAAGCTGCTTTCCGTGCCCGCTTCATTCCTCAGGGAGTCATGGACCGAAAGAAGCGTGAGTTCCACAACCTCACCGAGGGCAACAAAACTGTCGAAGCTTATCAGTGGGAGTTTCTGGACTTGTCCCGCTATGCTGAAGAAGACATTGCAACTGATGCTCGTAGAGAGGAGAAGTTTCGTGACGGCCTTCAAACTGACATCAAGCTCGCACTACTAGTGCATGACTTTACTGATTTCGCCACCTTGGTGAATAAGGCCATCAATGTCGAAACTGGTCTACAGGAACACCACAGCTCTCTTAGGCGCAACCATGACACGGGCTCATCTTCGGGCCCACCCTCGCAGAAGCATAAGATATGGATTCCCAACAGCATGTACCAGCCAACTGCACCTGCCCCAAGGCAGACCTATGCTACACCTCGTCTGCCTCCCCCACCATCTAGGCAGCCAAGACTTCCAGCTCCACCACCCCAAGCTCCTGTTCCCACTCCCAATAATGGTCTGTGCTACAAGTGTGGTCAACCAGGTCACCTTGCCAGGAACTACCATCAGAATCAGAATCAACTGGCCCTTCCTGCATCTGGCCGAGGAAGCAACCAGCCCCGCAACAACAATGCCAAGTCTTATGGTCATGTTCATGCCAACCACGTTGATCTGAACGAAGCTCAAGACCAGCCTGCTACTGTGATGGGTACACTCCTCGTTAATTCAGTACCTGCATTTGTTTTATTCGATTCAGGAGCATCGCATTCATTCATGTCAGAAGATTTTGCATACAAGCACGACGTTAAATGTGAGCAGATGAACACTTCGGTAGTGGTAAAAACCCCCGCGGGACAATGTCAGACCTCCATGGTTGGCACCGACGTCCCTCTAGAAATCGAAGGGTTGGAATTTCGCGCCTCTCCCATTATTCTGAAGTCTTCCAATATTGACCTCATACTAGGAATGGATTGGTTGAAAGCGCATACTGCCTCTATAGTTTGCGCCAGTAAGACCGTCCATCTCCTACACCCTTCTGATGAGATAGCCGAGGCACGACTTTATGCGTTGAATGCATTGAACGCTGCACCACTCGAGGGCATTGAAAACATTCATGTCGTTCGCAAATTCCAAGACGTCTTTCCTGAAGAACTTCCAGTGATTCCCCCTGGTAGAGTTGTCGAATTCATCATCGACTAGAAACCAGGCACCACTCCTATAGCC
Organism: Triticum aestivum; assembly: GCF_018294505.1. Taxonomy (NCBI): domain Eukaryota; kingdom Viridiplantae; phylum Streptophyta; class Magnoliopsida; order Poales; family Poaceae; genus Triticum; species Triticum aestivum. The sequence goes on along the minus strand of NC_057796.1, from coordinate 35,607,312 downwards.
AAACGACCCTACAAGATGCTGCCGCACGAACTCACTGAGCTTATGGAGGAAATCGACAAATCTCTTCGCAAAGGTTTCATTCGCCCATGTTGCTGTCCTTGGGGAGCACCTTCTTTCTTTGTCAAGAAGAAGGATGGGACAAACCGATTAGTTCAAGACTACCCTCCTATAAACAAAGCTACCATTCAGAATAAATATCCTCTTCCTCGGATCAATGATCTGTATGATCAACTGGCTGTTTCATCAGTGTTCTCTAAACTCGACTTGAGGTTGGGTTATCACCAGATCCGTGTTCGTGAAGAGGATATCCCAAAGACTGCCTTCGTGACTCGATACGGTTCATATGAGTACACTGTCATGTCATCCGACTTAACCAATGCTCCAGCCACCTTCTCGCGTCTGATGAACTATATATTCATGGAATACCTCGACAAGTTCGTCGTGGTTTATCTGGATGATATCCTGGTATTTTCCAAGAATGAAGAGGAACATGCTGAACATCTTCGTCTTGTGCTGGAAAAGCTACGAGAGCATCAACTATATGCCAAGTTCTCCGAATGTGAATTCTGGCTACCCGAAGTAACCTATCTTGGGCATGTCATCTCTAAGGATGGTATGGCCGTCAACCCTGAACGAGTTCAGGCTATTCTAGATTGGACTCCACCGAAGAATGTCAAGCAAGTCAGAAGTTTTCTCGGACTCGCCAGCTATTGTCGTCGATTCGTCGCGAACATCTCCAAGATCGCCAGGCCCCTGACTAACCTGTTGCATAAGGGCGTCAAGTTCCAATGGACAGACAGATGTCAGGAAAGTTTCCAGGCACTCAAAGACAAGTTGACTTCTGCCCCAGTGCTTGCTCCACCTGATACTAAGAAGGACTTCGTCATTTACTGCGACGCTTCCCGTCAAGGATTAGGATGTGTCCTAATGCAAGAGCGCAAAGTTTTTGCTTATGCCTCTCAGCAATTGCGCCCTCACGAAGAGAACTACCCAGTTCACGACCTCGAGCTTGCTGCTGTCAATCATGCACTGAAGCAGTGGCGACATTACCTTCTCGGTAATAGTTGCGAGATCTTCACCGACCACCAAAATCTGAAATAACTCATTACTCAGCCAGACCTGAACCTCCGTCAGCAGAGATGGATGGAGATTGTTGCAGACTTTGACTTGGGTATTTCCTATACACCAGGCAAGGCTAATGTAATGGCTGATGCCTTGAGCCGCAAGTCTTACTGCAACCACCTCCAGGTTCACAAAGTTCAGTCCTCGCTTGTTGAAGAATTCAGAAAGCTGAACCTCCATATTGTTCCTCCGTGTGCATTCGCTCCCCCCTAAGGATTTTTGCAAGATGAACCTCCGTATTGTTACCCAGGGTTCCCTCAATACCCTGGCTGTCGAACCAGATCTCTTGGACTCCATCAAGAGAATTCAGAAGTATGACTCTCAAGTTGAGAAGATTAAACACTACCTTGCTGAAGGAAAGCCCTCATTCTTCACTGTTGCTGATGATGGAACTTTGTACTTCAAAGGCCGCCTAGTGGTGCCATGTTCGGAGAAAAACCTGGATATGACACAGGAGGTTATGAAAGAAGCTCATGATACGCCTTTTTCTATTCATCCCGGTAGTACAAAGATGTACCAAGACATTCGTGAGAGATTCTGGTGGTCTAATATGAAGCAAGACATTGCTTGTTATCTTGCCGAGTGTGACATTTGCCGTCGTATCAAAGCAGAACATCAGAGGCCTGCTGGAACTCTGCAACCTATATCTATTCCTGAATGGAAATGGGACCATGTTGAAATGGACTTCGTCACTGGGTTTCCCAAATCGCAGAAAGGTAATGACGCACATTTTCTGGCAGTCAAAGAAATGATCACTGCTAGTCAGCTAGCAACCCTCTATATGTCCAAGATTGTTTCACTCCACGGTATTCCATTGGTTATCAGCTCAGACCGTAGCAGCTTATTCACTTCAAGATTCTGGGCTAGTTTCCAAGAAGCTACGGGAACTCATCTGTCATTCAGTACTGCATTTCATCCTCAGTCGCAAGGGCAAGTTGAACGTGTCAACCAAGTTCTCGAAGACATGCTTCAAGCTTGTGTTATTTCCTTCGGCAAGAAATGGGAGGAATCTCTCCCGTATGCTGAGTTCTCCTATAACAGTAGCTATCAAAAGCTAGTCTAAAGATGGCCCCCTTCGAAGTATTATATGGACGAAAGTGCCGAACCCCTCTGAACTGGTCAGAAACTGGGGAACGTCCACTCTTCAGTCCGGATATTATCCAACATGCCGAAGAACAAGTCCGCATTATTCGCGAGAATCTCAAGACTGCTCAGTCATGTTAGAAGAGTCAGTATGACCGTCATCATAAAGACATGGTCTATCAACCTGGCAAAAAGGTTTATCTTAGAGTCGCACCAATGAAGGGTGCTCACCGCTTAGGAATCAAGGGCAAGCTAGCTCCTCGCTATATTGGTCCATTCACTATTCTGGAAAGGCGTGGAAAAGTGGCATATCAAGTGGAGCTTCCATCGAACCTTTCTCAAGTTCATGATGTGTTGCACGTGTCACAGCTCCGCCGTTGCTTCAAGGACCCAATCCAAGCAGTGGATCATGAAGTGCTCGAATTGCAACAGGACCTCTCCTATAAAGAGCATCCAGACCGCATTCTCGACCAAGCTGAACGCCGCACACGTCAGAAGGCGATCAAGTTCCTCAAGGTGCAGTGGTCGCACCATTTTGAAGATGAAGCCACTTGGGAACGCGAGGATCGCCTACGTGATGAATACCCCGCACGGTTTCCTTCTACCTCCTAAATCTCGGGACGAGATTTCTTGTAGTGGAGGAGATTTGTAATGCCGGGATAATTAAGCTACAGTGAAGCTCTGCTTCTGTTGCCAGGTCACCTCCGTTACTATTGCTAATATCTCGTTATTTCAAAACCGGTTCAAAAATCAAATTCAAAATATGTCAAACAACAAAAGTTTTCAAACATTGAAACAAAAATGTTCGGTGGGTGCCTAATATTGCACTGGTAATTATTATGGAGAAAACATTTTTTATAAAGTGCCTAAATATTTTAAAGGAAATAAGGAAAATAAATGAAATAACTAAATAAAAAGGGAAGCAACCCCACGGGCCACGACCTAGCAGGCCACCAGGCCGCCCGACCGGCCCACCTGGCCCAACCAACCGGCCAGCCCACTTCCTCTCCATAAACCCCCCCCCCCCCGAAACGCTAGCCGTTCCCCCCGTCGCCCCACTCACTCCCCCACTCCCCCTCGCCCCTCCACCCCCGACGCCGATGACGGTACCCGGAGCTACCCCGCCGTACTGCCTCCTCCTCCTCACCGGCCTGCCTCCTCTTAGCCGCATCATCTCCGACCTCCACCTCGCGCCCCGCTGCCACTGCCCTAAGGCCCGCGGTGAGGCCCTCGGCCTCTCTTCCTCTCCCCCTCTCCGCCCTCGTGCACACCGCGTCCCCAAGAACGCCCGAAGCCGACGCTGCTCCACCTCGTTGCCGGCATCGAACCCGCCACTAGAACCGCGGGCCACACTGCCCCTGCCGTTGCTGCCTCGCTCGCCCACGCACCACGCTGCCTGGCGACCGCACCCCCCCTCGCTCCGGCCTGGTCTGCAGCGCCCAGCGCAACGGCCCCCTGTTGCGCCCGCCGCGCCTACCTTCGCCCCGGTGGCCTCCACCGCGACGCCACCGGACCCCCCCTTTTCGCCCCGCCACTGCCTCGCATCTCCTCCCCGGCCGCCTTCCCGCCAGTCTGCTCAACCCCTCCTATGAGCTCGCCTCGCGCTCGCCTCTCCCTCGCCGCTCATCGCTCGCGCGCGGGTGCACCGCGCCATTCTGGCCACTCCGGCCCCCTCCCACACATGCCCCGCTCGCCTCCGTGCTGGTCCCAGCCATCGCCGCGACCAACACGTCGGGGCCGCGCCCGTTTGTCTCGGCCACAACCACTCCCGCTCCACGTGTGGCCGTGCCCGCCGCCGGCAGGCCGTCCTGGCCCCTGGCATCGCCCCGCCGCGCTCCCTGCGGGTGAGCACCCACTCCTGGTGCCCGTTAGCCCGACCTGCTAAGGCCCTGACCCAATGACAAATGGGCCCCGCCCCAGAACGGTTTCAAAAAAAGGAATTTAAATAATAATAATAATAAGTAAATAAATAAATAAAAGAATTAATTAACTTAATTAATTCCGTATTAGTTTAACCTAATCATTTTAGTTAACTAATTAAGCCTAACTAATTAACCTAAACCCTGATTAACCTAAACAGTGTATGACAGGTGGGTCCCACTGGACCCACACGTCAGTTTGACCTGTCAACACCTCTGTTGACTGCTGACATCATGATGACGTAAGCATGCACTATTCTGGATAATGTTGAATTAAATTAATTAAATAAATTCTAAAGATGATTCAAACTTTAGAAAATCATATAAAATAAACCGTAGCTCAGATGAAAATACTTTCTACATGAAAGTTGCTCAGAACGACCAGGCAAATCCGAATACGCGGTTCGTTTGTCAGCCACACACCCCTAGCATTTCGAACACGCAACTTTCCTCCTCCGGTACATCTGTCCGAAAACGCGAAACACCGCGGATACTTTCCCGGATGTTTTCCCCCTTCGTCGGTATCACCTCTTACCGCGTTAGGGCACACCTAACACCGCTGTTTGCTTTGTCATGCATCGTTATGCATCTGTTTGCATTGTATTCATTGTTTCTTCACCCTCTTCTCTCCGGTAGACTACGAGACCGATGCCGCTGCTGGTGCCCCGACCGATTACGCTGTTGACGACCCTCCTTCTTGCCAGAGCAACCAGGCAAGCCCCCCCCCTTGATCACCAGATATCGCCTATTCTTCTCTATACTGCTTGCATTAGAATAGTGTAGAATGTTACTGCTTTCTGTTAATCCTATTCTGCTGCATAGCCTGTCTTTGCCACTACTGTTGTTACCTTTACCTGCAATCCTACATGCTTAGTATAGGATGCTAGTATTTCATCTATGGCCCTACATTCTTGTCCGTCTGCTATGCTATACTATCGGGCCGTGATTTCTTGGGAGGTGATCACGGGTTTATACTATATACTTTATACATGATACATGTGGTGACTAAAGTCGGGTCGGCTCGTGGAGCACCTGCGAGTGATTCACGGATTGGGGGCTGAAAGGACCTTTGTCCCGACGGCCCTCTGGGTGGATCTTTGTGGCGGAGCGACAGGGCAGGTTCAGACCGCCTAGGTGAAAGGTGGACCTGGCCCTGGTCAGTGTCCGCGGTTACATCAATTAACATGCTTAACGAGATCTTGGTATTTGATCTGAGTCTGGCCATTTGGTCTATACGCACTAACCAACTACGCAGGAACAGTTATGGGCACTCGACATCGTGGTATCACCCAAAGCCTTCGTGACGTCAGCGACTGAGCGGCGCGTGCCAGGTTGGACCGCGTAACGCAACTTCCTTTGAAATGGAGGTTGCTAGGTCTGCTTTCCGGCCGCGTACGCAACGTACAGGTGTGCAATGGGCGATGGGCCCAGACCCTGCGTGCATAGGATTTAGACCGGCGTGCTGACCTCTCCGTTGTGCCTAGGTGGGCTGCGACGTGTTGATCTTGCGAGGCCGGGCATGACCCAGGAAAGTGTGTCCGGCCAAATGGGATCGAGCGCGTTGGGTTATGTGGTGCACCCCTGCAGGGAAGTTTATCTATTCGTATAGCCGTGTCCCTCGGTAAAAGGACGACCCGGAGTTGTACCTTGACCTTATGACAACTAGAACCAGATACTTAATAAAACACACCCTTCCAAGTGCCAGATACAACCCGGTGATCGCTCTCTCACAAGTCGACGAGGAGAGGATCGTCGGGTAGGATTATGCTATGCGATGATACTTGGTGAACTTACCATCTACTCTCTTCTACATGCTGCAAGATGGAGGCTACCAGAAGCGTAGTCTTCGACGGGACTAGCTATCCCCCTCTTCTTCTGGCATTCTGTAGTTCAGTCCACTGATATGGCCCCTTTACACATATACCCATGCATATGTAGTGTAGATCCTTGCTTGCGAGTACTTTGGATGAGTACTCAGAGTTGCTTTTCTCCCTCTTTTCCCCATTTCCATTCTACCTGGTTGTCGCAACCAGATGTTGGAGTCCCGGAGCCAGACGCCACCGTCAACGACGACTCCTACTACACCGGAGGTGACTACTACTACGTGCAGGCCGCTGACGACGACCAGGAGTAGTGTAGGAGGATCCCAGGCAGGAGGCCTGCGCCTCTTTCGATTTGTATCCCAGTTTGTGCTAGCCATCTTATGGCAAGTTGTTTAACTTATGTCTATACTCAGATATTGTTGCTTCCGCTGACTCGTCTATGATCGAGCACTTGTAATCGAGCCCTCGAACCCCTGGCTTGTATTATGATGCTTGTATGACTTATTTATGTTTTTAGAGTTGTGTTGTGATATCTTCCCGTGAGTCCCTGATCTTTATCGTACACGTTTGCGTGCATGATTAGTGTATGATTGAATCGGGGGCATCACAAGTTGGTATCAGAGCCGACTGCCTGTAGGAATCCCCCTTCCACACTCCTTGGCCGAAGTCGAGTCTAGACATTGCAAAACTTTTACTAACATGGCTGTGTGTCTTATGGGCCCACGTCGCCATTGGGTGGTACTAGGATCTTTTACTCCTCGACCTTTACTCTGGGACTCTGAACTCTCTTCTACTCGGGTTAAACGAATTTACTAACTCTAATACTACGATCCCATGACCACATTCACCCCAAAGTTGGATAAGCCATAGTTATTCCTTAGAATAGAATTTTGAACAATTTCCACATTGTCATTTGACTCCTTTGAAACATCTTTGCTTTCAGATGGAACCCGCGAGGCAGGTTGTGCGCCACCCGACGGCCATTGGTGCCTTGGGATCACCTGCCGTGCTAGCTGAGATGATGACCTATCTGGGTTATCGCTGGCACCCTGAGTACACCGTCTTCGAGGAGTACCAGGACTTTAACCAGGAGCAGTATCGTGCCATCGTCCACCTCTACTCTCGGGAGTATGACTCCACTACTGTGCTGCACACCGCTCATTGTGTTGGAGTGACCATCGATATGGCAGTTCACGATGCTGCTTATGCTGCTCTGACACGTCTTCGTGGAGAGTATCGGGAGTTGGACACCTCCCCATTCAGGCACATTGCTATCGCATCCGATGTTGGTGCGGAGGGATACTACACTGCTGCCTACTCCACTGTCACCCGAGAGCCCTTCTACCATCAGAACTTGGTTCTGCATGCTGATGGGCTGGATCGAGCTAACCGAGCTCTTCGCCACGAGTTGTACACCACCCGTCAGCACCTTTACGTGCTCTGACGCTGTTGCACCCCTTGTCCGATCTGATGGTCTGCCGCGTTCTGCGATCTACCCAGCCAGGACCGTGATGCCCCAGGGTGTCGGCTAGCCAGATGTCGGAGGCTACTCTCCCGCACTTGGTCCTCTTCTACCACATGAGCGTCGGGTTCTGCACCAGAGTATCCACGGACCTAGGTTGCTGACGTGGAGTTCCCAATGCGACACTACCAGCTTTCAGGTTACACCTACCTCCACAGTTCCTCTTGGGACTGATGTAGTCTTGCTTAGTAGTATTAGGTGCCTTCGTCGCGGGCCTGCGTGCCGCCTTTGATGTTTTTACTCTATGTACTGAACTCTATGCATGATCTCTTTTGTAAGATAAGCCGACTACTATGTAGTATCTATCGTGCTCCGTTCATTATGCATGTTTCATCATGAATGATTCTTGTCCTTGCAAATTTCTCAATGCTGAACTACCCCTGTTATATATTAGCAGGATGGTTAGACCAGGTGGTTATGGTCGTGGTGGCAACGCCCCACCACCGCCTGAGTACATGGCTGGTATGATCCAACAGCTTGAGATGAATTGCCAGTTCATGGAGAATATGATGGCTCAGTTCCCTCGCCCCAATATGAACCTGCAGCCAGCCCAAGTGACTCTGCAGGATTTCATGCGCCTCAACCCAACTGTGTACCACAGCTCAACTCAGCCACTGGATGCTGATGACTGGCTCCGTGACATGACCAATGAGATGGAGTCTGCTGATGTAGCCCCTGCCCGCTATGTCACCTTTGGTTCCTACTTTCTGAAGGGACCCGCAGCTCCATGGTGGGACAGCCACAGGTGTACTCTGCCATCTGGAACAATCATCACCTGGCCAGACTTGCAAGCTGCTTTCCGTGCCTGCTTCATTCCTCAGGGAGTCATGGACCGGAAGAAGCGTGAGTTCCGCAACCTCACCCAGGGCAACAAAACAGTCGAAGCTTATCAGCGGGAGTTTCCGGACTTGTCCCGCTATGCTGAAGAGGACATTGCAACTGATGCTCGTAGACAGGAGAAGTTTCGTGACGGCCTTCAAGCTGACATCAAGCTCGCACTAGTAGGGCATATCTTTACTGATTTCGCCACCTTGGTGAACAAGGCCATCAATGTCGAAACTAGTCTGCAGGAACACTAGAGCTCTCTTAGGCGCAACCGTGACACGGGCTCATCTTCGGGCCCGCCCTCGCAGAAGCGTATGATATGGATTCCCAACAGCATGTACCTGCCAATTGCACCTGCACCAAGGCAGACCTATGCTGCACCTCGTCTGCCTCCCCCACCATCTAGGCAGCCAATACTTCCAGCTCCACCACCCCAAGCTCCTGTTCCCACTCCCAATAATGGTCTGTGCTACAAGTGTGGTCAACCAGGTCACCTTGCGAGGAACTGCTATCAGAATCAGAATCAACTGGCCCTTCCCACAGCTGGCCGTGGAAGCAACCAGCCCCGCAACAACAATGCCAAGTCTTATGGTCATGTTCATGCCAACCACGTTGATCTGAACGAAGCTCAAGACCAGCCTGCTACTGTGATGGGTACACTCCTCTTAATTCAGTACCTGCATCCATTTTATTCGATTCAGGAGCATCGCATTCATTCATGTCAGAAGATTTTGCATACAAGCACGACGTTAAATGTGAGCAGATGATCACTTTGGTAGTGGTAAAAAACCCCACGGGACAATGTCAGACCTCCATGGTTGGCATCGACGTCCCTGTGGAAATCGAAGGGTTGGAATTTCGCGCCTCTCCCGTTATTCTGAAGTCTTCCAATATTGACCTCATACTGGGAATGGATTGGTTGAAAGCGCATACTGCCTCTATAGTTTGCGCCACTACGACCGTCCATCTACTACACCCTTCTGATGAGATGGTTAGTTATCATGCTCATCTGGTGCAAAATGCCGAGGCACGACTTTATGCCTTGAATGCATTGAACGCTGCACCACTCGAGGGCATTGAAAACATTCCCGTCGTTCGCGAATTCCATGACGTCTTTCCCGAAGAACTTCTAGGGATTCCCCCTGCTAGAGCTATCGAATTCATCATCGACTTCAAACCAGGCACCACTCCTATAGCCAAACAACCCTACAAGATGCCGCCGCATGAACTCATTGAGCTTATGGAGGAAATCGACAAATCTCTTCGCAAAGGTTTCATTCGCCCAAGTTGCTCTCCTTGGGGAGCACCTTCTCTCTTTGACAAGAAGAAGGATGGGACAAACCGATTAGTTCAAGACTACCGTCCTATAAACCAAGCTACCATTCAGAATAAATATCCTCTTCCTCGGATCAATGATCTGTATGATCAACTGGCTGGTTCATCAGTGTTCTCTAAACTCCACTTGAGGTTGGGTTATCACCAGATCCGTGTTCGTGAAGAGGACATCCCAAAGACCGCCTTCGTGACTCGATATGGTTCATACGAGTACAGCGTCATGTCATCCGGCTTAACCAATGCTCCAGCCACCTTCTCGCGTCTGATGAACTATATATTCATGGAATACCTCGACAAGTTCGTCGTGGTTTATCTGGATGATATCCTGGTATTTTCCAAGAACGAAGAGGAACATGCTGAACATCTTCGTCCTGTGCTGGAAAAGCTACGAGAGCATCATCTATATGCCAAGTTCTCCAAATGTGAATTCTGGCTACCCGAAGTAACCTATCTTGGGCATGTCATCTCTAAGGATGGTATTGCCGTCAACCCTGAACGAGTTCAGGCTATTCTAGATTGGACTCCACCGAAGAATGTCAAGCAAGTCAGAAGTTTTCTCGGACTCGCCACCTATTGCCGTTGATTCGTCGAGAACTTCTCCAAGATCGCCAGGCCCCTGACTAACCTGTTGCATAAGGGCGTCAAGTTCCAATGGAAAGAAAAATGCCAGGAAAGTTTCCAGGCACTCAAAGACAAGTGACTTCTGCCCCAGTGCTTGCTCAACCTGATACTAAGAAGGACTTCATCATTTACTGCGACGCTTCCCGTCAAGGATTAGGCTGTGTCCTAATGCAAGAGCGCAAAGTGATTGCTTATGCCTCTCGGCAATTGCGCCCTCATGAAGAGAACTACCCAGTTCACGACCTCGAGCTTGCTGCTGTCATTCATGCACTAAAGCAGTGGCAACATTACCTTCTTGGTAATCGTTGTGAGATCTACACCGACCACCAAAGTCTGCAATAACTCTTTACTCAGCCAGACCTGAACCTCCGTCAGCAGAGATGGATGGAGATTGTCACAGACTTTGACTTGGGTATTTCCTATACACCAGGCAAGGCTAATGTAATGGTTGATGCCTTGAGCCGCAAGTCTGACTGCAACCACCTCCAGGTTCACAAAGTTCAGCCCTCGCTTGTTGAAGAATTCAGAAAGCTGAACCTCCATATTGTTCCTCCGGGTGCACTCGCTCTCCCCTAAGGATTTTTGCAAGATGAACCTCCGTATTGTTACCCAGGGTTCCCTCAATACCCTGGCTGTCGAACCAGATCTCTTGGACTCCATCAAGAGAATTCAGAAGTATGACTCTCAAGTTGAGAAGATTAAACACTACCTCGCTGAAGGAAAGCCCTCATTCTTCACTGTTGCTGATGATGGCACTTTGTACTTCAAGGGCCGCCTAGTGGTGCCATGTTCAGAGAAAAACATGGATATGACACGGGAGGTTATGAAAGAAGTTCATGATACGCCTTTGTCTATTCATCCCGGTAGTACAAAGGTGTACCAAGACATTCGTCAGAGATTCTAGTGGTCTAATATGAAGCAAGACATTCCTCGTTATGTTGTCGAGTGTGACGTTTGCCGTCGTATCAAAGCAGAACATCACAGGCCTGCTGGAACTCTGCAACCTATCTCTATTCCTGAATGGAAATGGGACCATGTTGAAATGGACTTCGTCACTGGGTTTCCCAAATCGCAGAAAGGCAATGATCCTATTCTTGTCGTCATTGACCGGCTTTCTAAGGTTGCTCATTTTCTGGCAGTCAAAGAAACGATCACTACTAGTCAGCTAGCAACTCTCTATATGTCCAGGATTGTTTCACTCCATGGTATTCCATTGGTTATCAGCTCAGACCATGGCAGCTTATTCACTTCAAGATTCTGGGCTAGTTTCCAAGAAGCTACGGGAACTCATCTGTCATTCAGTACTGCATTTCATCCTAAGTCGCAAGGGCAAGTTGAACGTGTCAACCAAGTTCTCGAAGACATGCTTCGAGCTTGTGTTATTTCCTTCGGCAAGAAATGGGAGGAATCTCTCCCATATGCTGAGTTATCCTATGACAATAGCTATCAAGCTAGTCTGAAGATGGCCCCCTTCAAAGTATTATATGGACGAAAGTGCCGAACCCTTCTGAACTAGTCAGAAACTAGGGAACGTCCACTCTTCGGTCCGGATATTATCCAACATGCTGAAGAACAAGTCCACATTATTCGCGAGAATCTCAAGACTGCTCAGTCACGTCAGAAGAGTCAGTATGACCGTCATCATAAAGACATGGTCTATCAACCTGGCGAAAAGGCTTACCTTAGAGTCACGCCAGTGAAGGGTGCTCACCGCTTTGGAATCAAGGGCAAGCTAGCTCCTCGCTATATTGGTCCATTCACTATTCTGGAAAGGCGTGGAAAAGTGGAATATCAACTGGAGCTTCCATCGAACCTTTCTCAGGTCCATGATGTGTTCCACGTGTCACAGCTCCGCCGTTGCTTCAAGGACCCAATCCGAGCAGTGGATCATGAAGTGCTCGAATTGCAACAGGACCTCTCCTATAAAGAGCATCCACTCCGCATTCTCGACCAAGCGGAACACCGCATATGTCAGAAGGCGATCAAGTTCCTCAAGGTCCAGTGGTCGCACCATTCTAAAGATGATGCCACATGGGAACGCGAGGATCGCCTACGTGATGAATACCCCGCACTGTTTCCTTCTACCTCCTAAATCTCGGGACAAGATTTCTTGTAGTGGAGGAGATTTGTAACGCCGGGATAATTAAGCTACAGTGAAGCTCTGCTTATGTTGCCACGTCACCTCCGTTACTATTGCAAATCTCTCGTTAGTTCAAAACCTGTTCAAAAATCAAATTCAAAATATGTCAAACAACAAAAGTTTTCAAACATTGAAACAAAAATGTTCGTTGGGTGCCTAATATTGCACTGGTAATTATTATGGAGAAAACATTTTTTTATAAAGTGCCTAAATATTTTAAAGGAAATAAAGAAAATAAATGAAAGAACTAAATAAAAAGAGGGAAGCAACCCCCCGGGCCACGGCCTAGCAGGCCACCAGGCCGCCCGACCGGCCCACCTGGCCCAACCAACCGGCCGGCCCACTCCCTCTCCATAACCCCCCCCGAAACCCTAGCCGTTCCCCCCGTCGCCCCACTCGCTCCCCCACTCCCAGTCGATTGGATCTGGATCGGGAGGAGCCCGATCCCCTCGCCCCTCCACCCCTGATGCCGACGCCGGTACCCGGAGCTACCCCACCGGACTGCCTCCTCCTCCTCACCGGCCTGCTTCCTCTTCGCTGCATCGTCTCCGACCTCCACCTCGCGCCCCGCTGCCACTCCCCTACGGCCCGCGGTGAGGCCCTCGGCCTCTCTTTCTCTCCCCCTCTCTGCCCTCATGCACACCACGTCCCCAAGCACGCCTGAAGCCGACGCTGCTCCACCTCGTTGCCGGCATCGAACCCGGCCACTACAACCGTGGCCACACTGCCCCTGCTGCTGCTCCCTCCCTCGCCCACGCACCACGCTGCCTGGCCACCGCGTCCCCTCGCTCCGGCCCGCTCTACAGCGCCCAGCGCAACGGCCCCCTGTTGCACCCCCCGCGCCTACCTTCGCCCCGGCGGCCTCCACCGCGACGCCACCGGGCCCCCCCTTTTTGCCCCGCCACTGCCTCGCATCTCCTCCCCGGCCGCCCTTTCGCCAGACTGCTCAACCCCTCCTGTGAGCTCCCCTCGCGCTCGCCTCTCCCTCGCCGCGCATCGCTCGCGCGCGCGTGCACCGCGCCATTCTGGCCACTCCGGCCCCCTGCCGCACATGCTCTGCTCGCCTCCCTGCTGGTCCCAGCCACCGCCGCGACCAGCGCGTCGGGGCCGCGCCCGTTTCACTTGGCCATGACCACTCCCCCTCCACGCGCGGCCGTGCCTGCCGCCGGCAGGCCGTCCTGGCCACTGGCCTCGCCCCGCCCCACTCCCTGCGGGCGAGCGCCCGCTCCTGGCGCCCGTTAGCCCGACCCGCTAAGGCCCTGGCACAATGACATATGGGCCCCGCCCCCAGAATGGTTTAAAAAAAGGAATTTAAATAATAATAGTACTAATAAATATATAAAATAATAATTAATTAATTAAAGAATTAATTAACTTAATTAATTATGTATTAGTTTAACCTAAGCATTTTAGTTAACTAATTAAGCCTAACTAATTAACCTAAACCCTGATTAACCTAAACAGTGTATGACAGGCGGGTCCCACTGGACCCACACGTCAGTTTGACCAGTCAACACCTCTGTTGACTGCTGACGTCATGATGACGTCAGCATGCACTGTTCTGGATAATGTTGAATTAAATAAATTCTAAAGATGATTTAAAACTTTAGAAAATCATATAAAATAAACCGTAGCTCAGATGAAAATACTTTCTACATGAAAGTTGCTCAGAACGACGAGACGAATCCGAATACGCTGTCCATTTGTTAGCCACACATCCCTAGCATATCGAACACGCAAGTTTCCCCCTCCGGTACATCTGTCCCAAAAGCGAAGCACCAGGGATACTTTCCCGGATGTTTTCCCCCTTCGTCGGTATCACCTCTTACCGCGTTAGGGCACACCTAACATCGCTGTTTGCCTTGTCATGCATCGTTATGCATCTGTTTGCATTGTATTCATTGTTTCTTCCCCCTCTTCTCTCCGGTAGACCACGAGACCGACGCCGCTACTGGTGCCCCGACCGACTACGCTGTTGACGACCCCTCCATCTTGCCAGAGCAACCAGGCAAGCCCCTCCCCTTGATACCCCAGATATCGCCTATTTTTCTCTATACTGCTTGCATTAGAATAGTGTAGCATGTTACTGCTTTCCGTTAATCCTATTCTGCTGCATAGCCTGTCTTTGCCACTACTGTTGTTACCTTTACCTGCAATCCTACATGCTTAGTATAGGATGCTAGTATTTCATCTATGGCCCTACATTCTTGTCCGTCTGCTGTGCTATACTATCGGGCCGTGATCACTTGGGAGGTGATCACGGGTTTATACTATATACTTTATACATCATACATGTGGTGACTAAAGTCGGGTCGGCTCGTGGAGCACCCGCGAGTGATTCACGGATTGGGGCTGAAAGGACCTTTGTCCCGACGGCCCTCTGGGTGGATCTTTGTGGTGGAGCGACAGGGCAGGTTGAGACCGCCTAGGTGAGAGGTGGGCCTGGACTTGGTCGGTGTCCGCGGTTACATCAATTAACACGCTTAACAAGATCTTTGTATTTGGTTCGAGTCTGGCCATTTGGTCTATACGCGCTAACCAACTACGCGGGAACAGTTATGGGCACTCGACGTCGTTGTATCAGCCGAAGCCTTCGTGACGTCAGCGACTGAGCGGCGCGCGCCGGGTTGGACTGCGTAACGCAACTTCCTTTGAAATGGAGGTTGCTAGGTCTGCTCTCCGGCCGCGTACGCAACGTGCGGGTGTGCAATGGGCGATGGGCCCAGACCCCTGCGCGCATAGGATTTAGACCGGCGTGCTGACCTCTCTGTTGTGCCTAGGTGGGGCTGCGACGTGTTGATCTTCCGAGACCGGGCATGACCCAGGAAATTGTGTCCGGCCAAATGGGATCGAGCGTGTTGGGTGATGTGGTGCACCCCTGTAGGGAAGTTTATCTATTCGAATAGCCGTGTCCCTCGGTAAAAGGACGACCTGGATTTGTACCTTGACCTTATGACAACTAGAACCGGATACTTAATAAAACACACCCTTCCAAGTGCCAGATACAACCCGGTGATCGCTCTCTCACAGGTCGATGAGGAGAGGATCGCCGGGTAGGATTATGCTATGCGATGATACTTGGTGAACTTACCATCTACTCTCTTCTACATGCTGCAAGATGGAGCCTGCCAGAACCGTAGTCTTCGACAGGACTAGCTATCCCCCTCTTCTTCTGGCATTCTGCAGTTCATTCCATCGATATGGCCCCTTTACACATATACCCATGCATATGTAGTGTAGATCCTTGCTTGCGAGTACTTTGGATGAGTACTCACGGTTGGTTTTCTCCCTCTTTTCCCCCTTTCCATTCTACCTGGTTGTCGCAACCAGATGTTGGAGCCCAGGAGCCAGACGCCAACGTCGACGACGACTCCTACTACACCGAAGGTGCCTACTACTACGTGCAGGCCGCTGACGACGACCAGGAGTAGTTTAGGAGGATCCCAGGCAGGAGGCCTGCGCCTCTTTCGATCTGTATCCCAGCTTGTGCGAGCCATCTTATGGCAACTTGTTTAACTTATGTCTATACTCAGATATTGTTGCTTCCGCTGACTCGTCTATGATCGAGCACTTGTATTCGAGCCCTCGAGGCCCCTGGCTTGTATTATGATGGTTGTATGACTTATTTATGTTTTTAGAGTTGTGTTGTGATATCTTCCCGTGAGTCCCTGATCTTGATCGTACACGTTTGCGTGCATGATTAGTGTATGATTGAATCGGGGGCGTCACAGGAGTCCTGCTAGCCTGCTACAGCCCGGGGTCCCGGAGTCCTATTAGCCTAGTTGCTACAGCCCAGATTCACATGCTGCTGACCGACATGCTCGATGTTGTTTCATGTATGCCTGTCCCCGTAAGTTAGTGCCCTTTGGGTTCACGACTAGTCATGTCGGCCCGGGTTCTCTGTCATATGGATGCTAGTGACACTATCATATACGTGAGCCAAAAGGCGCAAACGGTCCCGGGCCAGGTAAGGCGACACCCGTGGGAATACCGTGCGTGAGGCCGCAAAGGGATATGAGGTGTTACATGCTAGATCGGTGTGACTTAGAATCGGGGTCCTGACAGCTTAGGATAATTCTGCTATGATCATATTTGAGATAACATTCGCAAAGTTATTAGGGTTACTTCCTGCCCTTTTTAATTCTTCATATTGACTAGGGTACGTATGACTCTACCCATTGTTCCCATAGAACTTTTACAGATTCTCCTAAAAAAGTTTCAAGATATGTTAACATATCTTCTACCTTAGTGCCTATATTATACTGATTTTGTATATTTTTTTGCACTATTAAAACTTTCCATATGCTGATTATATTCGGCTAGTCTATTGGATCATGAGCTGCTAGGTTTAATATAGCGCCATCATTCTTATAATTCTAAAATTGCACTGGTTTTTCAAAATCTCTTCTTTTAGTACCCATATATCTATATTGTCCTAGGATATATGTAGGTTGATAATCATCTTTTTCTGGAGGCCATTGTCCAGCTGATCTGGTAGGTCTCTCTCTTTCTCCTTCTCTTTTTACAGAAGATTCTCCATATCCTCTTCTTCTTTTACCACTATTTTCTACTTCCATAGCTTCCATTGCATTGCCTAAATTATGTAGTCCCACGTCATCTAGTGAGTTATAGAAATCACTACTTTGTTCTGAATCATCATATCTTTCATCTTCTAACCACATTTCTTTTATTAATTCTTCCTCCTCCTCATAACTTTCCAATAATAACTTATTATTGATATCCTATTGCTCTTCTTCGCTAATAACTTCTTCTTTTTGAACAATGTTCTTATCTTTATTATTATTATTAATGATAGCATTTTTATTAATAATAGCATTTGCTTTTCTTTCTGCGGATGCTATAATTTTATCTTCCATGGTTGAACTACTAGTGGCAAACTTCTTATCATTTTTTAGTTTCTTTAGCCTTGCAATTTCTCTAATAATAAATAGTTCTCTTTCTGTTATTTTGGGCCAATCCTTTGTCATAGAATGACTATATTCCCATTCAATATGCTTTACTCTCTTTTCCCAATGATTTATTTCATCCTCTAAATTAGCCTTTTCCATGCATTCAGATACACCTTTATTTTTATCATCATTAATTTCTGATTCTGACATAAAAGATTCAGAGTCTTCTATTGATGCAGCTTTATAGTTCATAAATCGAATACTCCTACTTCCTTCACAATTTTGAGATCTTATGTAGTTTTCAGGTTGCTTTAATTTCTCTACTAATTCACCTATCTTCCATTCTTCTCCAGCTCTTTCTTCAGAACCAATTTTAAGAGGATTCATAAACTTTATACCTTTTGATTGCATACAATCAATTACGCCATTCACATTTACTCTATATCTGGAGCTACTTCTATTAGTGAGCCTTCCTATAAATTCTATGCTTACTAGCAAATTTGTTCCTTTAAAATCTTCATAACCTTTAGTTTGGAAACCAAAACTTATATTTTCAATAAATTCTTTTAGGGGCATCATTAGGTCTGGAGCTATATAGGTTATTAATCTATTTTCATTCATGTCTCCTTCCAAAAATCATAATGCTGCTTTGTCTACAGATTCCCATCTTCTGTCTAATAAGGTTATCAAAACCTTCGCACCTAATTTCTTCCTTGTCATAGCTTTGACTCCCGTGATATACATGCCTTGATGAATGTATTTGTAACCACAATATTTTAATTCATTTTCAATAGTTTTGTTTACAATTCTTAAATCTACTGGATGTGTTAATACGCTTAATTCGACTTCTCTGGATATTCTGTATAGACCACTTTTACTTTCAAACATACCCATGTGATATCTTTGTTGAGGTTTTATTTTTCTTAGGTTATCTTTTTGGTATCTTTCTAGATCTCTTTGTATATCTATAACTTCTTCAATACTATCAATATCATCAGCTTTGCATGATAATCTATGCTTCATGGCTAGAGGTCTTGAATCTTCCTTACTAATTGGAGAGTTTTGTCTCTTCTAAGGAAGCCTTTAGATACGTCCATTTTTCTGAATTAATATTTCTAGTAGAGGCAACTATTCCAGATGATGATAGCACAAGTTCTTTGTTGCTTTGAACACTTTTTAACTTAGCTAATAGTTGAATTAATAGTTGGATGATTTTGTTGTTTTGCCTTATTATTACTTTGGAATATTCTTTTGGGGAGTCGTGATCGAAGAACCCGACAGGAGGTGACAGATATTTAGCTACTTTGTTTAATGCTTGAGTATATTCGGTCATATAATTATGAGATAATCAAAGTTTTAACCTCTTGCACCAACTTTTTTATTTCAAGTATATCTTGTCTTGATTCAGTGCGTGGGAGTGACTCTTTGCCTTTACTTAGGTAACATCCTATTGATAGTACTTCCTCTTTAATATAATCGTTATTCTTGTAAACTGTATTCTGTCTTGCTTTTGCTTCCTCTAGCTTATGTAAAGCTAGATCAATTTTATTATTCAACCCTGAATACTTATCGGCAAGCTTTTGGTATTCTTTAAATAAACTTTCAAATTTATGGCCTAAATTATCTTGTCTTTTTCCCGAAGATATGTAAAAGTTATATATCAAATCGATGACTATATTTAACTGTCTATGAGATGTATGCCAGATATGCTATTCAGAGCGATTTACTCTACACCTTATATTTAGATTTTCCTTAGTATTTACTACTTTACCTGCGCTAACTTCCAAGTTTAAATATTTTAACCTTTCAATGATTAAACGCTGGACCTGATACCAACAATATAGGGAATTAAATATTGCTAAATATGTGATTAGATTTTGATTAGGTTAATTTGGGATTAGGTGAAAAGTGGTAGACTGTATGCTTTTTATCTTGAATAGTATTTACTGTTCACTAGGTAGGGCACTATTCAGTACACTATTTGGAATAGTACTTCACTATTAAAAGCAATATTTAATTCAATATGATTACCTTCACGTTCTAACTTGATTATTTATTTGATACAGGATCTATTCTGGGCTGGCGAGGCCAACAATTCGTCCGACGGTGTGCGCAGAGGTGTAAAATCCTACTCAGTACTCACCATATTTTTCATTATGTTGTATCAGATGTAGCTAGTTACGTTCACTTAGTAGTTTTAATTGCAAATTGATGGGGTAATTCCTATCGTCTTCCCAGGCAGTTCCACCCGGAGGTAACACTTCTCTACGGCCACAAGGTTCTCATTCAAACGCCACTCTGGGCTACACAGAGAACTACACACACAGAGGTTTCTACTGTAGGATCCCTAGCATAAAACTCGTCCCAAAAATTCATAAATAAAAATACCAAGTGAAACCAAGAAACTACATCATTTCCACCACATAATTTACATATGGCTTTCCCTTTCGGGAGGCCCCGAAGGGATTACACAAACTAAAGAAAATTACCTTCTAACTACCTTCTTGAGCCTTACAATGCTCTGGATATGGTGGCTCTTATTGCAGGATGAAAACTACTACTACTGAGCAACGAGCTTGCTAGCTGGGTCGCAGCTCTTTGCTCTATCGGTGGCTGGTGGCTCTTCTCCGTCTGGTGTTGCATCTCTCTTCGCAGCAAATGTCTCCTTTCATAGGCGAGAGAGCACCTCTCTGGATAGCTTCCGGGAGAATGCACCTCTTATTTTATATGTAGTAGGAATGCATGCGTGTCCCTCTAGGCGATGGATAAGAGCGAGAGATAGTGCCCCGACAAACTTCAATCTTCAGTAATCTATCAAATCTTTGCTTTGTTCACGTGGGCATTGTCTCTCCGTCGATAATTGGCTGGCCTCTGCGTACCAGTCTTTGCTCTTCGGCCATACAGGTCTTATTGCGATTAGCCTTCAGAGCTTCTTCTGCCTTCAAGAATCCTTGTGCCAGTGTATGCGTACATACATGCCAAGGCTGCTTAAATTTTCAACATTGCTTATTCATTTATTTTTAATTTAATTTAACTTGCTTAAATATTCAACATTGCTTATTCATTTTTTACAGGGGGTCTTCCCTGCCCATATGATTGATAATACCTTATCAATATTTAAAATATCTTTTCTTTGATTTTCTATCAATATTCGGGTCCTCCGCACCCGAATAATTGATAGCAATATCAATATAGGCAATTTGGGCTTTATTCAGGTCGCTGCCCGTGCCTTGCTATGTCCATATGATCATCATCATCGTTTAACAGTTTGAAATCATATTTTTGATCACATTCTTTCTTTATTTCTTCAAATTTTTCGTCCATATCATGCCTTAATTCTTTTAATATTTCTTCTTTCAATTCTTTCTTTATTATTTTTGAAAATTCTTCAAATCTTTTATCCATTTCTTGATCTATGTATTCACTGTCTAAAGGGTCAAGCCCCTTTAGAAGGCATTCTTGATATGTCTTATATTTTGGAGACTCTTCCTTCTTTATATTTTTTTAGCTTGATGCCTCCCCCTTTGTGGTAGTTGGTGAAGCAGGTATGCCTCTTTTCATTTGGATATAGTCTTTAGCCTTTGGGTCAATATAATAATCTGGTCCTAATATTGTTCTTGCCCAAAGTAAGGCATCATTATATTATAATATCTTTTGAATGTTAAATCTTGTCCTTTTCTTTTTGCATCTAATTTTTCAATCATTATATTTTCCCATTCCAAATATATACCAAGTTTATTTCCATCAAATATAAGATATAGTGTTTCTCCTTTTGGTATTTCAATCTTTTCTGGCGTTGGCAAATTTTTGTTTAATTCATTAAAATATTCTGCCAAACTATTGAGAATTGATAAAAAATATCCTTTTTCCTCTCCCTTGAGAGTATATTGGAACCAGAAATTATCTAATATGCATCTTTGAGCTTCATCAAGCTTGATATGGGTTTTTGGCTTGAAATTGAATGTATTTGGCTGAAACATTTTCAGCCTATTTTCTTCTCCAAAGAAGAGATATTCATCCTTGTTGGCGAATAATCCTTTCCTCATTTCTGCAAATTTGATGCACGAGAAAATATGTCAGGTAAGGTATTATCCTTCCCCTTAATATGCTCAAAAATAACTTTATAACCATTCCCAGCTATGGTGTCTTCAAATAAGACCCATCTTCTGGTTGAGCTTTTCTTACTATTAATTTTATTGTAATATCGACATATAGCTTCACAGTCTGTTCGCACTGTAAATTCTTTAAATCCTAGATATAGCCTAAATGCATTTATTGTATTTACAACTGCAAGGATTTCCCTATCAATATTATTTACCGTCTTTAATTTTTAACTTCCCAAAGCATATCTGCATATTTTTTCATCTGCTTTTGGGGAGTATTTATTGGGTTTTTTGTTTTAGTATCGCACCCCATCCAACCTTAGATGCATCTGTCTCAATTATAAAATAATTGCCTTCTACAGGCAATTCTAGGGGTTTTAAATTCTTGACCTTTTCCTTGATGTCCTTTACTAATTTTATATCTTTGGAATTGAAGTACTTTTGACCATTTTTCCTTAATTTAGCATATAAAGGTCCTGCTAACTTTGCTAAGTTGTCTATATAGTTTCGCGCATAGTTTACAATTCCTAAGAACTGCTGCAAAACCTTTTTATTACTCATATTATCAGGAAACTCTAATATTTTCTTTGCAATTTGTTCTTGTAGATATATCTTTCCTTCTCCTATTTCATGCCCAAGGAAATTTATTTTTTCTTTGCAAATTTCCATCTTCTTTTTGGATAGTATGAGTCCATTTTGTTCTACCTTTCGAAAGAACACTTCAAGATGGGCTATATGCTCTTTGTATGATTTTGATAATACTAACAAATCATCTACGTATACTAATATAAATGCTTGATTCTCATTAAATATATTTTGCATCTTTCTTTGAAATAGTGCAGGTGCATTCTTTAGACCTAGTGGCATTACTAGCCATTCATAGAGGCCTTGTGGACAAGTAAATGCTGTCCAAGGAATAGATTCTTCAGCCATTTTTACTTGCAAAAATCCTACATTTAAGTCGAATTTAGAGAAATATTTACTTCCTTGTATTCTGTTAATCCATTCCTGGTTATTAGGTATATTATATGCATCATCAACTGTATTATCATTAAGCCTTTTAAAATTAATTACCATTCTAGATTTACCTCTAACCTCTTCAGCATGATTTCTAACTATGCAAGCAGCAGATCGATGAGCACTTCTACTTTCTCTTATAGCTATAACATTAATAACTCTTCAATATGCATTTTGAACTCTTCAATATCTTTTGGAGTAGCTTCAATTGGTCCCGACTTAATTATATAATCAGGATTTATGATATTTATCTTGCAAACTATAGAGTTCTTATCCCAATGTTTTATTGGTATTTCTCCAATAATTTGTATGCTTTCTAGTATTTGCACAATCTTATCTATATCTTATTTAGATTATATATCTCTATACCAATTTGGCGAAAATGATTACAACCCAATGCATTCTCTACACGTATTTTCTACATGATATTCATCTATGGTCTCACTAAGTTCTTCTTCTTTATAGAATTCAAGGGGATATGGACTTGTGCTATATTCATCATCTAAATTAGATAATTCTACATTTTGCAAGGAATTTCTTTGTTTTCGCACTTCAGATATGTATGGAACATTATCTTGATAAGGGATAAATGTTACCCCTTCTTCATGTATGATTGTGGTTTGTAAAGATTATTGTAAAATTCTTAACCCTATTATCATGTCATCATTTATTACTGACAAATCTCCTATTGTAATTTCATCTATTATATATTTTGTGCCATTTATGTAAGCTTAAATATTATATGCTAGCTGATTATGGATCTTCTTTATTCCTGACATATCAGTAGATACTTCAGCTTTATTATCATCTATAGTTTCAAGTATTTCGGGACACCTCATAAAATATTTATCATGGATGATATTCTTAGTGCAACCAGTATCTAATAGTGCCAGTATTTTATATGAAATATTTGGCTTTAGAACAATCCTAACTGGGATTCTTATTCCTAACACTTCTTTGAATGGTAATTGAACAATATATTTGTTTCCAAAACTAGTAATTGCATCTTTCAATTGTATTAATTTGTCTCCTTTTTTATCCCTTACTGTTACCATTTGCTCTTTCATTTCCATGATTTTAGCAATATTATTGTCTTGCTTATTACTATTTTGTAACTCATCTTTAAGTGTTTCTAGTTCTGCTTCTAGCTTATTTATTCTATTTTCTAATTTTTTAACCCTACTGGATAATATTCGTTCTTCTGGTTCTATTTCTATTTCTTGTCTCCACTTTTATTATTGGCTCTTAGACATGAGGCGCATGCTTGTTTTAAACACAAGCTACATGTGAACCTATTATCTTGGCTTGGGTAATATATACAGAAAGCACATTTTATGTTATAATCACCTTTTCCTCTAATCCAATCATGTTCACAATCTACTTGGTTCATCATTTCAATTTTTAAACCGGCTAATTCATCTATTAGGTCTATTTCATCTTCACTTGATTCATATTCTGGAGCCTCATTTTCTACTTCATCTGTCTCTATAATTGAATATATTGACTCATCGTCTTTTATTTCATCATCACATACTAATATATTCTAATTAACGCTATCTATAATTAATACTCTCTCTTGTTTTTCATATTTACTTGAGTACCTTTTCTGATATTTATTAGGGCAAGTTCTGCTTAGGTGATCAGGAGAGTTACATATGAAACACCTGCATGTTTTATCATAGGTTTTCTTAGGATTATATCTTCTTACATTTCTTTTATGCAAGAATGGGGCTCTATTGTATGACCTTCTTAAGAAATATGGATTGGGATATATTTACCACATTTCCTCCTGTTTCTTTTCTATACTCCTCAAATATTATGGAACCTAGAGGATCAGGCAACTTATTAAAATATCTTTCTACTACACCTACATTAAAACCTTGTTTAGCAGTAGTAGCATTATACAAATAATGCTGGGAAAATTCTTTTATACCTTTCCAGCTTGTTAATGTTAATTTTTCTATTTATCTTAACCTTTCATTTTGTAATGAGGTATGTCCTAATTCTGGATCTTCTGCTATGATCATATTTGAGATAACATTCGCAAAGTTATTAGGGTTACTTCCTGCCCTTTTTAATTCTTCATATTGACTAGGGTATGACTCTACCATTGTTCCCATAGTACTTTTACAGATTCTCCTCAAAATGTTTCAATATATGTTAACATATGTTCTACCTTAGTGCCTATATTATACTGATTTTGTATATATTTTTGCACTATTAAACCTTTCCATATGCTGATTATATTCGGCCAGTCTATTGGATCATGAGCTGCTAGGTTTAATATAGCGCCATCATTCTTATAATTCTGAAATTGCACTGGTTTTTCAAAATCTCTTCTTTTAGTACCCATATATATATTGTCTTGGGATATATGTAGGTTGATAATCATCTTTTTCTGGAGGCCATTGTCCAGCTGATCTGGTATGTCTCTCTCTTTCTCCTTCTCTTTTTACAGAAGATTCTCCATATCCTCTTCTTCTTTTACCACTATTTTCTACTTCCATAGCTTCCATTGCATTGTTTAAATTATGCAGTCCCACATCATCTAGTGAGTTATAGAAATCACTATTTTGCTCTGAATCATCATAACTTTCATCTTCTAACCACATTTCTTTTATTAATTCTTCCTCCTCCTCATAACTTTCTAATAATAACTTATTATTGATATCCCATTGCTCTTCACTAATAACTTCTTCTATTTGAACAATATTCTTATCTTTATTATTATTATTATTATTATTATTATTAATGATAGCATTTTTATTAATAATAGCATTTGCTTTTCTTTCTGTGGATGCTATAATTTTATCTTCCATGGTTGAACTACTAGTGGCAAACTTCTTATCATTTTTTAGTTTCTTTAGCCTTGCAATTTTTCTAATAATAAATAGTTCTCTTTCTCTTATTTTGGGCCAATCCTTTGTCATAGAATGACTATATTCCCATTCAATATGCTTTAGTTTCTTTTCCCAATGATTTATTTCATCCTCTAAATTAGAGTTTTCCATTCATTCGGATACACCTTTATTTTTATCATCATTAATTTTTGATCCTGACATAAAAGATTCAGAGTCTTCTATTGATGCAGCTTTGTAGTTTATAAATTGAATACTGCTACTTCCTTCACAATTTTGATAGCTTATGTAGTTTTCAGGTTGCTTTAATTCTTTTTTCTCTATTAATTCACCTATCTTCCATTCTTCTCCAGCTTTTTATCCAGAACCAATTTTAAGAGGATTCATAAACTTTATACCTTTTTATTGCATACAATCAATTACGTCATTCACATTTACTCTACATCTGGAGCTACTTCTATTAGTGAGCCTTCCTATAAATTCTATGCTTACTAGCAAATTTGTTCCTTTAAAATCTTCATAACCTTTAGTTTGGAAACCAAAACTCATTTTTTCAATAAATTCTTTTACGGGCATCATTAGGACTGGAGCTATATAGGTTATTAATCTATTTTCATCCATGCCTCCTTCCAAAAATCCTAATGTTGTTTTGTCTACAGATTCCCATCTTCTGTCTAATAAGGTTATCAAAACCTTCGCACCTAATTTCTTCCTTGTCATACCTTTGACTCCATGATATACATGCCTTGATGAATATATTTGTAACCATAATATTTTAATTCATTTTCAGTATTTTTTCTTACAATTCTTATATCTACCAGATGTGTTAACACACTTAATTCTACTTCTCTGGATATTCTGTATAGACCACTTTTACTTTCAAACATACCCATGTGATATACTTGTTGAGGTTTTATTTTTCTTAGGGTATCTTTCTGATATCTTTCTAGATCTCTTTGTATATCTATAACTTCTTCAATACTATCAATATCATCAGCTTTGCATGATAATCTATGCTTCATGGCTAGAAGTCTTGAATCTTGCCTTACTAACTAGAGAGTTTTGTCTCTTCTAAGGAAGCCTTTAGATACGTCCATTTTTCTGAATTAATATTTCTAGTAGAGGCAACTATTCCAGATGATGATAGCACAAGTTCTTTGTTGCTTTGAACACTTTTTAACTTATCTAATACTTGAATTAATAGTTGGATGATTGTGTTATTTTGCCTTATTATTACTTTGGAATCTTCTTTTGGGGAGTCGTGATCGGAGAACCCGACACGAGGTGACAGATATTTAGCTACTTCGTTTAATGCTTGACTATATTCGCTCATATAATTATGAGAAAATCAAAGGTTTAACCTCTTGCACCAACTTTTTTATTTCAAATATATCTTGTCTTGATTCAGTGTGTGGGAGTGACTCTTTGCCTTTACTTAGCCAGTTAAATATACTTGAAATAAATAGGCCGTTAATATAGTCGTCCCTCTTACATAAAAGGCAAATAGTCACTCCCACGCACTCAATCAAGACAACATATACTTGAAATAAAAAAGTTGGTGCAAGAGGTTAAAACTTTGATTATCTCATAATTATATGACCGAATATACTCAAGCATTAAATGAAGTAGCTAAATATCTGTCACCTCCTGTCAGGTTCTCTGATCACGACTCCCCAAAAGAAGATTCCAAATTAATAATAAGGCAAAATAACACAATCATCCAACTATTAATTCAAGTATTATATAAGTTAAAAAGTGTTCAAAGCAGCAAAGAAATTGTGCTATCATCATCTAGAATAGTTGCCTCTACTAGAAATATTAATTCAGAAAAATGGACGTATCTAAAGGCTTCCTTAGAAGAGACAAAACTCTCCAATTAGTAAGGCAAGATTCAAGACCTCTAGCTATGAAGCATAGATTATCATGAAAAGCTGATGATATTGATAGTATTGAAGAAGTTATAGATATACAAAGAGATCTAGAAAGATACCAGAAAGATACCCTAAGAAAAGTAAAACCTCAAAAAGTATATCACATGGGTATGTTTGAAAGTAAAAGTGGTCTATACAGAATATCCAGAGAAGTAGAATTAACTGTGTTAACACATCCGGTAGATTTAAGAATTGTAAGAAAAAATATTGAAAATGAATTAAAATATTGTGGTTACAAATATATTCATCAAGGCATGTATATCATAGGAGTCAAAGGTATGACAAGGAAGAAATTAGGTGTGATGGTTTTGATAACCTTATTAGACAGAAGATGGGAGTCTGTAGACAAAGCAGCATTAGGTTTTTTGGAAGGAGACATGAATGAAAATAGATTAATAACCTATATTGCTCCAGACCTAATGATGCCCGTAAAAGAATTTATTGAAAAAAATGAGTTTGGGTTTCCAAACTAAAGGTTATGAAGATTTTAAAGGAACAAATTTGCTAGTAAGCAAAGAATTTATAGGAAGGCTCACTAATAGAAGTAGCTCCAGATATAGAGTCAATGTGAATGACGTAATTGATAGTATGCAATCAAAAGGTATAAAGTTTATGAATCCTCTTAAAATTGGTTCTGAATAAAAAGCTGGAGAAGAATGGAAGATAGGTGAATTAATAGAGAAAAAAGAATTAAATCAACCTGAAAACTACATAAGCTATCAAAATTGTGAAGGAAGTAGCAGTATTTGATTTATGAACTATAAAGCTGCATCAATAGAAGACTCCGAATCTTTTATGTCAGAATCAGAAATTAATGATGATAAAAATAAAGGTGTATGTGAATGCATGGAAAAGGCTAATTTAGAGGATGAAATAAATCATTGGGAAAAGAAACTAAAGCATATTGAATGGGAATATAGTCATTCTATGACAAAGGATTGGCCCAAAATAAGAGAAAGAAACTACTTATTATTAGAGAAATTGCAAGGCTAAAGAAACTAGAAAATGATAAGAAGTTTGCCACTAGTAGTTCAACCATGGGAGATAAAATTATAGCATCCGCAGAAAGAAAAGCAAATGCTATTATTAATATAAATGATGTCATTAATAATAATAATAATAAACATAAGAATATTGTTCAAAAAGAAGAAGTTATTATTAGAAAGTTATGAGGAGGAGGAAGAATTAATAAAAGAAATGTGGTTAGAAGATGAAAGATATGATGATTCAGAACAAAATAGTGATTTCTATAACTCACTAGATGATGTGGGACTGCATAATTTAGACAATGCAATGAAATCTATGGAAGTAGAAAATAGTGGTAAAAGAAGAAGAGGATATGGAGAATCTTCTGTAAAAAGAGAAGGAGAAAGAGAGAGACCTACCAGATCAGCTGGACAATGGCCTCCAGAAAAAGATGATTATCAACCTACATATATCCCAGGACAATATAGATATATCGGTACTAAAAGAAGAAATTTTGCAAAACCAGTGTAATTTCAGAATTATAAGAATGACGGCGCTATATTAAACCTAGCAGTTCATGATCCAATAGACTGGCCGAATATAATCAACATATGGAAAGGTTTAATAGTGCAAAAATATATACAAAATCAGTATAATATAGGCACTAAGGTAGAAGATATGTTAACATATCTTGAAACATTTTTAGGAGAATCTGTAAAAGTTCTATGGGAACAATGGGTAGAGTCATACCCTAGTCAATATGAAGAATTAAAAAGGGCAGGAAGTAACCCTAATAACTTTGCGAATGTTATGTCAAATATGATCATAGCAGAAGATCCAGAATTAGGACATACTTCATTACAAAATGAAAGGTTAAGAGAAATAGAAAAATTAACATTAACAAGCTGGACAGGTATAAAAGAATTTTCCCAGCATTATTTGTATAATGCTACTACTGCTAAACAAGGTTTTAATGTAGGTGTAGTAGAAAGATATTTTAATAAGTTGCCTGATCCTCTAGGTTCCATAATATTTGAGGAGTATAGAAAAGAAACAGGAGGAAATGTGGTAAATATATCCCAATCCATAACATTTGTTTTCAAACAATTAAGAAAGGTGTGTACTAGCATTCAAGCCGAAAGATCTATGAAGAAATCAGATTACAATTTTTGCAATAACATTGTCCAAATACCACTAACATATGGAGAAGAAAGGCATTGGAAAAACAAGTATTATAAACCACAAAGGAGAGATAATAGAAATTTTAGAACAAAGGAAAGATATTTCTTAAGAAGGTCAGACAATAGAGCCCCATTCTTGCATAAAAGAAATGTAAGAAGATATAATCCTAAGAAAACCTATGATAAAACATGCAGGTGTTTCATATATAACTCTCCTGATCACCTAAGCAGAACTTGCCCTAATAAAGATCAGAAAAGGTACTCCAGTAAATATGAAGAACAAGAGAGAGTATTAATTATAGATAGCGTTAATGAGAATATATTAGTATGTGATGATGAAATAAAAGACGATGAGTCAATATATTCAATTATAGAGACAGATGAAGTAGAAAATGAGGCTCCAGAATATGAATCAAGTGAAGATGAAATAGACCTAATAGATGAATTAGCCGGTTTAAAAATTGAAATGATGAACGAAGTAGATTGTGAACATGATTGGATTAGAGGAAAAGGTGATTATAACATAAAATGTGCTTTCTGTATATATTATCCAAGCCAAGATAATAGGTTCACATGTAGCTTGTGTTTAAAACAAGCATGTGTGTCATGTCTAAGAGCCAATAATCCAAAGCGGAGACAAGAAATAGAATTAAAACCAGAAGAACGAATATTATACAGTAGGGTTAGAAATTTAGAAAATAGAATAAATAAGCTAGAAGCAGAACTAGAAACACTTAAAGATGAGTTACAAAATAGTAATAAGCAAGACAATAATATTGCTAAAATCACGGAAATGAAAGAGCAAATGGTAACCGTAAGGGATAAAAAAGGAGACAAATTAATACAATTGAAAGATGCAATTACTAGTTTTGGAAACAGATATATTGTTCAATTACCATTCAAAGAAGTGTTAGGAATAAGGATCCCAGTTAGGATTGTTCTAAAGCCAAATATTTCACATAAAATACTGGCACTATTAGATACTGGTTGCACTAAGAATATCATCCATGATAAATATTTTATGAGGTGTCCCGAAATAGTTGAAACTATAGATGATAATAAAGCTGAAGTGTCTACTGATATGTCAGGAATAAAGAAGATCCATAATCAGCTAGCATATAATATTGAAGCTTACATAAATTGCACAAAATATATAATAGATGAAATTACAATAAGAGATTTGTCAGTAATAAATGATGACATGATAATAGGGTTAAGAATTTTACAACAATCTTTACAAACCACAATCATACATGAAGAAGGGGTAACATTTATTCCTTTTCAAGATAATGTTCCATAAGTATCTGAAGTGCGAAAACAAAGAAAGTCCTTGCAAAATGTCGAAATATCTAATTTAGATGATGAAGATAGCACAAGTCCAGATCCCCTTGAATTCTGTAAAGAAGAAGAACTTAGTGAGACCATAGAAGAATATCATATAGAAAATGCATGTACAGAATGCATAGGGTTACAATCATTTTCGCCAAATTGGTATAGAGATATAAAATCTAAAAAAGATATAGATAAGTTTGTGCAAAGACTAGAAAGCATACACATTATTGGAGAAATACCAATGAAACATTGGGATAAGAACTCTATAGATTGCAAAATAAATATCATAAATCTTGATTATGTAATTAAGTCAGGACCAAGTGAAGCTACTCCAAAAGATATTGAAGATTTCAAAATGCATATTGAAGAGTTATTAAAGTTAAAAGCTATAAGAGAAAGTAGAAGTCCTCATCGATCTGCTGCTCTTGTAGTTAGAAATCATGCTGAAGTAGTTAGAGGTAAATCTAGAATGGTAATTAATTTTAAAAGGCTTAATGGTAATACAGTTGATGATGCATATAATATACCTAATAAGCAGGAATGGATTAACAGAATACAAGGAAGTAAATATTTCTCTTAATTTGACTTAAAGGCAGGATTTTAGCAAGTAAAAATGGCCGAAGAATCTATTCCTTGGACAGCATTTACTTGTCCACAAGGCCACTATGAATGGCTAGTAATGCCATTAGGTCTAAAGAATGCACCTGCACTATTTCAAAGAAAGTTGCAAAATATATTTAATGAGAATCAAGCATTTATATTAGTATACGTAGATGATTTTTTAGTATTATCAAAATCATACAAAGAGCATATAGCCCATCTTGAAGTGTTCTTTCGAAAGGTAGAACAAAATGGACTCATAATATCCAAAAAGAAGACGGAAATTTGCAAAGAATAAATAAATTTCCTTGGGCATGAAATAGGAGAAGGAAAGATATATCTACAAGAACATATTGCAAAGAAAATATTAGAGTTTCCTGATAATATGAGTGATAAAAAGGTTTAAGATCAGTTCTTAGGAATTGTAAACTATGCGCAAAACTATATAGACAACTTAGCAAAGTTAGCAGGACCTTTATATGCTAAATTAAGGAAAAATGGTCAAAAATACTTCAATTCCGAAGATATAAAATTAGTAAAGGCCATCAAGGAAAAGGTCAAGAATTTAAAATCCCTACAATTGCCTCTAGAAGGCAATTATTTTATAATTGAGACAGATGCATCTAAGGTAGGATGGGGTGCGATACTAAAACAAAAACCCAATAAATACTCCCCAAAAGCAGATGAAAAAATATGCAGATATGCTTCGGGAAGTTACAAATTAAAGACGGTAAATAATATTGATAGGGAAATCTTTGCAGTTGTAAATACAATTAATGCATTTAGGCTATATCTAGGATTTAAAGAATTTATAGTGCGAACAGACTGTGAAGCTATATGTCGATATTACAATAAAATTAATAGTAAGAAAAGCTCAACCAGAAGATGGGTCTTATTTGAAGACACCATAGCTGGGAATGGTTATAAAGATATTTTTGAGCATATTAAGGGGAAGGATAATACCTTACCTGACATATTCTCTCGTGCATCAAATTTGCAGAAATGAGGAAAGGATTATTCGCCAACAAGGATGAATATCTCTTCTTTGGAGAAGAAAATAGGCTGAAAATGTTTCAGCCAAATACATTCAAATTCAAGCCAAAAACCCATCTCAAGCTTGATGAAGCTCAAAGATGCATATTGGATAATTTCTGGTTCCAATATACTCTCAAGAGAGAGGAAAAAGGATATTTTTTATCAATTCTCAATAGTTTGGCAGAATATTTTATTGAATTAAACAAAAATTTGCCAAAGCCAGAAAAGATTGAAATACCAAAAGGAGAAATACTATATCTTATATTTGATGGAAATAAACCTGGTATATATATGGAACGGGAAAATATAATGATTGAAAAATTAGATGCAAAAAGAAAAGGACAAGATTTAACATTCAAAAGATATTACAATATAGATGATGACTTACTTTGGGCAAGAACGGTATTAGGACCAGCTTATTATATTGACCCAGACGCTAAAGACTATCTCCAAATGAAAAGAGGCATACCTGCTTCACCAACTCCCACAAAGGGGGAGGCATCATGCTCAAAAAATATAAAGAAGGAAGAGTCTCCAAAATATAAGACATATCAAGAATGCCTTCTAAAGGGGCTTGACCCTTTAGACAGTGAATACATAGATCAAGAAATGGATAAAAGATTTGAAATTTTTTCAAAAATAATAAAGAAAGAAATTGAAAGAAGAAATATTAAAATAATTAAGGCATGAAATGGACTAAAATTTTGAAGAAATAAAGAAAGAATGCGATCAAAAATATGATTTCAAACTGTTATACGATGATGATGATCATATGGACATAGCAGGGCACGGGCAGCGACCTGAATAAAGCCCAAATTTCCTATATTGATATTGCTATCAAGTATTCGGGCGCGGAGGACCCGAATATTGATAGAAAATCCAAGAAAAGATATTTTAAATATTGATAAGGTATTATCAATCATATCGGCAGGGATGACCCCCTGTAAAAAAATGAATAAGCAATGTTGAATATTTAAGCAAGTTAAATAAAATTAAAAATAAATGAATAAGAAATGTTGAAAATTTAAGCAAGTTAAATTAAATTAAAAATAAATGAATAAGCAATATTTAAAATTTAAGCAGCCTTGGCATGTATGTACGCATACACTGGCAGAAGGATTCTTGAAGGCAGAAGAAGCTCTGAAGGCTAATCGCATGAAGACATGTATGGCCGAAGAGCAAAGACTGGTACACAGAGGCCAGCCAATTATCCACGGAGAGACAATGCCCACGTGAACAATGCAAAGATTTGATAGATTCGTGAAGATTGAAGTTTGTCGGGGCACTATCTCTCGTTCTTATCCATCGCCTAGAGGGACACGCATGCATCCCTACTACATATAAAATAAGAGGTGCATTCTCCCGGAAGCCATCCAAAGAGCTGCTCTCTCGCCTATAAAAGGAGACATTTGCTGCGAAGAGAGACACAACACCAAACGGAGAAGAGCCACCAGCCACCGATAGAGCAAAGAGCTGCGACCCAGCTAGCAAGCTCGTTGCTCAGTAGTAGTAGTTGTAGTTTTCATCCTGCAATAAGAGCCACCATATCCAGAGCATTGTAAGGCTCAAGAAGGTAGTTAGAAGGTAATATTCTTTAGTTTGTGCAATCCCTTTGGGGCCTCCTGAAAGGGAAAGCCATATGTAAATTATGTTGTGGAAATGATGTAGTTTCTTGGTTTCACTTGGTATTTTTAGTTATGAATTTATGGGACGAGTTCTTATGCTAGGGATCCTATAGGAGAAACCTCTGCGTGTGTAGTTCTCTGTGTAGCCCAGAGTGGCGTTTGAATGAGAACCTTGTGGCCGTAGAGAAGTGTTCCCTCTGGGTGGAACTGCCTAGGAAGACGATAGGAATTTACCCCATAAATTTGCAATTCAAACTACTAAGTGAACGTAACTAGCTACATCTGATACAACATAATGAAAAATATGGTGAGTACTAAGTAGGATTTTACACCTCTGCGCACACCGTCGGACGAATTGTTGGCCTCGCCAGCCCAGAATAGATCATGTATCAAGTTAGAACGTGCAGGTAATCATATTGAAATAAATATTGCTGTGAATAGTGAAGTACTATTCCAAATAGTGTACTGAATAGTAAACACTATTGTGAATAGTGCCCTACCTACTGAACAGTAAATACTATTCAAGATAAAAAGCATACCTGTCTACCACTTTTCACCTAATCCCAAATTAACATAATCAAAATCTAATCACATATTTAGCAATATTTAATTCCCTACATACATACATACACAATCACACACACACACACACACACACACACACACACATATATATATATATATATATATATATATATATATATATATATATATATATATATGAAATTATACCCATTTACATGCAATATTAAAATAATTTTCTAGTAGTAATACTATCAAAGACATTGAATTTTCTAAGTTCGTATGTCTACATCAGCAAGAAAATATCGTTTCATGCAGTGTTATGGTGGAGTTCCTTGGTAATTAGTTAGAAACTTTTCAGCAAAATTTCCTTTGAAGTTATCCATCCCTTCCCTGAGACATAGCACCATTGACTGAAAAAATTGAATATGCATAATCATGTGTATATCACAAATAATACAAACTTAACTATGCAAACTGAAGATGCGGAATAGAAAAGTTCGGCAATTTTCCATAAAACAATACATTGGCGGACAATAACATTTCGAACTTTTTGCAAGCAATGTTTTTCCTATCTTGTAAGAAGTGACATGTCTCCTGTGGTAAGGATCTGAAACTATGTGCATTGCCAGATTGTAATTAGTTAAGAACCTCTAATAATTGTAAGCAGAAGCAAAGAAGATTTAAGTCCTTTTCTAAGGGCATCTTTTTTGTTGACATGCAAAAATATATACATTCAGTTATCCTTCCCCTGCAAAAAAGAAAAGTTTCGGCTATAATTTTGCTTTAGGGAAAATATCATCCTTATCCTCCAACTACCATGATATTCTTTTCCCAATTAAATCTGGATAAGAAAATAACACATATAAGACAACATCTACGTTTTCTGCAAATAAGATTGCTTCACCAATCTTTCTCGTGTAGCCGTGTATCAATACATCCTAGTCAACGTCCTTGCGCACAGAGTCAAGGATACCAAGCGTCCAGGAGTGTTGGAATACATCCACACGAACGACCACATCAAAATCATACGAACGCACACGCACAAACTTTTAGCGAAGGGCTCATGTTGTGCCCTCTTTTTTCCCTCTTAATTTCTTTTCTCCCTTTTCTCCCCGATACAACTCACGGTGTTTCCAACAAAGAGGAGTCCTGGAATGTTACCCTTGCTAGCTTGTTGTTGTACTTCAAGGCTCCAACTGCCCTCCTTCGCGTATCTCCCTATGAAACTGGCCGCCATGTTGTCTGCACTAATGCAAGTTGATGGCAGTAGAGTTCCATGCCTTCTCCTATAACATCAGCATGACCCTGCTGAAGGTAGTCAACAATGAAGACATATAACGCTTGCCCACCCCAAGAT
This sequence comes from Triticum aestivum, assembly GCF_018294505.1. Classification (NCBI taxonomy): domain Eukaryota; kingdom Viridiplantae; phylum Streptophyta; class Magnoliopsida; order Poales; family Poaceae; genus Triticum; species Triticum aestivum. Next base: position 35,571,482 of record NC_057796.1, on the reverse strand, counting down.
CCGGATGGTGATGAAGGTCACATCACATGTGCCCTCACATATCTAATGGCCATATCATTTTATCTACTAAAATAAAAGGTCGCATGTTTTTCATTAAGTTTGTGGTAATTTGTAGCTATTTCTCCTTTTTCTTATGACACCTTTACTTACGACTTGTAGATGTGTGTACCAATAATCTGCAAGCTTGGTATATATAGGAATATATACATGAAATTATAGCTAGTTACATGCAATATTAAAATAAGTTTTCTAGAAGCAATACTATCAAGGACATTAAAGTTTCTAAGTTTGTATGGCTACATCAGCAAGAAAATGGGGATTCATGCAGTGTTATGGTTGAGTACCTTGGTAATAAGTTATAAACGTTTCAGCAAACTTGTCCTTGAAGTTATCCATCCCTTCCCTGAGAGATAACACCATCGACGAAAAGAAATTGAATATGCATAATCATGTGTATATCAAAAATAATACAAATTTATGGCTTTTGGGTCCGGTTTCCCTTATTAACTGGACCAATTCTCTTCTTCTTAATGCAAATCGGGAGCTCCCCGCCCTCTAACGAGGTTCCGTCAAATTTCTAATTCCGTCAAAAAAATACAAATTTAAGTTTACAAACTGAAGATAAGAGAGCTGAATTAAAAAGTTCAGTAGTTAAGCATACACCAATACATTTGCGGAAAATAGCATTTCGAACATCTTGTCACATCACATAATGAAAAACCATGATAAATTATAACTTGCTTCATCTGGTCTGGACGTTTGGTTCATTTCTGCACAGTCTCGATGCCAGAAGAACTTTTCTGCCCTGCTACTAACGATAGCAGCTTGCCTGTGTTGAACTTAATTAGCATCATCTTGCAGGTGTGAACATATACTAAAATAAGTAATCACCTATAAATATATTGACATGTGATGGTTAAGGAAAAATCGTAATCGAGCCATTGACTTACAATACCAGTTATGGCTAGGCACACATCAACCTGCCGTTACCTGTTTGTTTTCGAGGAACATGTTGCAGCCAGTTAGAATGCACTCCAGGAGTGTCATTGGCGATCATGCCAAAACCACAAGTTCATGTCGTTTTCTTTTGTACGTCGAGGGCGACGAAACCGTCTTCTCTAGGATGTGAACGACCAAGGCAGACCACCAACACTGAACTGCTCACTCGCCCACGTGAGATTTCCCTTTGGTTCTTTTTCAGCAACCTGTCCATGTACATCACACCAAGAAAAACACACTACGCGCTCCACCTCCAAGCTTTCCGAATTCTTTCTTGCACAGAATTTCCACATAGAAGCTCATAGATCTAACTAAGTTTAAGCTGCAGATGAACCTCTACTTCTGAAGATCAGAGTGCATACAAAGTATAAAGCTTCAGATGACAGTGGCATTAATATTAAAGAATCATTCTGTCCATAACATTGGTCTAAATCATTGAACTTCTGAATAATAGACTACATATGAAAAAAAACACAAATTAAGTCAGCATAAACATAAAACGATGAAATACACTACCATCTGATATACATACCACAGGGCTTGTGTAGGTACATAGGAAGGTATATGCAGCTCACCTTCTTGCTGCTAAATGTAAATTTCTCCAACTTTCTAGCAGTCTGCACCCATGACCTCACAGTCCAAGCATGTGCGGGAAGTCGTTCTATTATTTCTCTATCTCCAAGCTTTTGTAGTTCTGTTTACCCACGATTTCCACGGAGAAGTTTCCCGACCTAATCAACATCAAGATGTGATTCTGTTGCAATGTGTCACCAGAAACCAAAGAGTAGGCGTAGCAAGGAAGAATACATAAGCATGATCTTCCGTTCACACAATACCTCTAAAATATGTATCAAATAATTGCATCAGACATACTGCAGACATCGTCTTATGTCACTGTTCGGGCCTACTAAGTCTGATACAGAAGAAGAAGAAAAAAGATCGAAATATATAACAATCTATTGACCATATTCTGTAATTTATAGAGAAATAGATGGTACCTTTTATGTAGTTACCGGTGCCTGGCTCGATCACCTGGGCTTGTGCAATATCCGTTTATCTGATGCTGCTGACCTCCACAAAGGACTTTGCTTTGTCTGCATTACTCATGATTAGAGGGAGGGAGATCGTCAGGACCTGATGGTGTAAAGAATCAAGGAGAGGGAGGGAGAGCGTCAGGACCTGATGGTGTAAAGAATCAAAGGAACCTCCTGCTACTGGCCAAACATATATACATCTTGCTATGTGTGGATCTTCATATCTGCTAGATCACGCCAGTCGTTCATCCAAGGGGAATCGCCGGCCATCATGATGGGTATACATACATAGCATCTTGCTCTCCGTGGATCATCATGTCCGCTGGATCGTGTTGGCGGCCCGGCGCTGCAGCTAGCCATGTATGGAAAGAGCGGCTCCAGCAAGATCATGTATTGATGATCTCCATCTAAATATGAGAAGATTCCATGATGGTGTAGTCATGTAGGGGAGAAGAGGATCAGCATGCTCCATGAGAAGGATCGAGGTCATCTACAGGAAGATGCGGCAGCGGCGTGAGGACTCAGGATGGGAAACTTTTTTAGGATGGGAAATTTTTTGTGTGATTTTCTAGACTACTTCTCTAATTTCTAGTTTGCTCATTAATTACATTTTATATATAATAGATTAGCATGGTTTTTTTCACACTATGAACCTATTAACTTATGTACAAAACTTCCCACAACAAAATACACATAAAACGCCATAATAACTCGTTCAAACTTGAAGCAAAAAAGTATGACACACATGTGATCACACTACATACAGCCACATGCCTAAAGAACTCTCAACAAGAAAAAGTCATCGAGAATTTCCTCTATAGATTCATATGTACACTACATCTGCATTGATGCACTTAAAAAACAGAAAAAAAAACTTTTATATGTAATGAGGCAGTAGTAAAAGACGGTTTTAAAAGGCCTGTTTTCCATCCACTAAACAACAATGTAGGCATGGTGTATTGGTAACTGGGCTTGGTAGCATGTAGCCTTCCATCTGACCCGGGTCCACTAGTAGTAAATAGAAAATGAATCTCCTTTGGGCTGGGGAGAGGGGGGGGGGGCACGGCCCCCTCGGACTTATACATAGCTCCGCCATTGCTTTCCAATACGTGACCAAGAATGGTGTCGCGTCGTTGATCTCTTATCCTTACATAGGAGTGAAGGCCGTACATGCTACGCCAGCGCTACACCGCGCGAAGACGGCCATCATGCGTGGGTTTAAGGAGACCAGGCCCTACGACGAGTACCAACTCTTTCGGCAGTCACAGTCGGCACCGTTGTCGCCTACACCGTCGTCGGCGACAACTTCAACTCGTACATTCTCAAGAACTCTTATAGAGATGACTGGGGCGACAAGGGCTACCTGATCCTGCCGCGCCCCGATACGCAATGCGGCATGCTCAGGGAGGGCGGCTCTTACCTCAATATCGGCATCCGACTGATCACGCCGTACGGTATGTCCAGAGGGAGGTGCACTCGATCTCTGGTCTGCAGATTGTTAGAATATAAATGTGTTTAATATAGAGATAGAAGTTAGAAATATAATACATTAAATAATGTATGACTTGCCCTCTATTTCAAGTCTCTCTCTCTCACATGTACTTTTATATATACCCTACACAAGGGTTAGATAGATGCTCAATTACTATACTTGCTGTCTAGTAGTAGTAGTGAGATTTCGTCAGCGCCATGCCAACGGTTACTAATAAACATGTACGCGCCTAATAATCAATAAATCTGCATGTGAATGTGATGGATCATTATTGATCATACTTCTGTAACTCCAAAAATTCTGAAAAATTAGGAAACAATAAAATAATTGCAAAGTAGTACTGTGTAAAAATTTCAGAATTTTTGCATGCTCCAGTAAAAAATGTAAATTCACGCACTATAGCAAAAGTTTCTGTTTTTGCACTGCACATACCAACAAGCAATCTAATCATTCTAAAGGCAAATCTTGGCACATTATTTTTTAATATAATATATTTCTACAAGGGGATAATTATTTTAGTTGAAAAGTTTCTGTAATTCGAGATTTGCAAAGTTTCCATGGGCATGAACAAAGTTCAAGGAGCTCCCCCCCCCCCCTTCAACAGTGCTCGTCTTTCTTACTTTCACTTTTCTTTTTGAAATTTTTTGAGTTCCCCTCTATATTTTTTTTGTTTTTAAACTTTATAAAAGTGCACAACAGAAGTAAATGACTCTCTAAAACTTTCGGGTTGTCTCCTTGGCAGCGCTTTTTTTAAAGCCATTAAGCTAGGTATAAAGTGCTCAAGTAATTAATCCACCCGGATCACAAGGTATATCAAAGCCAATTTTAATTAACAATGATTTGTAATTTAGTAGTAAGCACAAAGCAAGATATATCATGCAAGAACGAAGTCTAACTCTCTTCCTATGCATCGGCATTTCATACAAGAACAATTCATGCACATGAGGTAAAGGCCAATACATAGCATAAACTGTTTTTGCAATTTTATCGTATTCGAAACATAGAGAGGTGGAGATGTAGTTCCTCTCTCATAATAATTGCAAGTAGGATCAGCAATCACATGCATATTATATTAATCAAAATCATCATGTGTAACGGTAAAACGCATCCCATCAGTGAATATTTCTTTTTATTTTAGTTTTCGGCCAGGGACCCATCCATGAATATCTTATTTATAGATTAGCCCCTGGTGTTCAAACGGTCACAACTTTTTGCTCGTTGGTCCAAATCCAACGAAACCAACGCCCACTTCTTCGTTGTGATCCCCTCTATCTAGTAAAACAACATGAACATGTTTTTGAGAATTTAAAATTTGATTTCAAACAGATTTGAATTAAAACTTTTTTTGTTCATAACTTGAGTTTTACAACTCCGATTTAGTTGATTCTTTTTGCAAATCGAAGCTCTTGACCTAAACTTTCTGATAAGGAAAAATTCAATTAATTTTGGTACTGTTGGAAAATTTTTTCTGTTGCAAGAGATAATTGCTTCTTTTCGAAGTTTTCCGAGATCTTTTCTTTGATTCTTTTGCATGAGTGCTTATGTATGCAATTGCTTGCTCACGATAGATTGACCGGAGTGTGAAGAGGAGAACTATCAAGAGTTATGATTGCGAATCATCTACATCAATAGTACAAGGAACGTTCACACTTTGATAATACTTTTCATTCCCAGTTTTTATGCATTAGTTTCAACCCTCAAACATTGCATGAGTAGGATTTGATAACAAGTGGGTATTGGGAAGTAGTTGATGAGGTAGGAACCTATTTTCTTGCATTCAAACCCTGGGTACTACTACGTTATGCTTACTGCTATGCTATGCTCGTAGACGTGGTTTGGTTTTGAGAGAATTCACGAAAGATGTGAGAGTTATTGTTAACTAAGGTTTAACTTAAGGTGGCTACTTTAATACACATCTGGGTGGATTGGTTGGGGCACCCTAGAGCACCCAGTGGTTTGCCCGGGCACCTGGAGAACCCAGTGCTTGCCCAAGGGGATCCCGGAGTACCCGTGTGATCACCCTATGGAATGCCACCCAGGCTCAAAGGGATCATAAGATTATTCATGCTAGAAACTTTCATGTGCAGCCACAAGCCATTATGGGCTCTAGCATAGTTGAGTAAGTTGTAGGAATCCTTTCCGTGATGGGCTAGCAGATGTAGGGGATTGTAGATGTACCGGCCTATCTATCGGTTTAAGGGACCTCTTCGGAAAGACTATGTCTCGGTCATCCGTTTCTCAAACATCATGTAGTGCGAGAAATCCAACAGAGGAGATCGAGTCTTGTGGGGAAAAGTGCGCAAACCTCTGTAGAGTGTACAAACTAATCATGGTTAGCCGTGTCCCCGGTTATGGACATCTTGAGTATCTGGTACTTGAATTATTGATTTGACCTCATCACTTTACTCAAATAATTTGTTGGGTTATAACTATTATTTTGGGATTGAGTTGGAGGAACCTTCTCAATATTTTTCAACCAACTTGGTAGTTAAATAAAATATATTTCTTGGTTGTAGGGAAAAATTAGCTTTATGCAAAATTAAACTTAGAGCCTCCACCAGCCATATATGCATGTAGTGATAGCCATTATTCAGCATTGCTCTACAGTGTGAAACTGCCAGTACATTCAATGTACTGACCTACATGGATGCAACGTCTCATGTTGCAGGAATCTTACGACGAGTAAGTGATACGTTAGGGTTACGATTTCTACACTCAACTTTGCCGTTGGTGTTGATAGTAATCCACAACCTTGATGTTACTTCCGCTATTTGGATTGAGGTAATAGTATTTACGTTACTTTATACATGTGATTTCCCTCTGTTATAAATTCTCGAGTACTGTGTGTGTCAGCATACCGATCCAGGGATGACACTTAAGCACAGAGACTTGATCGTCTGAGGTCGGGTCGCTACAATTACGCTGTGGTGTTCCAGGTGGCGTGAGATGCGGAACTATTCCGCACTGTTTCAAATGAAGACCAAACTCGTAACTCAAATATTCTCCTCCATGATCAGATCGTAGAAACTTTATTTTCTTGTTATGATGATTTTCCACTTCACTCTGAAATTCTTTGACTTTTCAAATGTTTCAGACTTATGTTTCATCAAGTAGATATACCCATATCTGCTCAAATCATCTGTGAAAGTTAGAAAATAACGATACCCGCCGCGAGCCTCAACACTCATTGGACCGCATACATCGGTATGTATTATTTCCAATAAGTCTGTTGCTCGCTCCATAGTTTCGGAGAACGGAGTCATAGTCATCTTGCCCATGAGGCATGGTTCGCAAGCATCAAGTGATTCCAAAAGCCCATCAGCATGGAGTTTCTTCATGCGCTTTACACCAATATGACCTAAACGGCAGTGCCACAAATAAGTTGCACTATCATTATTGAACTTATATCTTTTGGCTTCAATACTACGAATATGTGTATCACTACTATCGAGATTCAGTAAAAATAGACCACTCATTAAGGGTGCATGACCATAAAATATATTACTCATATAAATAGAATAACCATTATTCTCTGATTTAAATGAATAACCGTCTCGCATCAAACAAGATCAAGATATAATGTTCATGCTTAACGCTGGCACCAAATAACAATTATTCAGGTCTAAAACTAATCCCGAAGGTAGATGTAGAGGTAGCGTGCCGACGGCGATCACATCGACTTGGAACCTTTCCCACGCGCATCGTCACCTCGTCCTTAGCCAATCTTCGCTTAATATGAGAACAGAACCAGTATCAAATACCCAGGCACTACTGCGAGCATTAGTAAGGTACACATCAATAACATGTATATCAAATATACCTTTCACTTTGCCATCCTTCTTATCCGCCAAATACTTGGGGCATTTCCGCTTCCAGTGACCAGTCCTTTTGGAGTAGAAGCACTCAGTTTCAGGCTTAGGTCCAGACTTTGGTTTCTTCACTTGAGCAGCAACTTGTTTGCCATTCTTCTTGAAGTTCCCCTTCTTCCCTTTACCCTTTTTCTTGAAACTAGTGGTCTTGTTGACCATCAACACTTGATGCTCCTTTTTGATTTCTACCTCCGCAGCCTTTAGCATTGCGAAGAGCTCGGGAATTGTCTTATCCATCCCTTGCATATTATAGTTCATCACGAAGCTTTTGTAGCTTGGTGGCAGTGATTGAAGAACTCTGTCAATGACACTATCAACCAAAAGATTATGTCCCAGTTGAGTCAAGTGATTATGATACCCAGACATTTTGAGTATATGTTCACTGACAGAACTATTCTCCTCCATTTTGCAGCTATTGAACTTATTGGAGACTCCATATCTCTCAATCCGGGCATTTACTTGAAATATTAACTTCAACTCCTGGAACATCTCATATCCTCCATGACGTTCAAAACGTCGTTGAAGTCCCGGTTTTAAGCCGTAAAGCATGGCACACTGAACTATCGAGTTGTCATCAGCTTTGCTCTGCGAGGCGTTCAGAACGTCCGGCGTTGCTCCTGCAGCGGGTTTTGCACCTAGCGGTGCTTCCAGAACGTAATTCTTCTGTGCAGCAATGAGGATAATCCTCAAGTTATGGACCCAGTCTGTGTAGTTGCTACCATCATCTTTCAACTTAGCTTTCTCTAGGAACGCATTAAAATTCAACGGAACAATAGTACGGGCCATTTATCTTCAACAACATAGACATGCAAAATACTATCAGGTACTAAGTTAATGATAAATTAAAGTTCAATTAATCATATTACTTAAGAACTCCCACTTAGATAGACATCCCTCTAACCATCTTAGTGATCACGTGATCCATATCAACTAAACCATGTCCGATCATCACGTGAGATGGACTAGTTTTCAATGGTGAACATCACTATGTTGATCATATCTACTATATGATTCACACTCGACCTTTCGGTCTCAGTGTTCGGAGGCCATATCTGCATATGCTAGGCTCGTCAAGTTTAACCCGAGTATTCTGCATGTGCAATACTGGCTTGCACCCATTGTATGTGAATGTAGAGCTTATCACACCCGATCACCACTTGGTGTCTCGGCACGCGAACTGTCGCAACGGTGCATACTCAGGGAGAACACTTGTACCTTGAAATTTAGTGAGAGATCATCTTATAATGCTACCGCCGTACTAAGAAAAATAAGACGCATAAAGGATAAACATCACATGCAATCAATTAAGTGATATCATATGGCCATGATCATCTTGTGCCTTTGATCTCCATCTCCAAAGCACCGTCATGATCACCATCGTCACCGGCTTGACACCTTGATCTCCATCGAACCATCATTGTCGTCTCGCCAACTATTGCTTCTACGACTATCGCTACCGCTTAGTGATAAAGCAAAGCAATTACATGGCGATTGCATTTCATACAATAAAGTGACAACCATATGGCTCTTGCCAGTTGCTGATAATTGTTACGAAACATGATCATCTCATACAACAATTTATATATCATCACGTCTTGACCATATCACATCACAGCAAGCCCTGCAAAAACAAGTTAGACGTCCTCTACTTTGTTGTTGCAAGTCTTAAGTGGCTGCTACGGGCTTCTAGCAAGAACCATTCTTACATACGCATCAAAACCACAACGATTTTTCGTCAAGTATGTTGTTTTAACCTTCAACAAGAACCGGGCGGAGTCACACTCGATTCAACTAAAGTTGGAGAAACAGACACCCACTAGCCACCTGTGTGCAAAGCATGGCGGTAGAACCAGTCTCATGAACGCGGTCATGTAATGTCGTCTGGACCGCTTCATCCAGCAATACCGCCGAATCAAAGTATGACATGCTGGTAAGCAGTATTACTGTTATCGCCCATAACTCTTTGTGTTCTACTCGTGCATATAACATCTACGCATAGACCTGGCTTGGATGCCACTGTTGGAGAACGTAGTATTTAAAAAAAGTTCCTACGATCACGCAAGATATATCTAGGAGAAACATAGCAATGAGCGGGGAGAGTGTGTCCACGTACCCTCATAGACCGAAAGCGGAAGCGTTAAGTAACGCGGTTGATGTAGTCTAACGTCTTCGCGATCCAACCGATCAAGTACCGAACGCAGGGCACCTCCGCGACCTGCACACGTTCAGCTCGATGACGTCCCTTGAACTCTAGATCCAGCTGAGGCCGAGGGAGAGTTCCGTCAGCACGATGGTGTGGTGACGGTGATGATGAAGTTACCGGCGCAGGGCTTCGCCTAAGCACTACGACGATATGACCGAGGTGTAAAACTGTGGAGGGGGCACCGCACATGGCTAAAGATTAACTTGTGTGTCTATGGGGTGCCCCCCTCCGCCGTATATAAAGGAGGGGAGGAGGAGGCCGGCCGGCCACAAGGGGCGCGCCCAAGGGGGGGAATCCTACTCCAAGTAGGAATAGGTTCCCCCCTTTACTAGTCCAACTAGGAGAAGAAGGAAGGAGAGGGAGAGGGAGAGGGAAAGAGGGGCCTGATGAGGACATGTATTGGGGGTAGGGTAACAGGCCTGACCTAAAGGCCCTACCCATGGACACCGTATACTTTGTAATGGGCCCCTGGGCCAGATCGCCGTCCAGATGTACCGCAACTTGAAAGTCACTTGGACGGCGACAGCCACTCGGAGCACGGCACTTCACTCGACGAGCTCATTCCACTCGACCGTGTAACTCACTCGGATATGCAAAGACCAATAGTCAGCATGACGGTTTTGTAGTGGGCAGGCATTATGGCATTGATGCTCCACTGTGTAACATAAGGGGTGAGGGGGTGGCGCACTCTATATAAGCCACCCCCACCACTAGACTAGGGGGCTCTTTTCATCCATCTCTCTCTCTTTTTCACCATTAGTCTCAGGACTACGGGGATCCGTTCTCCTCTCATTGTAATCTCTGGATACATACTAAGATAAAACAAAGCCTCTCCGGAGCACGAGACGTAGGGTTGTTATCTCCACCGTGAGAGGCCCAAACTCGCTAAAACCACTGTGTCACCCATATGCATCTCGATAGATCATGCTCCTTTATCCTACCCCTCTCTTATTGTCGGAATCGTTACCACGACAGGGCCGCGGCCCCCCTCCCCTAGTCCTATTCGGACTCCCCTTGGGGGGCGAGCGCCACCTCTTGGCTGCGGCCCTCTCTCTCCCCTAAGGCCCACTAAGGCCCATAACTTACCGGGGGGGTCCGGTAACCCTCCGGCACTCCGGTTTTATCCGAAACTCTTCGGAACACTTCCGGTGTCCGAAGAACATGGTCCAATATATCAATCTTTATGTCTCGGCCATTTCGAGACTCCTCGTCATGTCCGTGATCACATCTGGGACTCCGAACAACCTTCGGTACATGAAATCACATAAACTCATAATACCAATCGTCATCGAACGTTAAGCGTGCGGACCCTACGGGTTCGAGAACTATGTAGACATGACCGAGACACCTCTCCGGTAAATAACCAATAGCGGAACCTAGATGCTCATATTGGCTCCTACATATTCTACGAAGATCTTTATCGGTCAAACCTTAATGACAACATACGTATTCCCTTTGTCATCGGTATGTTACTTGGAGATTCGATCGTCGGTATCTTCATACCTAGTTCAATCTCATTACCAGCAAGTCTCTTTACTCATTCTGTAATGCATCATCCCCAACTAACTCATTAGTCACATTGTTTGCAAGGCTTATCATGATGTGCACTTCCGAGAGGGCCAGAGATACCTCTCCGATACTCGGAGTGACAAATCCTAATCTTGATCTATGACAACCCAACAAACACCTTCGGATATACCTTTAGAGCATATTTATAATCACCCAGTTACTTTGTGACATTTGATAGCACACAAGGTATTCCTCCGGTATCCGGGAGTTGCATAATCTCATAGTCAAAGGAATATGTATATGACATGAAGAAAGAATAGCAATAAAACTTAACGATCATTATGCTAAACTAACGGATGGGTCTTGTCCATCACATCATTCTCCTAGTGATGTGATCATGTTCATCAAATGACAACACATGCCTATGGTTAGGAAACTTAACCATATTTTATTAATGATCTAGTCTAGTAGAGGCTTACTAGGGACACTGCGTTTTGTGTATGTATCCACACATGTATCAAGTTTCCGGTTAATACAATTATAGCATGAATAATAAACATTTATCATGATATAAGGAAATATAAATAACAACTTTATTATTGCCTCTAGGGCATATTTCTTCAAAGACTCCATTCTCCGGAACAAATGAGCTAGCCACTAACTTATTGGAAATAATACATACCGATGTATGCGGTCCGATGAGTGTTGAGGCTCGCGGCAGGTATCGTTATTTTCTGACCTTCGTAGATGATTTGTGCAGATATGGGTATATCTACTTGATGAAACACAAGTCTGAAACATTTGAAAAGTTGAAAGAATTTCAGAGTGAAGTGGAGAGTCATTGTAACAAGATAATAAAGTTTCTATGATCTCATCGCGGATACGAATATTTGAGTTAGTTTGGCCTTCATTTAAAACAATGTGGAACGGTTTCAAAACTCACGCCACCTGGAACAACACAGCGTAATGGTGTGTCCGACCGTCGTAACCGTACTTTATTAGATATGGTGTGATCTATGATGTTTGTTACCGATTTACCACTATCATTTTGGGGTTATGCATTAGAGACAGCAGCATTCACGTTAAATAGGGCACCATCTAAATCTGTTGAGATGACACCGTATGAACTTTATATGGTTTGGCAAGAAACCTAAGCTGTCGTTTCTTAAAGTTTGGGGTTGCAACACTTATGTCAAAAGGATTCAGCTAGATAAGCTTAAACCCAAATCAGAGAAGTGCGTCTTCATAGTATACCCTAAAGAAACAATTGGGTACACCTTCTACCACAGATCCAAAGGCAAGATCTTTGTTGCCGAGAATGGAACCTTTCTAGAGAAGGAGTTTCTCTCGAAAGAAGTGAGTGGGAGGAAAGTGGAACTCGATGAGGTAATTGTACCTTCTCTCGAATTGGAAAGTAGCTCATCACAGGAAGCCGTTCCCGTGGTGCCTACACCAACTAGAGAGGAAACTAATGATAATGATCATGATACTTCAGATCAAGTTACTACCGAACCTCGTAGGTCAACCAGAGTATGTTCCGCACCAGAGTGGTATGGTAATCCTGTTTTGGAAGTCATGTTACTAGACTATGACGAACCTACGAACTATGAGGAAGAGAAGATGAGCCCAGATTCCGCAAAATAGCTTGAGGCCATGAAATCTAAGATAGGATCCATGTATGAGAACAAAGTGTGGACTTTGGTGGGCTTGCCCAATGATCGGCAAGCCATTGATAATAAATGGATCTTCAAGAGGAAGACGAAATTGATGGTAGTGTTACTATCTACAAAGCTCGACTTGTTGCAAAAGGTTTTCGACAAGTTCAAGGTGTTGACTGCGATGAGATTTTCTCACTCGTAGCGATGCTTAAGTCTGTCCGAATCATGTTAGCAATTGCCGCATTTATGAAGTCTGGCAAATGGATGTCAAAACTGCATTCCTTAATGGATTTCTTAAAGAAGAGTTGTATATGATGCAACTAAAAGGTTTTTTTGATCCTAAACGTGCTAATAAAGTGTGCAAACTCCGGCGATCCATCTATAGACTAGTGCAAGCATCTCGGAGTTGGAATATACACTTTGATAAGTTGATCAAAGCATATGGTTTTATACAAACTCATGGTGAAGCCTGTATTTACAAAAGTGAGTGGGAGCTCTGTAGCATTTTCGATATTATATGTGGATGACATATTGTTGATTGGAAATTATATAGAATTTCTAGATAGCATAAAAGGATACTTGAATAATAATTTTTCAATGAAAGACCTCAGTTAAGCTGCTTATATATTGGGCATCAAGATCTATAGAGATAGATCAATACGCTTGATAAGACTTTCAATGATTACATACCTTGACAAGATTTTGAAGGGGTTCAAAACGGATCAGTCAAAGAAGGAGTTCTTTCCTGTATTGTAAGGTGTGAAGTTGAGTAAGACTCAAAGCCCGACACGGCATAAGATAGAGAGAGAATGAAAGTCATTCCCTATGCCTCAGCCATATGTTCTATAAAGTATGCCATGCTGTGTACCAGACCTATTGTATACTTTGCCATGAGTTTGGCAAGGGGATACAATAGTGATCCAAGAGTAGATCACTGGGCAGTGGTCAAAAATTATCCTTAGAGCACTAAGGAAATATTTATCGGTTATGGAGGTGACAAAGAGTTAGTCGTGAAGGGTTATGTCGATGCAAGCTTTGACACTAATCTGGACTCAGTGTCTCAATCTGGATGCATATTGAAAGTGGGAGCAATCATCTAGAGTAGCTCCGTGCAGAGCACTGTAGTCATAGAAATTTGCAAAATACATACAGTTCTGAATGTGGCAGACCCGTTGACTAAACTTCTCTCACATGCAAAACATGATCATACCTTAGTACTCTTTGGGTGTTAATCACATAGCGATGTGAACTACATTATTGACTCTAGTAAGCCCTTTGGGTGTTGGTCACATGGCAATGTGAACTATGGGTGTTAATCATATAAACATATGAACTATTGGTGTTAAATCACATGGCAAAGTGAACTAGATTATTGACTCTAGTGCAAGTGGGAGACATAAGGAAATATGCCCTAGAGGGAATAATAAAGTTGTTATGTATATTTCCTTATATCATGATAAATGTTTATTATTCATGCTAGAATTGTATTAACCGGAAACTTGATACATGTGTGAATACATAGACAAAACAAAGTGTCCCTAGTATGCCTCGACTTGACTAGCTCGTTAATCAAAGATGGTTAAGTTTCCTGACCATAGATATGTGTTGTCATTTGATGAATGGGATCACATCATTAGGAGAATGATGTGATGGACAAGACCCACCCGTTAGCTTAGCATTATGATCGTTAAGTTTTAGTGCTATTGCTTTCTTCATGACTTGTACATATTCCTTTGACTATGAGATTATGCAACTCCCGAATACCGGAGGGACACCTTGTGTGCTATCAAACATCACAACGTAACTGGGTGATTATAAAGATGCTCTACATGTGTCTCTGATGGTGTTTGTTAGTTTGGCATAGATCGAGATTAGGATTTGTCACTCCGAGTATCGGAGAGGTAACTCAGGGCCCTCTCGGTAATGAACATCACGATAAGCCTTGAAAACAATGTGACTAATGAGTTAGTTGCAAGATGATGCATTACGGAACGAGTAAAGAGACTTTTCGGTAACGAGATTGAACTAGGTATGAAGATACCGATGATCGAATCTCGGGCGAGTAACATACCGATGACAAAGGGAATGACGTATGTTGTCATTGTGGTTTAAACGATAAAGATCTTCGTAGAATATGTAGGAACCAATATGAGCATACAGGTTCCGCTGTTGGTTATTGATCGTAGATGTGTCTCGGTCATGTCTACATAGTTCTCGAACCCGTAGGGTCCGCACGCTTAACGTTCGATGAGGTGTGTGTTTTGGTGACCAAAGATTGTTCGGAATCCCGGATGAGATCACGGAAATGACGAGGAGTCTCGAAATGGTCGAGAGGTAATGGTTGATATATTGGACAATAGTATTTGGACACCGGAATGGTTCCGAAGTGTTTCGGATTTTTATAGGAGTACCGAGGGGTTACCGGAACCCCCCAGGGGAAGTAATGGGCCATATGGGCTATAGGGGAGAGGTAGAGCAGCCCACAAGGAGGTTGTGCACCCTCCCCCCATGGGGATCCGAATTCGACAAGGGGAGGGGGCGCGGCCCCCCTTTCCTTCTCCCTCTCCCTCTCCTTCCCCCTTTCCCCCTCCGGTAAAAGGAAGGGGGTCCGAATTGGACTTGGAGTCCTAGTAGGACTCCTCCCCCTTGGGGGCGCGCCTAGGCCGGCCTTCACCCTCTCACTCCTTTATATACGGGGGCAGGGGGGCACCTGTAGACACATCAATTGTTTCTTAGCCGTGTGTGGTGCCCCCCTCCACCGTTTACTCCTCCGGCCATATTATCGTAGTGCTCAGGCGAAGCCCTGCTCAGATCACATCACCATCACCGTCACCACGCCGTCCTGCTGACGAAACTCTCCCTCGACACTTTGCTGGATCAAGTGTTCGAGGGATGTCATCCAGCTGAATGTGTGTAGAACTCGGAGGTGTCGATCGGTTGGATCGAGAAGACGTTCGACTACATCAACCGCGTTAAGCTAACGCTTTCGCTTTCGGTCTACGAGGGTACGTGGACACACTCTCCCCCTCTCGTTCCTATGCATCTCCTAGATAGATCTTGCGTGATCGTAGGATTTTTGTTTGAAATTGCATGCTACGTTCCCCAACATGGGTTTATGATCAGATTATTCATGAATATTAATTGAGTCCTCTCTCAATTCTTTTATGCATGATCTTTATAACTTTGTATTTCTCTTTGATCTCTCTGTTTTGTTTGGCCAACTAGATTGATTTATCTTGCAATGGGGGAGATGCTTTTTCATGGGTTCAATCTTGCGGTGCTCAATCCCAGTGGCAGAAGGGGACATGACACGTATTTGTATTGTTTACATTAAGGGGAAAACGACGGGGTTTATTCATATTGCTTGGGTTACTTTGTCTACATCATGTCATCTTGCTTAAGGCGTTACTCCTTTTTCATAAACTTAATACCCTAGATTTATGCTAGATATCGGTCAATGGGTAGAGTAATAGTAATAGATGCATGCAGGAGTCGGTCTACTTGTCTCGGACGTGATGCCTATATACACGATCATTGCCCTGAATATCATCATAACTGTGCGCTTTTCTATCAATTGCCCAACAGTAATTTGTTTACCCATTGTATGCTTTTTGTTCGACAGAGAAGCCTCTAGTGAAAACTATGGCCCCCGGGTCTAGTTTTATCATATATTAAATCCAAAAATACGTTGCTTCAATTTTTTTACCATTATTTTATTTTGTGTTTTATTTAATCTATCTATCACTATCAAATTTGAATCTTGCAAATAACCACCAAGGATATTGACAACCCCCTTGATCGCGTTGGGTGCAAGTATTTGGTCTTTTGTGCGTAGGTGCTGCTAACGAGGTTTCGCGTGGTTCTCCTACTGGAGTGATAACTTTGGTTCTTAACTGAGGGAAATACTTATCTCTACTGTACTGCATCACCCTCTCCTTTTTTGGGAAATCCCGACGCAACTCACAAGTAGCATCGCTCCCTCCCCACCAGCCTATTCTTTCACAGTTCACAACACTTCAAAGTAACAAGGGCTCTAGATCTCTCCCCATGAGTTTATGACAGTCATTACCTCTTTAAATTGGGAGCTACCATGGGTGACCATCTACCCGTCCTTAGCCCTGGTGTCTCTTTCCTAGATATTTACCACATCGGTATTTTCTTTTGCTAGTTGGTGGGCATGCTTGTGTGACTACCAGCTCCATGTTTACTCAACTTAGACTTAGATGGCTAAGTTATGTGGTTTATCATTATCTAATTCTCCAATTTATGGAATAATTATTACATGGTTGCCTTGCTACCCTCTCCTCCTCAATCCTTATCTAGACAAGAAGTTGGCTACATTAGCAAACTTTGGTTGATGGGATGTGCATTGTCCTTCTTCTTGCCTTGATTTAGTGGCTAAAAGGGTTGCTTACTGTCCATGTGGGTTGGCTGGCTAGATTAATTCGACTTGCATAACAATATGGGCTTAAATGAGTTTAGTAATATGAAAGCTAAACCCAAATAATACTCATTTATTGCCTTTGAATGATTATGGAGCTTAGTCCAGTTAGAGACGTTCCTAGTTGACCTATAGTTATCATGGTTGCATCTATATGCATGTGGGATGGAGTTGTGGTTATAATGCTCTTATTACCTTTTTTTCCAAAATGATAATTGCCCTCCTCGTCATTTGTGGCTCAAGGTTGCATCCGGATAATGTCTTGTTAATTTTTGCATTCGAATAATTTGGTATCCACTCTAATAGGATTATGACCTAGAACAACCTCCAATGTTCTTTAGACTAGGCTCCTAAATCAAAATATTGAATCACCTCATGTGATTGCAAAAATTCTAACCTTAATTCTCATTTTTTGTCTTTGTTTTTGTATTTGCAGGTTGCTGAGAAGAAGTTGAGAAGAAACAATATTTAGCTTTAGTTAGCCTTTCCATTATTCTATTATAAACAACTTGTAATATTTCCCAAGATCAGATTGTGATCTATGTAATCTTGTGTAATTCAATTCATTAACTACAATCTTTTGAATATAATAGAATCTGTTTCAATGCATACATTTTGTATTATCATTCACTAGTAGAAAAAGGGTCATATGTCAAGCACATTAGTGCCGGTTTGCTATTGAGCCGGCACTAATGTGTGCATTAGTGCCGGTTCCAACGGCTAGCCAGCCGCTTTCATTAGTACCGGTTCGTGGCCGACCTTTAGCACCGGTTCGTGCCACGGACCGGTACTAAAGTGAGTGATGGTAGGATGTTGTCAGTCCGGGGCCCCTCCAGCACCTTCAGTACCGGTTCATGGCACGACCCGGTGCTAAAGGTCGTCCTACATAAGCCCTTCGTCCACCCGAGCTTGCTTTGTTCTTCCCCTTTCCCCTCTCCTCTCTGTTCTTCCCCTCTTCCTCTCGATCTCATCACACATTTTGCCCAAAATTTGTCAAGATTTGAAGGCCCCATCCATTCAAATGATCACAAAGGTTAGCAACTTTGTCCTTTCATCTCTCATTGCTAGACTAGCTCTTGCAATGCTTTGTATAGTGATTAATTTATGAGTTTAGTAATTTGATAGAAAATATATGTGCTAGTATTTGATTTATATGCAATTTGTTGTCAAAACTAACACTTAGTTTGCATATGTAGGTGTGGTTTACTTAGTGCCTTCTAAATCTCCGTCGTAACCACATTCGATCACCCGCACTATTCCGTCGCCGGCACCACCTTGTGGTGAGCCTCTTGTTCATGAATGTTTTACATTACCAAATTGATGTTTGTGTGATTTGGATATATAGTTACTCGTATAATTATCTTACCCGTACGTTGTTTGTTATACATAGTGCCATGGTTTTGATATCCGTCCCCGTCGGCCCTCGTCCTTGTTATGATCCGGATGTGGTATATTCTCTTTTAAAACTAGTTGTTGCATTTCGTGTTTATGACAAATTATGCCCATCAAGTTGACATAGATATTTTTGTCTAGGAGGTTTGTGAACCGGAAATTCCAACCGACCGTATTGTCGAGAGGTTAAATTTAGTTGAAAGAGAAAACGAGTATTTGAAAGAAAAATTAAAAAGAATTGAGGGGGAGAAGATGGAATTGGAGTTGCATGTTGTCGATGTCTTCGATGATCACAAGATCAAGATGGAGAAAATGCGCTTGAAGATTAGAAAGATTAGAAAATATGCCATTGATAGTGAGGCTTTGTATCATTATGCTGTTGGATCAATTGTTACCTTATTTGCGATCTTGATCGCATTTGTTGTTGCATTTAAATTCTTTAGTTAGAGAGTTATTTGTTTGTTGCATTTAAGTCTTGTATGAACTTTATGTATGAACTTTATGTATGAACTTTATGTATGAACTTGTATTAATTTGGTCTATTCGGTGTTGTGTAATGAAGATGAACCGACAATGGATGTACGATGACCGATGCTCTCCCGAGTTCATTAATGGCGTGCAAACTTTTCTGCTTGTGGCTGAGGCAAACAAGCGGGCGGATGGTTTTATGCCTTGTCCATGTTTAGTCTGTAAGAATGATCACAATTACTCTACGTCAAGAACCATTCACGTCCACCTGTTTAAGTCCGGTTTCATGCCCCACTATAATGTTTGGACCAAGCACGGAGAAAGAGGGGTTATGATGGAAGACAATGAAGAAGAAGAGGACGACGACAACTATCCTGGCCATGGGTTCCCTGAATACGATGATACAACAATGGGGGAAGAAGCTGAGCCGACAATGCGGGAAGAAGCTGAAGAAGAGGCATCAGATGAGCCCGCTGATGATCTAGGTCGGGCCATTGCCGATGCAAAGAGAAACTGCGCAAGTGATTTGGAGAAGAAGAAGTTGCAGCGCATGTTAGAGGATCACAAGAAATTGTTGTAAACGAATTGCGAAGCTGACAAGAAAAAGTTGGGCACCACACTGAAATTGCTGCAATGGAAGGCAGAGAATGGTGTATCTGACAAGGGATTTGGAATGTTGCTGGTAATGATAAAGAATATGCTTGCAAAGGACAATGAATTGCCCGAGAGTACGTACAAAGCAAAGAAGGCTGTCTGCCCTCTAGGGTTAGAGGTGCAGAAGATACATGCATGCACTAATGACTGCATCCTCTACCACGGTGAGTACGAGGATTTGAACGCTTGCCCGGTATGCGGTGCATTGCGCTATAAGATCAGGCGCGATGACCCTGGTGATATCGAGGGCGAGCGCCCTAGGAAGAAGATTCCTGCCAAGGTGATGTGGTATGCTCCTATAATACCACGGTTGAAAAGTTTGTTCCAAAACAAAGAGCATGCCAAGGCGATGCGATGGCACAGAGAAGACCGTAAGAAAGACGGAAAGTTGAGAGTACCCGCTGACGGGTCGCAGTGGAGAAAAATTGAGATAAAGTACGGGAAGGAGTTTGCAGATGACACAAGGAACGTATGGTTTGGTCTAAGCGCAGATGGCATTAATCCTTTTGGGGAGCAGAGCAGCAACCATAGCACCTGGCCTGTGACTCTATGTTTGTATAAGCTTCCTCCTTCGTTGTGCATGAAGCGGAAGTTCATTATGATGCCAGTGTTCATCCAAGGCCCTAAGCAACCCGGCAACGACATTGATGTGTACCTAAGGCCATTAGTTGAAGAACTCTTACAACTGTGGAATGGAAGAGGTGTACGTGCGTGGGATGAGCACATGGGGGAAGAATTTGACCTAAAGGCCTTGCTGTTCGTGACCATCAATGATTGGCCTGCTCTCAAACCTTTCAGGACAGACAAACAAGGGATACCGCGCATGCACGCACTGTTTGGATGATACCGACAGTATATATTTGGACAATTGTAGGAAGAATGTGTACCTGGGACATCGTCGATTTCTTCTGAGTAGGCATCCCGTAAGAAAGAAAGGCAAGCATTTCAAAGGTGAGGCGGATCATCGGACGAAGCCTCGCCACCGTACTGGTGCTGATGTACATGATATGGTCAAGGATTTGAAGGTAGTCTTTGAAAAGGGTCCTGGCAGACAACCTGTTCCAAATGACGCTGACGGACGCGCACCCATGTGGAAGAAGAAATCTATATTTTGGGACCTGCCCTATTGGAAAGATCTAGAGGTCCGCTCTGCAATCGACGTGATGCACGTGACGAAGAATCTTTGCGTGACCCTACTTGGCTTCTTGGGCGTGTATGGGAAGACAAAAGATACACCTGAGAAACGGGAGGACCAGCAACGTATGCATGGAAAAGACGACATACATCAGGGTCATGCCAGCTACGCTCTTACCAAAGAAGAGACGGAAATCTTCTTTGAATGCCTGCTCAGTATTAAGGTACCGTCTGGCTTCTCGTCGAATCTAAAGGGAATAATAAACATGGCAGAGAAAAAGTTCCAGAACCTAAAGTCTCATGACTGCCACGTGATATGACACAACTGCTTCCGGTTGCATTGAGGGGGCTTCTACCGGATAACGTTCGATTAGCCATTGTGAAGCTATGTGCATTCCTCAATGCAATCTCTCAGAAGGTAATCGATCCAGAAATCATACCAAGGTTAGGGAATGATTTGGTGCAATGTCTAGTCAGTTTCGAGTTGGTGTTCCCACCATCCTTCTTCAACATCATGATGCACGTCCTAGTTCACCTATGCGAAGAGATTAGCGTTTTGGGTCCTGTATTTATACACAATATGTTCCCCTTTGAGAGGTTCATGGGAGTCATAAAGAAATATGTTCATAACCATGCTAGGCCAGAAGGAAGCATCTCCAAGGGCCATGAAAATGAGGAGGTCATTGAGTTTTGTATTGACTTTATTCCTGACCTTAAGCCGATTGGTGTTCCTGAATCGCGGCATAAGGGCAGACTGGATGGAAAAGGCACGCTAGGAGGGAATCAAAAAATATGTATGGACGGACATTCTCTCACTGAAGCACACTACAAAGTTATACCGAATTCCGCCTTGGTGGCTCCGTATATGGACGAACACAAGAATTTTCTACGCTCCAAACACCCGGAGCGGTCTGATGACTGGATTACACGTGAACAAACCAGGAGTTTCGTCGGCTGGTTGTAGACACGTACCATGCATGACGCCTCTATTGAAGATGACCTGTACTCGCTGTCCCAGTTACCATCTTCGAATATAATGACTTTCAAAGGGCACGAGATAAATGGTAATACATTTTACACGATCGCCCAAGATAAGAAGAGCACCAACCAAAACAGTGGTGTCCGCTTTGATGCAACAACCAAGACGGAGAGGAAACATATTATGGTTACATAGAGGAGATACGGGAACTTGACTATGGACGTGATTTGAAGGCCCTTTGTTTCGGTGCAGATGGGTCAATATGACACGATAAGGGGTAACGGAAGACCCGCAGTATGGAATGACAATAGTGGATCTCAACAATCTTGTGTATGCAGACGAACCATTCGTCCTAGCTAATGATGTGGCACAGGTTTTCTATGTGAAGGATATGTCTACCAAGCCGAGAAAAAGAAAAGATAAGGAAGTGAATGCATCATACGATGAGCCAAAGCGCCACATAGTTCTTTCTGGGAAGAGAAACATCATGGGAGTGGATGACAAGACAGACATGTCAGAAGATTATGAAAAGTTTGATGAAATTGCTCCATTCACAGTGAATATTGACCCGAGCATCCAGTTAAATGATGAAGATTTTCCATGGCTACGGCGCAAAGGGACATACGCGAAGAAAAAGTTTCACACCCAAAGATCATGGATGTGATCGGCTTCACTATCATCACTTTCTTCTGTGTTTCACACCCAGGAGGGAATCTCTGTAATAGTTAGGGTAGTTATGTGTTTTGGCATTTGAAACGCGAAGAAATTTTATGTGCAAACAAATTCTTTCATGCATTTAATGATTTTTTCAGCTAAATGACCCTGAAATTGAAAAGCATTTCAAATGAACTCAGAAAAGGTTGAAAGTTGGCATGGTATCATAATTTCACCCACATAGCATGTGCAAAAAAGTAGAGAGGATTACCGCAAAAACTGGATGCACTTCGTATATAAAATGGAGAATCTCTTTCGAAGTATCAGGGTTTCGGACGAAAACTCATCCGTTACAAAGGGATTTCATTTTTTAAATAACCTAAGCATTACCAAACTGAATATAATGATAAAACACACTAATATTAAACTTAATAAACAAGAATCACTGAAAATCTATTTTCAAAGTTAAGTTATTCACAAACTAGTGATTCACACAAATTTCAAATAATTCAAAATGTAAACTATTCAAATTTGTAAACTACCGGCACTAACAGAAAGTTTGTAATTTTTTGTACCTAAAGAAAAAATATTCCCAAAGAAACTCTAAATACAGCAAAAAACAACTCAAAAATAAATAAACCAAAAATAAATAAACCAAAAATAAATAAAGCATACGACTAGAAACCCAACCTATAGTTGGGCCAGGATGCAGGCCCGCAAGCCCAGTAGGCCCACAGGCAGAGTAGGAGAGGTAGGCCCAGAAGGCCTGCTATTGAGAGGAGCTCAATGCAGTGCCCGTGTCGGGGCTTATAAACTGGTCCTGGCGCTCCTCAACTAGCGAGGTGGGACTAAACTTCTGCGCCCCTCGCCTGGCAGCGCACACCCTTTAGTACCGGGTGGTGCCACCACCCGGTACTAAAGGTGGGCGCTTCCCGCCGCTTGGCCTGGCCAAAATCGACCTTTAGTACCGGTTGGTGGCTCCAACCGGTACTAAAGGACCATCCTATATAAGAAACACTTACGAAAATTTCGTCAGTTTCCTCCCACTTCTCTCTGCTTCATCGCCGCCGCCCCGTCCCGCGCCGTCACCGCCGTCGTCGCGCCGTCCCTGTCGACTCCGCGCCGCGCTCGTCCTCGTCGCGCCGTCCGCGTCGCCGGCCCGTCCCCATCCCCGCACCGGCCCGCGTCCCCGTCCCCGCACCGGCCCGCATCGCCGTCGCCGTCACCGTCACCTCGACCTCGCCCGCGCTGTGAGCCTGTGTCCCCCCTCTCCTCTCCCTCCAATCGAAGCCGCCGCGTGCGCCGCCGGCACCGTCGCCTTGGCTCGCCGTCGCCGTCGCCTGCACACACAACACATACACACATACACACACACACCATACACACACATACACAATTTTTGTTCTGTTTTTAGTTTTTAGTTTTTCTGTTATTAGTTATTAGTTATTAGTTTTTTCAGTTTTTTCTGTATTAATGTTATAGAAATGTTAGTTATATAGAAATGTTAGTTATATATAGAAATGTTAGTTTTATCTGTATTAATGTTATAGAAATGTTTGTTATATAAAAATGTTAAAGAAAAATTAGTTATACAATTTTAGTTATAGAAATGTTAGTTTTAGATATGGTCCATGTTTTTTTAGTTTATTATATTTTTAGTTATAAAATTTAGAATTTGCATATAAGAAATCACAATCCAATCATTTAAAAATATTACTTTACTTTTGCCGCATATAGTATTTGTTGTCGACGATGCCCGGCCCGCATCCTCGCCGTCGACCCGTTCGCGACGACGTCCTGCTTCAGAGGACCCATGTCCGGGATTGGGCTCCGCCCGGCTGGCACTGGGAGGTGCTACCTGGAGGGGTGCGTCGCTTGGTGAGGAACCCGGCCTCGGGTCCCGTCGTCGACCCTGATCTCCTTTGGTGGCGTTCGCGTGGGCCACATTCAGTACAGAGGGAGCCGGCCCTGCCGGAGGTGGTGCGTCGTCGTGTCAGGGAGGAGGACGAGCACGTCCATCGCTACATGGCTGCTATGGACGTGAGGTTCTCCAATACCTGGCAGGTTCTTTTGCCAGATGACCGGAGATATGATCCTGTGATGGTTCCTTGTCTTTGGGTGTCCATCGCCCGCGCCCCAGGAACCGCAAGTGGCCTAGATTTTTCTATAGTATTCGATCTTTATTAGCTACCTAGCCAGTGATGTATTCGAGATTATATATTATTTGAGATGATGTATTCGAGATTATATATTATTCGAGACAATGTATTCGAGATTATATATTATTCAAGACGATGTATTCGAGATTATATATTATTCGACACGATGCATATTATGTACTATATGATTCTGTTTTTCCTTATTGATTGCATCCATGCATTGTAATTTGAATACTAAATTGTTTTATATTTCTTCTGTATTAGTTAAATAAAAGCTATGGCGGACAATACCGGCAGAGAGGGAGAAGAGGCCCTGTTCGGGATCATACGCAGCCCTAGCAGGCCAGATGATCAGAATGAAGCAAATGACGGCTCCCAATATCTGAACAATACCGGAGAGGGTGATGATAAGATATTCGATCTTGACGACCGGGCTGATGAAGTCATGAACTATGATTATGATTATGATGACGCAGACAATGATTATGATGACGAATACAATGTTGATCTTGAAATAACAAAGACTACCGGCGAGGTATATTTATATAAGCAGGCATCTAGTGATCATCACATGTTTTTTTATTTGAAGATATATTAACGAATCAATCTTTCTTCTTTCAGCCCTCCGGATTGAGAAAATCTGCTTCTACAGACAGCAGGACAAAGCGCGGCCCGAGCAAAAAGTTGAAGGAGGGTGTAAAGTACAACATCGATTCCATCAAAGCTAGTGGCGAACCCCTCATGCCTAAGAACATTGCGAGCAAGTTCGTTCGTCAGTGCGGAGTTCTTGTGAAGGACCAACTCCCGATCTCCATTCAAGAATGGAAAGAGCCGAAAACTAAACGCTCAGATGTTACTTGGGTCGACGACAGAGCAAAACAAAAGCTTTGGGAATCTCTGATGGAACATTTCACCCTACCAGATTATTTCACTGATGCAGATGTGCAAAAAGTCAAGGACGCTGCTCTTAAGAAGATGTCAATTGCATTCAACACCCACAAGAAAACTGTATGGGCCAACTACCTCGCTGTAGAAAGGAAGACTCCAGAATTCAAGGGAACACTGGAGAAGCAAAGAGAACACTGGCATGCTTTCGTGAAATTCAAGGAATCAGAATTATCTAAGGAACGGTCGAGAAAAAACAAGGCCAATGCCGCAAAAAAGACGCAGTTCCATAGGCTAGGTCCAGGTGGCTATGCGGTGGCAATTCCTAAGTGGGATAAGTCTGAGCAAGAGATGGAGGATGCAGGGGTCACTCCAGTTACTAGGAGCTGGCCCCCCAGGTGGGGGTCGTTGGACCCGAAGACAGGCCTGGTTTCGAAGAAGGCAAGTCTAAACGGAGCAGAACAAAAGTTACTTGACGCAATAGAAGATGCTCGAAAGGGGGTGTTCACGCCCAAGAGAGAGAACGACGAGCTTCCGCGCGCCCTGGGAAATCCTGAACACCCGGGAAGAGCCCGAGGCAAGGGCGTTATTCCCTGGTATGAGGGATTTTCGGAATGGAACGACGACTACAGGACCCGTGCAAGAAAGAAGATGGAGGAGGACACTACTGGAATCAGCTAATTTGCCATCTGCCAGCTCTTTGCCGTCCGCTAGCTGACGGCAAAGAAGCTCTTTGCCGTCCGCCAGCTCTTTGCCATCAGCTACCCAAAAGCAGACGGCAAAGAAGCTCTTTGCCGTCTGCCAGCTCTTTGCCGTCGGCCAGCTGACGGCAAAGAGTGAGGTGGCCCCCACCCCCCGCCCGTTTTTGAAAAACTTAACGGGCCACCTCTTTGCCGTCCGCTAGCGGACGGCAAAGAGGCAAAAAGCGGACGGCAAAGGGGGGCGGACGGCAAAGAGCCTACTACCTAACGGCCCGTACCCCCGCCCGTTACTCGCTTCTTCCCTCTCCCTCCCCGCCGCCGTTTCTCTCCTCCCACGCCGCCGCCGCCCGTCGCCCCCGCCGCCCCGGCTCGCCGCCGCCCCGGGGCCCGTCGCCCTCACCGCCCCGGCCCCCCGCCGGCCCCGCGCCCCCCGTGCCCCCCGCGCCCCCCGCCCCGCGCCCCCCGCCGCCCCGTCGCCCCCGCCGCCCCGGCTCGCCGCCGGCCCCGGGGCCCCGTCGCCCTCACCGCCCTGGCCCCGCGCCGCCCCCGGCCCCGCCGCCGCCCCGCGCCTCCCGCCCCCCGCCGCTCTGTCGCCCCCGCCGCCCGCGCCCCCCCGCCCCCCGCCGCCCGCGCCCTCCGCGCCCCCCGCCCCCCGCCGCCCCGTCGCCCCCGCCGCCCCGGCTCGCCGCCGCCCCGGCTCGCCGCCGCCCCGGCTCGCCGCCGCCCCCAGGCCGCCTCCCTCCACCGCCCCCGCCCCCTCCTCCACCGGCCTCCTCCACCCCCCAGGTGAGCCCCCATTTTTCAGTTTTTTTTCTTTTTTTTCTTTTTTTTCCTTTTTAGTTTAGATTTAGTTTTAGTTGTAGTTTTAGGTTTAGTTTTAGGTTTAGGTTTAGTTTTAGGTTTAGGTTGTAGAAGAAAAAAGAAGAAGAGGAAGAAGAAGAAGAAGAGAAAAAGAGGAGAGGAGGAGAAGAAGAAGAGGAAAAAGGAAAGGAAGAAGAAGAAGAGGAGGAGGAGAAGAAAAAAGAAGAAGAGGAAGAAGAAGAAGAAAAAGGAGGAGAGGAGGAGAAGAAGAAGAGGAAAAAGGAAAGGAAGAAGAAGAGGAGGAGGAGGAGAAGAAAAAGAAGAAGAGGAAGAAGAAGAAGAGGAGGAGGAGAAGAAAAAAGAAGAAGAGGAAGAAGAAGAAGAAGAAGAAAAAGAGGAGAGGAGGAGAAGAAGAAGAGGAAAAAGGAAAGGAAGAAGAAGAAGAGGAGGAGGAGAAGAAAAAAGAAGAAGAGGAAGAAAAGGAAGAATAGGAAGAAGAAGAAAAGGAAAAAAGAGGAAAAAACCCCGACCCGACACGGCACCCCGACCCCGACGCGGCACCCCGACACGACACCCCGACCCCTAGACCCCGACCCCGACACCCCGACCCCGAGCCTGACCCGACACCCCGACCCCGACACCGACACGGCACCCCGACCCCGACCCCGACCCCGACATCCCGACCCCGACCCCGACACCCCGACCCCGAGCCTGACCCGACACCCCGACACCCCGACCCCGACCCGGCACCCCGACCCCGAGACGGCACCCCGACCCGACACCCCGACCCGACACCCCGACCCGGCACCCCGACCCGAACCCCGACCCCGAGACCCCGACCCCGAGCCTGACCCGACACCCCGACCCCGACACCGACACGGCACCCCGACCCCGACCCGGCACCCCGACAAGACACCCCGACCCCGAGCCTGACCCGACACCCCGACCCCGACACCGACACGGCACCCCGACCCCGACCCGGCACCCCGACCCCGAGACCCCGAGCACGATACCCCGACCCGGACCCCGACCCCGACACCCCGACCCCGAGCCTGACCCGACACCCCGACCCCGACACCGACACGGCACACCGACCCCGACCCGGCACCCCGACCCGACACCCCGACCCGACACCCCGACCCCGAGACCCCAACCCCGACCCCGACACGGCACCCCGAGACCGACACGACACCCCGACCCCCGACACGTCCCGAAAAGGTGTTCTTTGGCCTTCCAGAAGCCGACGGGGTCATATATTTGTGAATTATTAGTTAGGTCATATATCTTTCGATTTTGTTATGAAAAACATCATATATAATTGTGTTGATCGGGTAGTTTTAAATGTGCAGTTGTTTCATCGCTGCGAGGTTTGGTGTTCGACGACCTGGCCGTGCGTTTGACGAGCTCTGCCCCTTCGTTCGTGGGTGAGCACAAATGACATGTCCTCCTCCCCCATTAATTATTTGATCTATTCCGATGAAACTTGATAGCTAGATATATATGTGTCTTGAATTATCAGTATGCGTAACCAATATGTGTCTCCCGTTCGAAAGCGTCATAGTTATAAATATGCATGCATTTGCATATTTATAACCTTGATTCTTTCGAATTGTCCAACGCTATCCATGGACAGCCCGAGTATGTTTAGATTGGGTTCGTTTTCCCATATGCTTTGCTCCGGATCCGACGCATAAATTTCGTCAGTGCCTCCCCTGTTGTTCTCCGGGTACACATCCTCTCTGTTTATTGCAGAGACGTGTATCAGGAGAACAGCGGGGAGGTGCTGCCGAAATTTTGCGTAGGATCCGGGGCATAGCATGGGAAAATGAACCCAATCTAAACATACTCGGGTGGGATTAGGACCTATCATTACCTATTAGAGTGTAGGTTGCATGGACGTAATAAAATTGACAAAGTAGATCAACTGATGAATACATACATGGTGAATTATATATATATATATTTGTTGTGTGTCTAGTAGCTCTGAAAGTCAAGATGAGTGATCGTGCGTGGATGTACACCGGTCACACTGGTCAGAACAAATGGAGCACTGAATGGTTCACAAAAACCAAGGGGTTTGTGCGAGCCGCATTTGCAAATGGCCAGAGGAAAACCTGGTGCCCCTGTTTACGGTGCGGCAATTGGGAAAAGAGGACAGAGGCTGAAATGGGCAAACACCTGCAGAAGAGTGGTTTTACGCCCGATTATACGGTGTGGACATTTCATGGTGAGTCTGCCCAACGTGACCGAGCCGAGGTGGATCGTCGTCGCACCGACGAGCATGGTACCGGTATGGAAAACATGGTGCAAGACTTTGATGATGCTCGGGATTCGGACGAGGAGATGGAGGAATCTGCAAAGGCCTTCAATGAAATGTTGGAGTCTGCAAAACGTCCGCTCCATGAGCACACTGAGCTTTGTCAGTTGGATGCCATCTCACAAGTAATGGCTCTGAAGGCTCAGTTCAACTTGGGCAGAGAATGCTATGATGCAATGATGACAGTATTTGGACGCTTTCTACCCAAAGGCCATGTAATGCCTGCAAACCTGTACCAGTCGGACAAAATCCTCCGTGCACTGAAGATGCCCTATGATAAGATACATGCCTGTGAGAAAGGATGTGTCTTGTTTAGGCTTGACTATGCGGACTTGAACTGTTGTCCCATTTGCAAGTCTTCCAGGTATGTTGTGGTAGACAACGGTATGGGTGAGAAGACACAGACCAAAATCCCCGTTAGTGTTCTTCGGTATATGCCAATCGTACCAAGACTTCAACGTCTTTTCATGGTCGAAGAGACGGCCAGACAGATGACATGGCACACAACGGGCAAAAGAACCGAACTAGATGCAGATGGGAATCTGATGATTGTACACACATCGGATGGTGTTGCGTGGAAAAAGTTTGATGAATTACATGGTGACAAAGCGGCAGATCCGAGGCATCCTCGAGTCGGCATCAGCACGGATGGGTTCAGTGTGTTTGGTATGACGGCAGCCCAATACAGTTGTTGGCCCGTATTTGTCTTTCCACTCAATCTCCCCCCCGGACAGATTATGAAAAGAAAGAACATTTTCCTGACGTTGATAATTCCAGGGCCCAACTATCCGGGGAAAAATATGAATGTGTACATGCAACCGCTTAAGGACGAATTGCAAGAAGCCTGGGATAATGGGTTCAAGACATACGATGCCTATAGCAAACGGAACTTCATAATGCGTGTCTGGTACATGTACTCGACGCATGACTTGCCGGCGTATGCGCTATTCGTTGGCTGGTGTGTGCATGGAAGGTTCCCGTGCCCCACATGCAAGGGAGCTCTTGAGTTTCGTTGGCTTCAGGCCGGTCGCAAGTTTTCTTGCTTCGACATGCATAGAGAGTTCCTGAATCCTCGCCATAAGTTCAGGAAAGACAAGAAGAACTTCATCAGAGGTAGAGTTGTCAAAAACTCTGCACCACATGCATTGACAGGCCAACAGACCCTGGATCAGTTAAACGCTCTCGAGCCAGATCCCGAGCGTCCAGGGTACTTCAAGGGGTATAATTCTAAGCACGCCTGGACTCACAAAACATGCTTATGGGATCTGCCTTACTTCAAAGACCTCCTTTGCCCACACAACATCGACGTGATGCACACTGAGAAGAATATCGCCGAGGCACTTTTTGGTACATTGTTCGGCATAGATGGGAAGTCAAAGGATAATACTAAGGCTAGAGTCGATCTGGAGGCGCTATGTGATAGGCCGTTACAAAACATGAAAGAACCGAAAGGAAAGCAGAACTGGACGAAGCCAAAGGCATGGTTCAATCTTGGAAGGCCGGCTATGAGGGAAATTATCTTGTGGGTGAAAATGCAGTTGATGTTCCCCGATGGGTATGCAGCGAATCTACAGAGGGGAGCCAGTCTTGATAAATTGAAGATATTTGGTCTCAAGAGTCATGATTGGCACATATGGATTGAGCGGGTAATGCCGGTGATGTTGCGTGGCTTCATCCCTGAGGATGAATGGCTAGTACTGGCAGAACTCAGCTATTTCTTCCGTGTTCTTTGTGCGAAAGAACTATCGCCTAGCGTGCTAGAAGAAATGGAAGAGTTGGCGCCGGAGTTGATCTGCAAGTTAGAGAAGATCTTTCCACCGGGCTTCTTTAATCCAATGCAACATTTGATTTTGCATCTCCCGACCGAGGCAAGATTGGGGGGGCCCGTGCAAAATCGTTGGTGCTACCCAACTGAGAGGATGCAGAAGACGCTTCGACAAAAATGTAAAAATAAACGTAGAATTGAAGCATCGATGGCTGAGGCATTCATCACTGAGGAGGCGGCAAACTTCGTGACAGCACACTACGAAGCCAAAAATCGTCATTTGCATAATCCGAAGCCTCGGTACAATGCTGACGACCCTAAAAAGGGTGGATCCAACCTCAGCCTATTCAAAGGGAATCTCGCACCAGCCAGTGTTTCAAATCCAGTATCTTTGGATAACGAACAATGGCGGACCATTTCGTTGTATATCTTCAACAACCTGATAGAAGTGCGGCCGTACATCGAGTAAGTTCTCGGTACATAGTTTCGCAACTTCTATTTCCTTTGAACTGCTCTTATTCCTGGATATTTCATACAGTCGATACGTCGCCTTATTCTCATATGGAGCGGTGATCCAAAAGGATTCTGTCGAAGAGTATGAGCTTCTCGCAAAGCAAGGTGGCGGCTATCCCGGTTTCATCTCTTGGTTCAAACAAACGGTAATTTCTATTAGACTTGTAGGCTAATTTGTAGGCGGCTATCCCGGTTTCATTCGCTAATTTGTGCGTAATGCAACAATCCTTTCATATTAAACTTGTAGGCTAATTCAGAGTCTATGGATGCCGAATTGAGACAAGTCGCTAATGGTTTTGACTATAAGGTCCGTTCATTTGACAAATACGACATCAACGGGTATCGCTTTCGTACCTATGGCAAAGAGCTATCTATGGCCGACCGAAAGTCTACAAATTGTTGTGTATCTGCTATCGGCGAAGGAGGTACCGAGTATTATGGGAGAGTTGAAGCAATTTATGAACTTCTATTCTATGGTGAAAACCCACCGAATGTCGTAGTCTTCAAATGTTATTGGTTTCAGCCGAAGGAGACTAGAAGAACTCATGAACATATAGGGCTAGTTGAAATCAACCAAAGCACCCATTTAGATGTTCCTGATGTCTATATTACGGCTCAACAGGCAACCCAAGTATTCTATCTACCGTGGGCCTGCCAAACTAATCCAAATCTGAAAGGTTGGGATGTCGTTTATGAAGTGCCGCCACGTGCTAGACTATCTCCCCCAAAGGAAGAGGATTATGAACCTCACATTAACCCAGACACATATGAAGGAGAATTCTTCCAAGAGACACGTCTTTCCAAAAAGCGTTTCAAGAACCGCTATACTTCACCCCAAAACATTGAAGTAGACAGTGACAGTGAATCCGACATCACCCCAGAGGAGGAACAAGAAGAGCCGGAACAAGAAGAGGTTACTGCTGCGGATGACCTGTCATTGCTTGACCGATTACGTCAAGGTGGCCTTGCACATGTTGATGCCACTGAACCCTATGAGCCCGTCATTGATTATAGTGATGATGATGATTATGCATTTATTGATGATACTGATCGAGATTATTAGTAGTGTCAGGTATTAAATTTTTTAATGTTGTACTTGATGATGATACACTTAAGTGATACACATATTATTATTCATGTCGGTCTTTTTTTTATGTTGTACTAATTTCGTTTACTGTTTGTCATGGCAGGTGTTGAAAGATGGTGGGCGCTGGTCGGGAGCGCGCCAAGGCTCCTTCTTCCTCGGCGCGTGGTCTGAGGTCTTCGATTCCAGACGTACCTCTTCGCCGAGCGTTGCTGGACAGTATGTCCACACCGCCGGGCCCTTCTTCGTCCACCGCGGTGCCCAGCAGGGGACGAGGTAGGAAGAGAGGAGGTGGGGCACGTGGTCGCGGGAGAGGAGGTAGGGTGACTGCTAGGGCGCCTTCCTCGCCGCCACCCCCAGCTGTTTCACCCGAGCACGTGACTGCTAGGGTGGACTCGTCCGAGGAGGAGGCTACACGGACTCCGGTCCACGAGCCTCCGGTCCACGGGTCTTGGGCCCACGAGCCTCGGGTCGACTGGCCTTCGGCCCACGAGAGTTCGGCCCACGAGACCCCGGAGGAGCACACGTCCGGATGGGGTACCTGGCCGGATCAGCCCGAGGAGCCGAGTGGCCATGCTGATGATGGCGGGGAGCCGACTGATCTTGAGGAGGAGGGTGGCACCGTCTACCAGCGTGGTGCTACACGGCTCCCGTCCGTGCCGGCGACCCGCGAGCAGAGGTGGTTGATCTTCCCTGATGGGGAGAGGTACGTAAGTGCATTTAAAATTTTTGTACCTTCTGCATTCACGTTTCTTCAAATAACTAATGCGTTGGCCTTGTCATGCTGCAGGGGTTGGGACCACCATCATAGTGTCCGCCGGCCCAACTCCGTCCTTGGAGTTCTTTGCCGGCAAAACTTCCCGGGGTTTGTCACGTTGCCTGGTGAGGGTCGGCTTCCAGAGCTTGGGTTGAGCTGGGAGCACTACGTGGCTGCCCCGGCCCCGCCGGATGTCATTATCGACGGTGTCGTGTGCGACACGAGGGCAGACATGGTGATCAGGACGTTCTGGGTAATTTCTCCTTTACACATTTCAAAATCTTCAACTAGCTAGTTATTAATTGTACTAATCAATATTGTCTCATTTGATTGCAGACATTCTACAGGTGTGAGGAGGGATACGAGGAGGACTGCGCAAATGTTATCGAGAACGTCTGCAAGCGCCTACTCCAGAACTTACGGCACGAGGCTCGGGTGCAGGCTGTTCGAGACTACTACGCCTTGCGTGGTATCAAGAAGACCAAGCCGGCGTGCCGCGATAAGTTCCTGAGTAAGGAGCAGTACATGAAGGTAATTCTTAAGGCCTTCTACTTAAGTTCCTTCATTTAGTAATTCTTAGCCGTAGCGCTCAAGTTTCTATTTGCTAACTTAGGCGCCTCCGAGATGGTGTGCGGATCGGATGGATTGTTGGGAGGTGTTGGTCGATGAGTGGTGCTCACAAGAATGGCTAGCCCTCCACAACCAGGCCAAGGACAAACGTGCCCAAATGGAAGGTGTGCCACACCATCAAGGCAGCTCCAACTTATATCAGTTCGGGCGCAACTGGGTATGTGGTTTGCTTCATGATTCATGCAATTCATTCATCATGCTAGCTTGAGCCCTTTAATTACTAACTTTCATTGCTTCTCTCTTTCAGGCACGCCACAATAAGGCGGATAAGGTGCCAGAGGTGTACGACCTGTATGCCATGGCCCACACTGGCTCTTACAAGAAAGTCAAGGCTTTCTCTCAGTCTGACCTCGATGATGCAAACAACTTCACCAACATCTCCTCCCACAACAAGCTCGTGAGATATAGAGATGAGGGGAAGGCGAGGAAAGGGGAGGACTTTAACCCGAGCCAGGGTCCCATTGATCCAGAGCTGGTGATGATATCTGGTGGCGGGAGGTCCCATGGCTCCATAGCCATTGGAGATGGACTTATCCGTTGTCCTAGCACTCTCCCGGAGATCAAGGCGCGCCAGTCGAGCTCCGCTCCTGAGATAAGGCCTCGTGACCGGCCAGTGCAACTCGCCATCAAGGTTAGTGATACGTACTCAGTTATCTGTCTCCATTACATTGTGTGCGCTTCCATCAATGATTACAAATGGTCATGTGAGTGGTGTTGCAGGCTGCTATACAGACTGAGAGAGATAGAACGGAGAAACTTCTGGCGGAGGCGGCGGAGAGGCAGCGGGAGATGGAGGAGAGGACGAGAAAGATGATGGAGGAGGAGAGGGCACGGAATGACATGCAGGCAAGGGCCATGTACGAGCTCCTTGTGGTAAGTTTCTTCTGCAGATTACTTGCTAGTCTTAACATTTGAGTCTCATTACTAACTAGTATGACTCTGTTCTGAAAACCAAATGTGCAGTCTGTGTGCGAGAAGTCCGGTCAGCCCGCTCCGCCGATGCCAGTGATTGCTCCTGGGAGCACGGTGAGTTTAGTTTGAATGGACATTAGTTGGTAGTCTCAACATTTGAGTGTCGTAATGCTAACGAGACATTGAAAATGATCTTTGTTGCAGCTTAACTCCAGAAACGCATCGCACGATCCTTCTCCAGGTAGCGGCACTAGCCACCCCGCTCCTACACCTCCCTGATCACGGTAAGTTTCTCTAGTGTTTTGCTTAACAAATGCATAAAGACCTAGACTTAGCTTTATTTCCTCCAATATGCTTACCATAATGACCTAGAGTTAGCTTATTTTCCTCCAAAATGACCCATTTTACCTAGGTTAGCTTATAAATGATGCAGTTCATCCAAGTTAGCTCAAAAATGACCCATTTTACCTAGATTAGCTCCTAAATGATCCATTTTACCTACGTTAGCTTTAAAATGGCCCATTTCACCTAGGTTAACTCCAAAATGACCCATCTTACCTAGGTTATCTCATAAACGATCCATTTCAACTAATTTAGCTCATAAACGATCCATTTGACCTAAGTGAGCTAAAAAACGATCCATTTCACCTAAATTAGCTCTTAAATGATCCATTTCACCTAAGTTAGCTCAAAAAGATCCATTTCAACTAAATTAGCTCTAAAATGACCCATTTTACGTAGATGAGCTCCTAAATGATCCATTTTACCTACGTTAGCTTTAAAATGACCCATTTCACCTAGGTTAGCTCCAAAATGACCCATTTCACCTAGATTAGCTCCAAAATGACCCATTTCACCTAGGTTAGCTCCAAAATGACCCATTTCACCTTACTTAGCTCAAAAACGATGCCCTTCACCTTAGTTAGCTCATAAACGACCCATTTCAACTAAGTTAGCTCATAAATGATCCATTTCAACTAAGTTAGATCATAAACAACCCATTTCAACTTAGTTAGCTCATATATGATCCATTTCACCTAAGTTAGCTCATAAATGACATATACTTCTTGTTCTAGTCACCTATTTCTAACTTTCTTATTTACCATTTTGCAGATTTCATTCACTTCATGGAAGCTAGCTTGCTATGATGGAGTGCTTGCTTTTCCTTTCATGAAACTTTGCATTGTATCTAGCTTGTTATGATGGATGGAACTATGTGCTATGGATCATTGCATCTAACTTGCTATGTTGATGAACTTTGCATTGTAATATATATATATGGATGGAACTATGTGTATGGATGGAACTTGCTTATGTATGAACAATGTGTATGGATGAAACTGATGTGATATGAAACTTATGTGCTGGATATGTGCTGGATATGTGATATGAAACTTATATATTTTCTGTGCAAATTGTGGGATTTAATAAAAAACAGAAAAAACAGACAATATGCAGGCTCTTTGCCGTCTGCCACCGACGGCAAAGAGCTCTTTGCCGTCTGCCGCGGACGGCAAAGAAGCCACGTGGCAGCCAACTGTGCTTCCTGGGAGCTGACCCATTTGGTCAGTTTGCCTACAGTGGCAGACGGCAAAGACTTTGCCGTCAGTGGCAGACGGCAAAGAACCTGCACTTTGCCATCAGTGGCAGACGGCAAAGAACCTGGCATCTAGTGACGTGTAGATGACATCATAAGGCGGACGGCAAAGACCAAAGGCTCTTTGCCGTCTGCGGCGGACGGCAAAGGTCTGCCGTTAGCCACTTAACGGACTGACAGCGCAAATATTGCCGTCCGCCCTCTTTGCCGTCCGCCGCGGACGGCAAAGAGCCTTTGCCGTCCGCCGCCAGGAAGCAGACGGCAAAGAAGCTGTTTACCGTAGCCTTCTTTGCCGGAGCCTTTTGCCGTCCGCGGCTGACGGCAAAGGTCTTTGCCGTCCGCCTTTCGAGCCTTTGCCGTCCGCCATGGCAGACGGCAAAGTAGCTGTTTCCTGTAGTGGGAGAAGAAGAGGAAGCTGGAGGAGGAGAAGAAGAGGAAGCTGGAGGAGGAGCAGAGGAAGCAGGACGCTGAACGCCTTCAAGGCCTAGAAGCAAGGCACGCGGACTTGGCACTCAAATTCCACCAGCACCAGCAGCAGATCGACTCACTTAGCCAGGAAAGGGGGTCTCAGCAGCGGCAGCGGCAAGCGGATGATCATCCAGCATTGGATAGCATCGTCCCATCCATGCCGAGAAGCAGCGTTGGTTCCGCCCCGGGCGACGCACTGCTGCATACATACCCTGTGGATGACATCATAGAGAACACTAACTGTGAGCTAAATTCAAAATGAAGAACATATCCATGAAGGTGGCGAACGCTGTTGCTTTTACAATTACCCCAGAAGCAACCTTCCATTGCGCCCCGATTCCAGCGGGCTATGCTCGTGTCTTGGTTGATGAGGTGGTGGGCCCATATTCGGGGCTAGAGCTTGACATTCCTGGAGGTGACGACGAGCAAACACTGGGAGAGGCCATACATCGTTTCATCCTATGGAAAAAGGATTGCATCATCTTTTGAAGTCCACCGACACCGCGTCTGCCGACTCCTCCTCGAAGTCCGCCACTGTGTCAGCAAACTCCCGCTCCTCCAAGTCCACGAACGCGTGAGCAGACTCCTGCTTCAAGTCCGGCACAGCGTCAGGCCACTCCTCCTGTTTCAAGTCTGACACCGTGTCAGGCCACACCTCCTGCTTCAAGTCCGGCACAGCCTCAGGCCATCCCTCTTACTTCAAGTCCGACACCGTGTCAGGCCACACCTCCTGCTTCAAGTCTGGCACAGCGTCAGGCCACTCCTCCTGCTCCAACTAAGCCACGTCAGACGTCTCCGCCGCCTAAGCAATCGCAGAAGAGACACGCCGCAGCTATGGTGCGTGGTGGTACGAGTCGAGGTAGTACAGAAAGTACAGGCGGAGACAAGCGATATAAATATGGTCCAAGTAGCCTCGCTCCTCTTCCTCAGAGGCCTTACGACATGACCGAGGAGCAAAACGATGCAATAGTGCGGGCCGAAGTGGACGCTCATTTTTGACCGAAACCGGCAACGCCGCCGAGGTAGAAAGTGCATGAGGAAAAGATTGACCACTTCATTCGTATGGCTAGACCACCAGCTCCCAAGCCTGTTGACTCAGACTATGAGCGCCAAATCAGGAAGACACATCGAGCACGACTACAGAAAGAAGCGAGCTCGAGCTCGAGCCAACAAGCAGCTGTCAAAAAATGCGGGAAAACCGTTCCCCAGCTGGGAGAACAGGCGGGGCAATCGACCCCCCCCCCCCCCCGCTTGTTGTGCCAACAACACATGAGAGTACGGGCGCCCAATATTATTGTGGGCAAACCATTTACGTTCCCAAGCTGGGTGATGTGGTAATAATTGGGGAGCATATAATGCATGCTAAAATGCTCAAGATCACTGTTGGACAACTCCTCGATATCGAGCCCATGCCTCCGCTTAGAGAG
Source organism: Triticum aestivum (assembly GCF_018294505.1). Taxonomy (NCBI): domain Eukaryota; kingdom Viridiplantae; phylum Streptophyta; class Magnoliopsida; order Poales; family Poaceae; genus Triticum; species Triticum aestivum. The sequence goes on along the minus strand of NC_057796.1, from coordinate 35,532,980 downwards.
GAGGAAATAAAACGGAAATATGTCCGCGGCGAACCTTTAGTCGTGCCCGAGGATGTCAAGAACCTCCCAACGAGAATGTATGAATTGCATGATTGGTACATGAAAATTACAAAGATTTCCAATCGAGAGTCCCTCATGGTGCAAGTCGACGAAGATCATTACTTCCATAAGAAAGCTCTGGCTGTTGAGTATTCAGAACTATTTCAGTTATTCAATCAAGATGCACTCGACAAATCTATCGTCAGTTGCTATTGTCTGTAAGTGATTTCTTTCTGTAATTTAAGTCTCAAGCTAGCTCTAGTACTCATTGATTGATCATTAATTACCTGTAATTATATATCCTCACTATATAATCTTTTCTGTGGTATTATGCAGGATGAAGATGTATGAAATGAAAAAAGCTGGACGCTATGGCATTGGGTTCATTGAGCCAAATACCGTTAATGAATACACATGGAAATTGGAATGATGTAGACAAGATGTAGAGAAAAACATGGTAGAGTTCTTGAAGCGCCTCAATAGCAATGAAGATATACTACTTCCTTACAACTTCGAGTGAGTCACACTGTCTTGTACTACAAATTCTGTTTTTGCTTACTAGCTACATGTTAATAAGTGTATAGGGTTTGGGGTTATAGTTGATTAGTGTTATGCACATGCCCGCTTAATTTATACATGCAAACGTATGCGCATGCAGCTTCCATTGGATCTTGTTAGACATTAAAGTTGACGAAGGAAAGGTTGAAGTACTGGACTCACTACTTAAAAAAAATAGTGACTACAGCATCGTGAAGGGGATAGTCGACAGGTTATTTCAATCATTATTAACTATATCTCGGCCTATTTAGTTCGTCATTTCCTGATATAAACTATTTTTAATAACTCCTTTATTAATTTTCTTTGCCGGTGGGTAGGGCATGGGCAAAGTACATCAAGGTTACTCCATAAAAATGGTGACAAAATCTATGTTGGTATCGACCCAAGGTAAGTAATTAAGTAGTACTAGCTAGCTAGCTACCATCTCTTTAATTCTTGTTTAAATACCATTAATTAATTAACATGCTTGATTAATTATTATCTGATTAAATTCTATTGTCGTAAAGGCCCTGAAGCAGGCGCCGGGGACTGAAGTGTGTGCATACTACGTTTGCGAGAACATTCGCATGATGGCGTCCGAAAGGAGCAGATCTGATAGACAGGACTGGTACGTTTGCCAGAATACTATTCACAAATCTTACATGATTGTCGATATCTAGTCACACATCTAATACACATGCATATTGATCTCCTTCTTAACAGTTCAAAGAGGTGCGGGACAAGCTCCTATCAGAGGAGCGCATACGAGCACTTCAAGAGGAAATAGCGGGATTTTTGCTCGACCAGGTCATAGATCCCAAAGGAGAATACTATTACCGGCTACCGCCCCCATGAACCACTTGTCATCGTGCTCCGAAGGCACCAAGGCAACATGTAGGAGAAATTGTATATATATACATGTGTATGTGTAAATAATTAATGGTGGTTGTGAGACATTCGATTATATATATATGATCAGTTCTACGAGAAAATCTATTTATATATATGCATAATGTGTACAATATGTAGTATCGTAAAATACCAGCAAACAAAAAAGAATTAAATGGAAAACACAAAATTAATGGAAAAATAAAAATTAAAACCAAAACCCCCCCAAACATTTAGTACCGGTTGGTGCTACCAACCGGTACTAATGGTCTACCGGCACCCGGGCCTGGCTCGTGCCACGTGGTGGCACTTTAGCGCCGGTTCGTGCCGAACCGATACTAAAGGGGGGGGGGCTTTAGTCTCCACTCCATAGTGCCGGGCCCTTACGAACCGGTGATAAAGGCCTGTTCTGCACTAGTGATTCGTAATTCAACTGAAATTGTATTATTGAATTCAAATAATATTTTTAATTCAAACAATCATTTGATATAATTTTTGAATTCAATTCAAACAACATGATTGGTCTTTATGCATTATAGTCCTTCTCTCCTATACTTCTTGAATAGTGATCCAAGTGTTGCGAAATGAGAAAAGGTCATGCGTAATTTTCCAACACTTGGTTAGATTTAGTTTCTTGAGAGAAAAGTTTTAAATTCCCTTGAATTTTGGATGAATGAATGCAATGCACAATAAATTTCTTGCTCTCCCCTTAAAAGTATGGGCTATTACAACTCATGCCTTTCCTTGCCAAATCTGCACATCCTTGCCTGTAGTATTTGTCATAGTCCCCCTCCTCCCACGCAACCTACCCTTCTTGCCACTTGTTGGCCGCCCACAGATACCGCTCAGTCCATGTTATCACCCACATGAAATGGTCTGGTCGATAAGTCCTAACATCTTAGGGCCTCTCGAATGAAAAAAAAAACCTCTGTTTGTCCTCCCTATTTATCTGTAGACACGTTTGGACGAACCTGGGTGACAAAAGTTTACCACTATTTGACACCTTAGTGGAGTCAGGAGATGGCAAGCGGCGAAGTTGGCGCAACGCAGAAGGTCAACGCACGTAGGGAGGGTGCGGCACGTGTGGTCAACGCGGTGTGATATAGTGTGCGATTGGAGGGCGGAGACGAGGATGGCGGCAGTTGGAGGGCATGCGATAAGGATGATGGCGCGCGATGGGAGGAAGACGCGCAATGGAAGGTCGACAAGATGCAGACCAGAGCCTCATCGACCTCCATTATCCTGACAATAATGCCATGTAGGAGCGGTAAAGCTCCTCTTGGATTTTGTGGCTACCCATGGATGTCTCGGAGTGCGGCCCAAGCTGGGTGGCGGTTGGATGAAGTGAAGGGAGAGGATCGCGGGCAACGACTAGCTCTAGCAGGTGAGAGAGAGAGAGAGAAAGAGAGAAAGAGAGAGAGGAGTCCCGAAGAGGCATGTGATTGGGCCACGTTTGTGTACTGAGCTGATTTGTCCGCCGCACACCCCCGTCCCATCCCGTCCGCCCATGTGAGGAAGATTTGGAGAAAAATGAACATATGCATAAGACAATAGGGGAGATTTGGTTTTGTCCAATTTATCCGAAGCGAATGACTAGGGAGAGAGAGTAGGGGGCACCCTCTTTGAGTTGCCCTTAGTTGTTGGCTTCAATTATCATCACCGTACTGCGATTATTTATTGTTTTAGTACACAAGAATGAGCCCGGGCCTCATGGAATTTGCTTAAGTTAGAATCAAAGCAAAAGCAGCCGGATGAAAGAGGCAGAAGAATCGTGGCGTTAATAAGTAAACTAAATGGGAGCTTGTTTGCGTGCGACCGTGCATCAAGTTTATCCAGCCGCCCGCTTCCAAAAAGCTAGGGTTCCTCTTGCCTTCTGTCGACGCCGTCGCCGGTCCGTCCTATCTCCGGTGGCCTTAGGGCCATGGATGCAGAGTGGATCTCGGCCCTTGCCGGTGGGAGGGCTCCGTTTTTAGATATTTTTTCGAGTTTTGTTAGGGTTTGTGTCCTACTCGGGAAGGCGAGGCGGCAGCGACTACCTGAAGATGGAATAAAGGTCTCCCCGCCTATCCCCGTTCCGGTGATTCATTTAGCATCATCGGTGGGCGTGTGGAGGTGTGTCTCCGGCGGATCTGTCTCTGGTGGATTTGCTCGGATCTGTTCGTCGTTTGTCTATGTTCATGTGTCTCACATTTTTTTCAAAAAAAAAGTGTCTTCATGTTGGATCCTTCTGATCTACATTCTTCATCAGCGATGGTTGTTGATCTGGTGCATTGGTTCTATAGGGCGTTAGCACAACGACTTTCTGACTGTCTACTACAACAAGGTTTGCCCGACTCCGGCGAGGGAGGGGCGATGACAGCGGCGCGCCTTCGGCTCGCTTCAGTGCTTGAAGTCGTCGCTAGGTGGTTCACGGATCTGGATGTAATTTTTATTATTTGGAGTGCTCGTTGTACTACCATGATTAAAGATGAATAGATTGAACGTTTTTCCCGCAAAAAAAAAGTTTAATCTTCACGCTCTTTTCAGTAACAAGCATAGAAAATGATCGATCGAGATGGTACAGTTGCCATTTTCACACAGCTTGAACTTTGCACGAGGATGCACACTCGGCACCGTGTACGCGGTACATGATACGAGCCAAATTAAGAAAGAAAACGAGCACGCAAGCAAATTAAGAAAGAAAAGAGGCACCGCAAGAGCACAAAGTTTTACGAGGAAAACAAAAAATGGGGGGCGCGCGCGCGGCAACCGCCGCATCCACTCGAAGCGCGCGCTAACTCCCGCTCCTCCGCCGTATATAACCCTCTCCCCGCCGTCGTAGAGATCCCTCCCAACTGCCCCCCCAAGCCGCGCCTACTCTACTCTCACCAGCGATTCCTTGGACGGTCCCCTCCAGCGATTCGCCATGGAGTACGACGGCGACTTCGACGTCGAGCAGTTCCTTGACATCGACGCCATGGACAAAGAGGGATTCATGGTTTCCGTGGTCCCGCAGGATCCTCTGGCGATAAGTCGTCAATCCAGACACACTGCCCGACGCAAACGACGGCTACTTCGACATCGAGCAGTTCGTCGACCTCGAACCCCAGCAGGATCCTCCGGCGGCTCATCTCCTCATGCCACATACGTTGTCCAACGACAACGAAGGTCAGGCTCAGGTACGTACTTCACCCTGCTGTGGCATAGGTCCTATGAACGCGATTACGTCCGTGCCTCTTCTGTAACCAAATTTTTGGTCCCATGCAGTTTCACGCCGTGCCGTCACCGCCCGTCCAACACCAGCACACACCGGGCGAGCCGTCCGCCTATGGCTTCGACGGGCAGATGCTGATGCCCGCGCCCCTCGCTCACGCTCAGCCCAATATCCAGGCGGCGTCCTCCGATAAGGTGCCGGGGATGGCTGCCCTACACCAACAAATACTAGGCCAGCCGACCTCTTCTTTCCCGGAAAGTCTCCAGCTGATGGACCCTGAGTTATTCGCGCGGCATGGTCATTATGACATTGCGGAGGCGCTTATCGGAGACAAAGTAAACCAAACAGGCGGCAGCGGCGCCATTCGTGCTCCGGACGTTGGCCTCATGGAGCACCAAGTTAACGAAACAGTCGGCAGTGGCTCCGGGGCCACGGCCCGTCCAACACCAGCAAACACCGGGCTGTTAGGATGATCTCCACCGTGTGGGCCCAATGGCCCACCGGGCCCTTAGATCCGCGCCCTGATCGGGGGCGCTCAACCCACTATGGTTGACGGGCCCCTGTCACCTGCACTATATATAAAGAGGTGGGGTAGGCGGCTCGTGATACGAGGTTCGTCGCAACGCCGTACACCCGACCTACATCCCTACCGATCTAGGGTTAGTGCAGTGCTGACGGGAAGCGCCGTCACCACTTCACCCACTCTCTGCCACCGCAGTCGCCACCATCCCACCATGGCCACCGGCGGCAGCTCTTCAGGCAAAGGAGAAGGTAATACCTATCACCACTGTTGCCGGAATTCTAGCCTACCCGATCCAAGAGGTTCAACAATGGTATCAGAGCCATGCTAGGCTAAGATTTTTCGGTACAAAGATTACACAGAAAAAGAAAGATCCCTCCCTCCCCCCAAGAACCCTAGACAGGGCAAAGTAAATCACCGGAGAAGGGCCTCGGGCCTCACCGGAAAAGTGGCGCCGCCACTCCGGCCGTGCCAGTTCCTCTCGATCCGAACGGGCATCGGCAAGCCGAGCCGTCCGGACGAAGAACCACCCCGAGAGGGGCAAAGGGCACCGCGGCCAAACCTTTCGACGGCGGCGCGCTCACCGTAAGGGAACGCGCGACCGGCGAAAGGGATGGCAACGGCGCCACCGTCGACCGCTCCGCCGTGTCGATTACAGGGGAGCAGAGGAGGGCTCGACCTCCTATCTCTCTCTGTCTAAAGAACAAAAAGGGGAAGGGGAAAAGAAGAGAAAGGGTGCTCGCGCGACGCCATCGCCGGCGGCCGGCGTGGCTCTTACCCGCAGCATCTCTCACTCTCTCGCAAGCAGGAGAACGAAGAAAGAAGTGGAAAGAGGGAAGGGGGATGGAGAGAGTGGCCGGCGCCGGCGCGGTAGCCTTCGGCGCCGTCGCCCGCGGCCGAGCCATCGCCGTCGGGCGCGAGTGGAGCAGAGGAGGTCAGCACGCATCGAGTCTCTCTCTGTCACAAAAAGGTGAAAGAGAGAAGGCGGAAGGGAGAAAGAAGCCAGGCGCGGCGCGGCAGCCTCGGCGCTGACGCCGGCGGCCGGGCAGTCGCCGTCTCTGGCCACGGGAGAGAAAGAGATCGAGAGAGAGAAGAGGCAGACAGATCGAGCGAGTGGCTAGGGTTTCGGTCGGGGGGATCGGCTCCTCCGAGTTTTGATCTACCGAAAACGGTGCTCTACCGTAGGATCAGATTGAACGGCCAAGATGAAACCCCTAGATCCACAAACGGGCCAGTAGGCCGAAAGTGCCTTGGGCCTTTTGGTCCGGCCGACCTGGCCTCAGCCGCATTGCCGCGGTGGGCCGTTGGCCGAGCAGCTTCGACGGGCGAGTCGTCCGCCTATGGCTTCGACGGGCAGATGCTGATGCCGCCGCCCCTCGCTCACGCTCAGCCCAATATCCAGGCGGCGCCCTCCAATCAGGTGCCGGGGACGGCCGCCCTACACCAACAAATACTAGGCCAGCCGACCTACACCAACAAATACTAGGCCGGCCGACCTTTTCTTCCCCGGACAGTCTCCAGCTGATGGACCCTGAGTTATTCGCGCGGCATGGTCATTATGACATTGCAGAGGCGCTCATCGGAGACAAAGTAAACCAAACAGGAGGCAGCGGCGCCATTGGTGCTCCGGAAGTTGGCCTCATGGAGCACGAACTGAACCAAACAGCCGGCAGCCGGCAGCCGGCAGCAGCCGATCATGGTGGACAAACTATACCAAACCGGTGGAAGCGGTAGCAATGGCGCCCCCAAGGTAGGCTCGTGGGAGGTGCATGAAGAAGGATTCGTGCCTCTCATTCCAGGGCGACTGCAATGCACCGACTGCTTTGTCGTCAGGGAAATCAGGTCCCGAAATGGTAAGCATGCATGCATGCGTTCACCCACTCAGCTTATACTATATTTCCTGCAAGACACTTGTCGCAACTTAAACTCATTTCATCCTGGATAAATTTCTAGTACGTACCTTGCAAGGCTGATCGCAACATTCATTCCTTGATAAAATTTCCAAATGTAATTTTGCAGAGACTCGACTATTCCGCCTCTTTCTCCATGCCAGTAAGACTCATGGAACGTTTGAACATGCTATCCTTGATCGCCATTACATTGGCGAACAGACCACGACCGAATACATAAAGTAAGTGTCTAAGACTCATTCATTAATTCTAGCTTACTCATGCTAATTATCCCTGAAATGCATGTAGCAACCCTAATTTCGTTTCATCCTATTTTCAGTTTGCGCCGCCACGCTGGCGAGTGGGTGCTCAAACTCATGGCAAGCATCGTTGTGTCGGAGCGAGCGATGTGTACAGTTGAGGACTCCAACGAAGCCCCACTGAATTTAAACATCAACTGGCCTCCAGTAGCTAATGACGCATACCAGCAGAAGGAAATATCAATGCTGTTGTCGATCTTGAATGGCCACACTGACGAAAATGGTTCGTAGTCCATGAATATGTTCTGATTTTTCGCGCACAAAATCCATTGCATCAACAATATTAAATTTTTTTATGTATGTTCCAGTTGAAGCATCGGCGCCACCACTACCTCCAACAGCGCAGCCACCAGCCATGGGGGCCGCTCCAAATGTCAACCTCTTTTCTGAGACAACAACGCCTCATATTCCCGAGCCTATCCCAGTCATTCTAGAACATCAGTCTAGTGAGAGTGCTTTGGTCCACTCAAGCAGGCCCAGTAGGGAGCAAGAGAGAAGGAAAAGGAGGAGCAAGGAGCAGGAGGTGCGGCACTACCTGCGCGAGCAAAAGGAGAAGGCCCAAAATGAATTGGATTTATCTTCCGCCGTCAGGCTGTTTTGTCGTAGGAATGGTCTCACCCAAAGATTGCGCTGGGTACATAATTGTGCATATACCTTTTATATTCCACGAGCAGTACATATTGCATATAAATGTTCAATAAATTTTCTGTGGCATTTGATTTCCTCTGCAGATTAGGACGATCAACAGAAAAATCATCGACATGGAGGAGAGGGCAATTAGCTTCACGCTGGAAACACTGATGCCAATCAGAGACACTGTCCATGGATATGTCATCGAGAAGGAAGACCTAATAGCTGAAATTACAAGTCTTATGAAGAAGGAAAGGGAGAGCAAGAATGACCACGAAGCTGGTCCCTCTGTCACGAAGAAGAGTCGTGTGGCGCTATAATTAATGCCCTGCAATAATAATTTTGGTCTAGAATTGTTACTTAGTTATTTGTATATCTTCCAAACTGAGATGTGTTGTACCGAAGTAAACATGCCAGCATGTTGCACTTGTTGGCTATTTAACATGGGAAGATGACTGTTATTTTATGTCATTAGATTTTTCCCATGTCATTTATGATCATTGTACTTCCTCCGTCGAGGTGTATAAGTCATTTTAGGTTGTGCATCACGACTAAGACGGAGGAGAAAACGAGAGAACTTTATGTTATTTTGCTAGTTAATAGTATTGCATGTAATTAATTAACCACTGCATGCCATGTTTGATAATCTCAAGTCATTAAAAGCATGCACGGCCCACATCTCTTATTAATTGATATGTCACCAAACAAGAAACAAGGAGGGAGTTAATGTACCGTGCCTAAGTGTTTTGGGGTTATTTGATTTTCGTAAGGTGACTTACACACCTAGATGGAGGGAGTAATAGGGAACATAATCGAGTAGCTCATGAAGTAGCAAGGTTAGGTGGTTTTCTTCTCCGAGTGTTTGGATGGATAATGCCCCTGATGAGGTTATCCTTTACTTGTAAACGATGCTACTTTACTTATGAATGAATAAAGGAGAAGAAGTTTATCAAAAAAACATGGGAGCAATTTAATTTTTTTTTGTAAGAACTAGCATACTGGCCTCTCTTTTGAAAGAGCGACATCCTACCTAAATTTTAAAATTTCATTTTACGACATGACTCCTGATAACACACAAATGAAAGTACAGGAAACTACAACATTTTTCCCTGATGATGGCTCCATATATTGGTGTCCTAGGTGTAGGGAAATGACACCAATCTACCCCACTGGTGGTGAAACGTACTATGATAGTGTACAGGAGGTTCTGCCGCAAATGAAAATTGCTCAACGATAGAACACTAGTAGAAAAAGGGTCTATTGTCCCGGTTCTTAAGGTCCATTTGTCCCGGTTCTTGAACCGGGACTAAAGGGTCGTTACTAAAGCCCTAGGCCTTTAGTCCCGGTTCTTACACGAACCGGGATAGATGGGCCTCCACGTGGCCGGTGCTGCGAACCCAGGCAGGAGGGCCTTTGGTCCCGGTTGGTGGCACCAACCGGGACCAAAAGGCATCCACGCGTCAGCTGTTCAGGGGCTAGGATTTTTTTCTGAAAGGGGGGGAGGATTTGGGGGATTTTGTATGGTTAATTAAGGTGTTTCATATATTGTGTTAGGTAGCTAATTAATTAATAGAGAGAAGTGTCTTCTCTTATTTCCGTGCTTGGTCGACGCTACGTACTATACGTATAGAGAGGCCCTCGACATGCTAGCTAGTAAGAAAATGAAGGAAACCATTAAGTACAGAAGTTCGTCATGCATACCGAGAGAAGTGATCGACCTCTCCTTCTCTGAGAGATTGGTCGAACAACAAGTTTTCGTATTATCTATCCGGTGCTACTGGCTACATACATATACAATATGTAAGATCTCTTACAATCCCCTAGCATCTGAACTCAAGTTCCACATGGTATTCTCCGGCTTTATTGATGACGTGGTCAAGAAAGAATCCCGCCAATTCCTCTTGAATTGCTTTCATGCGATCTTCTGGTAGGAGTTCATTCCGCATCTGCCACGTCTAATTTGAAGAGGGGGTTAATACATATATATATATGAATGAAACTCAACAGAAATGATTGTGTAATAAAATGAAATTGTGAATGTAATTGCTTACGCACTTCATATTGTCTTTTAGAGTAGCCCCGCTTATCTTTGCAAGTCGCGTTGTAGATGAACTCGCACACGTAGTATCCACAGTAGTCATTCCCTTGTTCCTGCCACAAGCACTTTAGGAGAAATAGAGGTCAATCAAACTGATAATGCAAGACAAAGAAAATAATTATTACTTGAGATATCACGAAATGAGCAAAAAGTTGCCGATATGGTGCGATAATGATCGATTGAACTTACTTGTTGAGAATTTTAGTCATGTCCGCATATGTCTTGGGATCTTTTCGTCTCGAGTCTAAGACGATTACTAGTCCCTGCTAAAGCTCTCCAGGAGAATATAGTGGAAGTTGCGCACGCATGCATAACTCATCAATTAATTACATTACTATAACCTCGAGTAATAAGGGAAACCGAATATACACAAGACAGTAACACTCACTTGAAGTTGTAAGGAAATAGTATTTTATCTTTGTTTTGATTTATTACCAGCGATTTGAGCAAGTTGGCCTCGGTGTCTTTGGCATTCTTTTTAACCGTAAATTCATCTATGAGATTTGTGTTAATGAATCCAATATCATACATTCACTAGTGCAGAACCGGGCTTTAGCGCCGGTTCGTCAGGGCCTTTAGTGCCGGTTCTGCAACCGGCACTAAAGAGTGGAGACTAAAGACCCCCCTTTACTACCGGTTCGGCACGAACCGGCGCTAAAGTGCCACCACGTGGCACGAGCCAGGCCCGGGTGCTGGTAGACCATTAGTACCGGTTGGTAGCACCAACCGGTACTAAATGTTTGGGGGGTTTTGGTTTTAATTTTTATTTTTCCATTAATTTTGTGTTTTCCATTTAATTCTTTTTTGTTTGTTGGTATTTTACGATACTACATATTGTACAAGTTATGCATATATATAACTAGATTTTCTCGTAGAACCGATCATATATACATATATATAATCGAATGCCTCACAACCACCATTAATTATTCACACATACACATGTATATATATATATACAATTTCTCCTACATGTTGCCTTGGTGCCTTCAGAGCACGATGACAAGTGGTTCATGGGGGCGGTAGCGGGTAATAGTATTCTCCTTTGGGATCTATGACCTGGTCGAGCAAAAATCCCGCTATTTCCTCTTGAAGTGCTTGTATGCGCTCCTCTGGTAGGAGCTGGTACTGCACCTCTTTGAACTGTTAAAAAGGAGATCAATATGCATGTGTATTAGTTGTGTGACTAGATATCGACAATCATGTAAGATTTGTGAATAGTTTTCTGGCAACCGTACCCAGTCCGGTCTATCAGATCTGCTCCTTTCGGACGCCATCATGCGAATGTTCTCGCAAACGTAGTATGCACACACTTCAGTCCCCGGCGCTTGCTTGAGGGCCTTTACGAGAATAGAATTTAATCAGATAATAATTAATCAAGCATGTTAATTAATTAATGGTATGGAAAAAAGAATTAAAGAGATGGTAGCTAGCTAGCTAGTACTACTTAATTACTTACCTTGGGTCGATACCAACATAGCTTTTGTCGTCATTTTCCTGGAGTCACCTTGATGTACTTTGCCCAAGCCCTGCCCGCCGGCAAAGAAAATTAATAAAGGGGTTATTAAAAATAGTTTATATTAGGAAATGACAAACTAAATAGGCCGAGATATAGTTAATAATAATTGAAATTACCTGTTGACTATCCCCTTCACGATGCTGTAGTCACTATCTTTTTTAAGTACTGAGTCCAATACTTCAACTTTTCCTTCGTCAACTTTAATGTCTAACAAGATCCAGTGGAAGCTGCATGCACATACGTTTGCATGTATAAATTAAGCGGGAATGTGCATAACACTAATCAACTATAACCCTAAACCCTATACACTTATTAACATCTAGCTAGTAAGCAAAAACAGAATTTGTAGTACAAGACAGTGTGACTCACTCGAAGTTGTAAGGAAGTAGTATATCTTCATTGCTATTGAGGTGCTTCAAGAACTCTACCATGTTTTTCTCTACATCTTGTCTACACCATTCCAATTTCCATGTGTATTCATTAACGGTATTTGGCTCAATGAACCCAATGCCATAGCGTCCAGCTTTTTTCATTTCATACATCTTCATCCTGCATAATACCACAGAAAAGAATATATAGTGAGGATATATAATTACAGGTAATTAATGATCAATCAATGAGAACTAGAGCTAGCTTGAGACTTAAATTACAGAAAGAAATCACTTACAGACAATAGCAACTGACGATAGATTTGTCGAGTGCATCTTGATTGAATAACTGAGATAGTTCTGAATAATCAACGGACATAGCTTTCTTATTGAAGTAATGATCTTCCTCGACTTGCACCATGAGGTACTCTCGATTGGAAATCTTGGTAATTTTCATGTACCAATCATGCAATTCATACATTCTCGTTGGGAGGTTCTTGACCTCCTCGGGCTCAACCAAAAGTTGGCCCCGGACATATTTCCGTTTTATTTCCTCCTCTCTAAGCGGAGACATGGGCTCGATATCGAGGAGTTGTCCAACAGTGATCTTGAGCATTTCAGCCTGCATTATATGCTCCTCGGTTATTACCACATCGCCCAGCTCAGGAATGTAAACGGTTTGCCCACAATAATATTGGGCGCGCGTACTCTCATGTGTTGTTGGCACAACAAGCGGGGGGGGGGGGGTCGATTGCGCCGCCTGTTCTCCCAGCTGGGGAACGGTTTTACCGCATTTTTTGACAGCTGCTTGTTGGCTTGAGCTCGAGCTCGCTTCTTTCTGTAGTCGTGCTCGATGTGCCTTCCTGATTAGGTGCTCATAGGCTGAGTCAACAGGCTTGGGAGCTGGTGGTCTAGCCATACGAATGAAGTGGTCAATGTTTTCCTCAGGCACTTTCTCCCTCGGCGGCGTTGCCGGTTTCGGTCCAGAATGAGCGTCCACTTCAGCCCGCACTATTGCATCGTTTTGTTCCTCGGTCATGTCGTAAGGCCTCTGAGGAAGAGGAGCGAGGCTGCTTGGACCATATTTATATCGCTTGTCTCCGCCCGTACTTCCTGTACTACCTCGACTCGTACCGCTACACACCATAGCTGCGGCGTGTCTCTTCTGCGATTGCTTAGTTGGCGGAGACGGCTGACGTGGCTTAGTTGGAGCAGGAGGAGTGGCCTGACGCTGTGCCGGACTTGAGGCAGGAGGTGTGGCCTGACATGGTGTCGGACTTGAAGCAGGAGGTGTGGCCTGACGTTGTGCCGGACTTGAAGCAGGAGGTGTGGCCTGACACGGTGTCGGACTTGAAACAGGAGGAGTGGCCTGACGCTGTGCCGGACTTGAAGCAGGAGTCTGCTCACGCGTTCGTGGACTTGGAGAAGCGGGAGTCTGCTGACACGGTGGCGGACTTCGAGGAGGAGTCGGCAGACGCGGTGTCGGTGGACTTTGAAAGATGATGCAATCCTTTCTCCATAGGATGATACGATGTATGGCCTCTCCCAGTGTGTGCTCGTCGTCACCTCCAGGAATGTCAAGCTCTAGCCCCGAATATGGGTCCACCACCTCATAAAACAAGACACGAGCATAGCCCGCTGGAATCAGGGCGCAATGGAAGGTTGCTTCGGGGGTAATTGTAAAAGCAACGGCGTCCGCCACCTTCATGGATATGTTCTTAATTTTGAAGTGTAGCTCACAGTTAGTGTTCTCTATGATGTCATCCATAGGGTATGTATCCAGCAGTGTGTCGCCCAGGGCGGAACCAACGCTGCTTCTCGGCATGGATGGGACGGTGCTATCCAATGCTGCATGATCATCCGCTTGCTGCTGCCGCTGCTGAGACCCCCTTTCCTGGCTAAGTGAGTCGATCTGCTGCTGCTGCTGCTGGAATTTGAGTGCCAAGTCCGCGTGCCTTGCTTCTAGGCCTTGAAGGCGTTCCGCGTCCTGCTTCCTCTGCTCCTCCTCCAGCTTCCTCTTCTTCTCCTCCTCCATCTTCTTTCTTGCACGGGTCCTGTAGTCGTCGTTCTATTCCGAAAAGCCCTCATACCAGGGAATAACGCCCTTGCCTCGTGTTCGTCTCGGGTGTTCAGGATTTCCCAGGGCGCGGGTAAGCTCGTCGTTCTCTCTGTTGGGCGTGAACACCCCCTTTCGAGCATCTTCTATTGCGTCAAGTAACTTTTGTTCTGCTCCTTTTAGACTTGCCTTGTTCGAAACCAGGCCTGTCTTCGGGTCCAACACCCCCCCATGTGCATAGAACCAAGTTCTGCACCTGGAGGGCCAGCTCCTAGTAACCGGAGTGACCCCTGCATCCTCCATCTCTTGCTCAGACTTATCCCACTTAGGCATTGCCACCGCGTAGCCACCTGGACCCAGCCTATGGAACTGCGTCTTTTTTGCGGCATTGGCCTTGTTTTTTCTCGACCGTTCCTTAGATAATTCCGATTCCTTGAATTTCACGAATGCGGGCCAGTGTTCTCTTTGCTTCTCCAGTGTTCCCTTGAATTCTGGAGTCTTCCTTTCAGCAGCGAGGTAGTTGGCCCATACAGTTTTCTTGTGGGTGTTGAATGCAATTGACATCTTCTTAAGAGCAGCGTCCTTGACTTTCTGCACATCTGCATCAGTGAAATAATCTGGTAGGGTGAAATGTTCCATCAGAGATTCCCAAAGCTTTTGTTTTGCTCTGTCGTCGACCCAAGTAACATCTGGGCGTTTAGTTTTTGGCTCTTTCCATTCTTGAATGGAGATCGGGAGTTGGTCCTTCACAAGAACTCCGCACTGACGAACGAACTTGTTCGCAATGTTCTTAGGCGTGAGGGGTTCGCCACTAGCTTTGATGGAATCGATGTTGTACTTTACACCCTCCTTCAACTTTTTGCCCGGGCCGCGCTTTGTCCTGCTGTCTGTAGAAGCAGATTTGGTCGATCCGGAGGGCTGAAAGAAGAAAGATCGATTCGTTAATATATCTTCAAATAAAAAAAACATGTGATGATCACTAGATGCCTGCTTAAATATACCTCGCCGGTAGTCTTTGTTATTTCAAGATCAACATTGTATTCAACATCATAATCATTGTCTGCGTCATCATAATCATAATCATAGTTCATGACTTCATCAGCTCGGTCGTCGAGATCGAACATCTTATCATCACCCTCCCTGGTATTTTTCAGATATTGGGAGCCGTCATTTGCTTCATTCAGATCATCTGGCCTGTTAGGGCTGCGTATGATCTCGAACAGGGCCTCTTCTCCCTCTCTGCCGGTATTGTCCGCCATAGCTTTTATTTAACTAATACAGAAAAAATATAAAACAATTTAGTATTCAAATTACATTGCATGGATGCAAGCAATAAGGCAAAACTGAATCGTATAGTACATAATAAGCATCGTCTCGAATAATATATAATCTCGAATACATCGTCTCGAATAATATATAATCTCGAATACATCACTGGCTAGGTAGCTAATAAAGATCGAATACTATAGAAGAATCTAGGCCACTCGCGGTTCCTGGGGCGCGGGCAGTGGACACCCAAAGACAAGGAACCATCACCGGATCATATCTCCGGTCATCTGCCCAAAGAACCTGCCAGGTATTGGAGAACCTGACGTCCATAGCAGCCATGTAGCGATGGACATGCTCGTCCTCCTCCCTGACACGACGACGCACCACCTCCGGCGGGGCCGGCTCCCTCTGCACCAAATGTGGCCCACGCGAACGCCACCAAAGGAGATCACACTACTAGAAAAAGGCCTACTAGTGGCGCACCAGTTTTGCCTACTAATGGCGCACTACTGGTGCGCCACTAGTACCACGCCACTAGTATTTATTACTAATGGCGCACCACTGGTGCGCCATTAGTATCCACGGTGCGCCATTACTATCTGACTTAGTAATGGCGCACCACATAGAAGTGCGCCATTAGTAACAATTTTTTTTCAAAAATATTTTTTTCAAAAAAAAATATTTGAAAATTTTTTTCCAATTTTTTTTCAGAAATATTTTTTTCAAAAAAATTTCAAATTTATTTTTGAATTTTTTCTGAATCTCGGGTCACTATGGCTTAATCTCAGGTCAATATGCTTAATCTCAAGTCAAATCGCACTAAGTGGTCAAACTTCTCGGAAGGTCACCCATCCTCACACTACTCCAGCCCGAGCAGGCTTAACTTCGCAGTTCTATCCAACACCAGCACCACCTCACTTAACAGCCACTTGTTTATATATCTATCATATCAATCCTATTGAACCTTGTTGATGTCTAGGACTTTGTTCATATTCATGAGTATGATGAAATTTTGAAAAATATTTCAAACTTCCCTGTCATATTAGGAATAATTTTTTGAAAGAAAAATTCCAAAAAAAAATTCAAAACCAATATTTTTTCTGTTACTAGTGGCGCACCTAGCAAACGGTGCGCCACTAGTAAGTTTGAAATTTTTTGAATTTTTTTGCCTCTAGATCTTGAAAGCCCCGTATCTTTTTTTCTGTTAGGTTTTTGAGGATTTTGAAAATGTTTAACGGGGTTCCCCCGATTAAATTCGGATGTAACTTTTCGAGTAGATAATTTTTCATATAAAAAACTTTTTCATCCGAGTTCGTATGCAAAAGTTATGCCAATTTTAAGAAATTCCAGAGAGATTTTGCAAATAAAGTCGAAATTCATATTTGTTAATTTTCCCAACAACCAGACCACATATCACATGGGAGACTTGTTTTATTTTATTTTTTTGACATTTCCATCATTTCCTTTTATTTTTTTAAAACTGAAAAGGCGGTCCAGAGGGGGGTGCATTCGGTGGAATGGGCCAAGTTACTAATGGCGCACCGTGGGGGTGGTGCGCCATTAGTAGTTCAACTACTAATGGCGCACCACCCCAACCGTGCGCCATTAGTAGTTTTTCAGAAGAAAAAAAAATTTGAAACAAAAGTTGTAACAAAATTACTAATGGCGCACCTATGAGTGGTGCGCCATTACTAGTTCAAGTAATGGCGCACCGTGGGAGTGGTGCGCCATTAGTAGTTGAACTAGTAATGGCGCACCGTCCCACGGTGCGCCATTAGTAGTTTAAAAAATAAAAATAAAAAAATTTGAAAAAAAAATTGAAACATAATTACTAATGGCACACCGTGGGATGGTGCGCCGTTACTAGTTGAACTAGTAATGGCGCACCATCCCACGGTGCGCCATTACTAGTTGAACTAGTAATGGCGCACCATCCCACGGTGCGCCATTAGTAGTTTTGAAAAAAAAAATTTACTAATGGCGCACCATGGATGTGGTGCGCCATTAGTATTTGCACAATAATGGCGCACCAACACATGGTGCGCCATTAGTATATAGTAATGGCGCACCACATGTCTGGTGCGCCATTAGTGGCCATATCATCTATAGCCCTTTTCCTAGTAGTGTCAGGGTCGACAACGGGACCCGAGGCCGGGTTCCTCACCAAGCGGCGCGCCCCTCCAGGTAGCACCTCCCAGTGCCAGCCCGGCGGAGCCCAATCTCGGACATGGGTCAGCCGGACGTCGTCGCGAACGGGTCGACGGCGAGAATGCGGGCCGGGCATCGTCGAGAACAAATACTATATGCCCGCAAAAAGTAACATTTTTTAAATGATTGGATTGTGATAACTAAAATTCTATATGCAAATTCTAACAATTTGACATTAATCTAAATCATCTAACTAAAACTAATTCTAAAATTTCTATATATATAACTAACATTTCTATAACATTTCTAATATTTCTATAACTAAAAAACAGAAAAATTGCTAACATTTCTATAAATATTTCTAGAACTTAAAAATAGAAAAATTTATAACATTTCTATATAACTAACATTTCTAATATTTCTATAACTAAAAAACAGAAAAATTTCTATAACTAAAAAACAATGTGTGTGTGTGTGGACATGGCGGCCGGGGCAGGAGCTCACCGGCGAGGCGAGGCGACGGGGGGCGGCGACGACGGGGATGGGGAGGGGGCGGTGACGACGGGGACGGAGACGGGCCGGGCGGGGACGACGGGACGACGGGGCGGGGTGCGGCGATGAGGGGGACGGGGACGGGGCGGCGACAGGGACGGCCGGGGCGGCGACAACGGGGATGGGGCGGCGACGGGGGCGTCGACGGGGGCGTCGACGAGGGGTGGCGACGGGGGCGGCGGGCGACGGGGCAGAGGAGAAGAAGCAGATGAGAAACTAGATTTTTTGAAGTGTTTTCTTATATAGGATGGGCCTTTAGTACCGGTTGGAGCGACCAACCAGTACTAAAGGTCAATTTTGGCCAGGCCAAGCGGCGGGAAGCGCCCACCTTTAGTATCGGGTGGTGGCTCCAACCGGTACTATAGACCCTCCCTTTAATACCGGTTTTAGCGACCACCCGGTACTAAAGGTGGTGCGCTGGCGCAGGTGCGGTGCGTCATGTTTAGTCCCACCTCGCTAGCCGAGGGGCGTCCGCACTGGTTTATAAGCCCCAGTGCGGTAGCTCTCTCGACCTCCTCTCCAAAGCAGGCTTACTGGGCCTAAATGTTCTGTGCTGTCCCGTGGGCCTACTGGGCCTTTGCGGGCCTGCATCCTGGCCCAACAACAGGTTGGGTTTCTAGTCGTATGCAGGCCGCTGTGGCGCGGTAGGCGGGCTTTTTTATTTTCTTATTTTTTTGCTTTATTTATTTTTGAGTTGTTTTGTGCCGTATTTAGAGTTTCTTTGTGAATATTTTTTGCTTTAGGTACAAAAAATTACAAACTTTCTATTAGTGCCGGTAGTTTACAAATTTGAATAGTTTACATTTTGAATTATTTGAAATTTGTGTGAATCACTAGTTTGTGAATAACTTAACTTTGAAAATAGATTTTTCAGTGATTCTTTTTTCTTGTGTTTAATATTAGTGTGTTTTATCATTATATTCATTTTGGTAATGCTTAGGTTATTTAAAAAATGAAATGCCTTTGTAACGGGTGAGTTTTCGTCCGAAACCCTGATGCATCGAAAGAGATTGTCCATTTTGTACACGAAGTGCATCCAGTTTTTGCGGTAACCCTCTGTACTTTTTTGCACATGCTATCAGGGTGAAATTATGATACCATGCCAACTTTCAACCTTTTTTTAGTTCATTTGAAATGCTTTTCAATTTCAGGGTCATTTAGCTGAAAAAATCAGTAAATGCATGAAAGAATTTGTTTGCACATAAAATTTCTTCGCGTTTCAAATGCCAAAACACATAACTCCCCTAACTATTACAGAAATTCCCTCCTGGGTGTGAAACACAGAAGAAAGTGATGATAGTGAAGCCGATCACATCCCAGATCTTTGGGTGTGAAACTTTTTCTTCGCGTGTGTCCCTTTGCGCCGTAGCCATGGAAAATCTTCATCATTTAACTGGATGCTCGGGTCAATATTCACTGTGAATGGAGCAATTTCTTCAAACTTTTCATAATCTTATGACATGTCTGTCTTGTCATCCACTCCCACGATGTTTCTCTTCCCAGAAAGAACTATGTGGCGCTTTGGCTCATTGTATGATGCATTCGCTTCCTTATCTTTTCTTTTTCTCGGCTTGGTACACATATCCTTCACATAGAAAACCTGTGCCACATCATTAGCTAGGACGAATGGTTCGTCTGCATACGCAAGATTGTTGAGATCCACTGTTGTCATTCCATACTGCGGGTCTTCCGTTACCCCGCCTCGTGTCATATTGACCCATTTGCACCGAAACAAAGGGACCTTCAAACCACGTCCATAGTCAAGTTCCCATATCTCCTCTATGTAACCATAATATGTTTCCTTTCCCGTCTTGGTTGTTGCATCAAAGCGGACACCACTGTTTTGGTCGGTGTTCTTCTTATCTTGGGCGATCGTGTAAAATGTATTACCATTTATCTCGTACCCTTTAAAAGTCATTATATTCAAAGATGGTAACTGGGACAGCGAGTATAGGTCATCTTCAATAGAGGCGTCATGCATGGTACGTGTCTGCAACCAGCCGGCGAAACTCCTGGTTTGTTCACGTGTAATCCAGTCATCCGACCGCTCCGGGTGTTTGGAGCGTAGAAAATCCTTGTGTTCGTCCATATACGGAGCCACCAAGGTGGAATTCTGTAGAACTGTGTAGTGTGCTAAGTGAGAGAATGTCCGTCCATACATATTTTTGGATTCCCTCCTAGCGTGCCTTTTCCATCCAGTCTGCCCTTATGCCGTGATTCAGGAACACAAATCGGCTTAAGCTCAGGAATAAAGTCAATACAAAACTCAATGACCTCCTCATTTTCATGGTCCTTGGAGATGCTTCCTTCTGGCCTAGCACGGTTATGAACATATTTCTTTAAGACTCCCATGAACCTCTCAAAGGGGAACATATTGTGTAGAAATATAGGACCCAAAACGGTAATCTCTTCGCATAGGTGAATTAGGACGTGCGTCATGATGTTGAAGAAGGATGGTGGGAACACCAACTCGAAAACGATAAGACATTGCACCAAATCATTGTCTAACCTTGGTATGATTTCTGGATCGATTACCTTCTAAGAGATTGCATTGAGGAATGCACATAGCTTCACAATGGCTAATCGAACGTTATCCGGTAGAAGCCCCCTCAATGCAACCGGAAGCAGTTGCGTCATAATCACGTGGCAGTCATGAGACTTTAGGTTCTGGAACTTTTTCTCTGCCATGTTTATTATTCCCTTTATATTCGACGAGAAGCCAGACGGTACCTTAATACTGAGCAGGCATTCAAAGAAGATTTCCTTCTCTTCTTTGGTAAGAGCGTAGCTAGCATGACCCTGATGTATGTCGTCTTTTCCATGCATACGTTGCTGGTCCTCCCGTGCCTCAGGTGTATCTTTTGTCTTCCCATACACGCCCAAGAAGCCAAGCAGGTCACGCAAAGATTCTTCCTCACGTGCATCACGTCGATTGCAGAGCGGACCTCTAGGTCTTTCCAATAGGGCAGGTCCCAAAATATAGATTTCTTCTTCCACATGGGTGCGCGTCCGTCAGCGTCATTTGGAACAGGTTGTCCGCCAGGACGCTTTCCAAAGACTACCTTCAAATCCTTGACCATATCATGTACATCAGCACCAGTACGGTGGCGAGGCTTCGTCCGGTGATCCGCCTCATCTTTGAAATGCTTGCCTTTCTTTCTTACGGGATGCCTGCTCAGAAGAAATCGACGATGTCCCAGGTACACATTCATCCTACAATTGTCCAAATATATACTGTCGGTATCATCCAAATAGTGCGTGCATGCGCGGTATCCCTTGTTTGTCTGTCCTGAAAGGTTACTGGGAGCAGGCCAATCATTGATGGTCACGAACAGCAAGGCCTTTAGGTCAAATTCTTCCCTCATGTGCTCATCCCATGCACGTACACCTATTCCATTTCACAGTTGTAAGAGTTCTTCAACTAATGGCCTGAGGTACACATCAATGTCGTTGCCGGGTTGCTTAGGGCCTTGGATGAGCACTGCCATCATAATGAACTTCCGCTTCATGCACAACCAAGGAGGAAGGTTATACAAACATAGAGTCACAGGCCAGGTGCTATGGTTGCTGCTCTGCTCCCCAAAAGGATTAATGCCATCTGCGCTTAGACCAAACCATACGTTCCTTGCGTCATCTGCCAACTCCTTCGCGTACTTCCTCTCGATTTTTCTCCACTTCGACCCGTTAGCGGGTACTCTCAACTTTCCGTCTTTCTTACGGTCTTCTCTGTGCCATCGCATCGCCTTGGCATGCTCTTCGTTTTGGAACAAACATTTCAACCGTGGTATTATAGGAGCATACCACATCACCTTGGCAGGAATCTTCTTCCTGGGGCGCTCGCCCTCGACATCACCAGGGTCATCGCGCCTGATCTTATAGCACAATGCCCCGCATACCGGGCAAGCGTTCAAATCCTCGTACTTACCGCGGTAGAGGATGCAGTCATTAGGGCATGCATGTATTTGTGACGCCCGGATAATTAAGCTACAGTAATCCCACGTTAACGATGCTACGTCACCCCGTTTACTACTAATAAACTCTCGATAGTTCAGAACCGAAACAAATTCAAAATTTAGATAAAAGCAAATAATAAAAGTTTACAAATATTAAAACTAAAATGTTCGGAGTGAGCCAAATAGTCCATATTAAATATTGGTGAAGAAACCACACTTTTGTAACGTATTTAACTGCACTATAGTAAGTAAAAACAGCAGCAAAACAATTATTTAAATGCTTTTAAATACTAAACAAATGTTAATCTAGTTTATATAATCACCAAACTTTTTGGAGTAGGTGGCCTATGCTATTATGCTAATTTAGGAGTAGGGGCCACTGTGCACTGGGCCAAGTGCACAGTGCCTGGCCCGAGCCTCGGCCCACTCCAGCTGGTCCGGCCCAACCCCTCCCCGGTTCGTCTTCCCCCCCTGTTCCCATGACCGGGGTCGCAACAGGGGCGAGCCCCGCCGGACCGCCTCGACGACGACTACCCGGAGATGATAAGGCCGACCCCTCCCCTCGACGCCTCGGCCTCCTCCCCACCTACCTCCACCAACTCCCCTCTCCATCTCGGCCGCTCTCTCTCTCTGCCCCCCCTCGCCCGAGCGAGATCGCCGCCGAAGCCTCGCCGTAGGCGTGGCCCCGACCACCGTTCGTCGAGCCGCCGAGTCACCGAGCTCCCTCTACGTCGTCCTCGTCGACCCCGCGCTTCAGGACGAGCTGGGGTGCCCTGCAGCGGCTGGGTCAAGCTTTTCCCCAACCTCGGTCGCCGCCGCCCGCCGCGATTCATCCCGCCTCCCCTCTGCGCTCCCGTTCACTCGAGGGCCTCCGTGTGCCGCGCCGTAAGCCTCCGCCCCTCCTCCTTCCTCTGGTTCCTCCTCATACACCGTAGATGGCTCGCGGTGCCGCCGTCGCCATTGCCGCATGCGGCCTCGTCTGCGAGCTCATTGCGCTCACCCCGTCCATCTCCGAGCCAAGCCGTGGCCTCCGTCGAGTTGCCGGAGGTCCGTAGAGCCCGCTAGCGTCGTTTGTTAGCTAGAACGCAGCCCGTAGCGTGGTTTTCGGAGATGCCCATAGTCTGGCGCCGCCCGCGGTCGTCGTTGAGCTCCACTCTAGATCGACGCGGGACGATCTACTCGTTCGAACGCCACCGAAAACGCGCGGAATGGTGCACCGTGCTGGAAATCCGAGCAACTCCGGTGAACCTCCGCCGCTGGAATGGTCGCCGGCGTGATTCCGGCGACGTCACCGACGTGGCACCCGCGTGGCACCGCCTGGGCCACTGACTGGTGGACCCAGGGCCCCCCTTGACTTGTTGACCGCGGTCAATGTGCTGACTGGGTGGCCCCCAGCCACTGACATGCGGGCCCCCCCTCTGTTAATTAGTCTAACAATTGTTTTTATAAATAAAATTATTTTGTTAGATTAAACACTCACTAACATATGGGGCCCACCCCTCTAATTAGACTGTTAGTTTAGTTTAAATTACTGTTAGACTAACAAAGGCTGACCTGTGGGTCCCACTGGACCCACCTGTCTGGTTTGACTGGTCAGCCGACCTGTTGACCTGCTGACGTCAGCGTTACCTCATGCTGACGTCATAATTCATTTTTGCTAAATTCAGATAATTCCAGAAATTCAAATAATCTTTGAAAATTCATATCTTTTAAACCGTAACTCGGATGAAAATGTTTTCTACATGAAAGTTGCTCAGAACGACGAGACGAATCCGAATACGCAGCCTGTTCGTCCACCACACCTCCCTAACCTATCGAACTCGCAACTTTCCCCCTCCGGTCCGTCTGTCCGCAACGCGAAACAGCGGGAATACTTTCCCGGATGTCCCCCCCTTTCACCGGTACCACCTACTGTCACGTTAGGACACACCTAGCACCGCTCATTGTCATGTCACGCATCGTCATGCTTATGTTTGGATTGTATTTACTGTTTCTTCCCCCTTCTTCTCTCCGGTAGACTACGAGACCGACGCTGCTGCTGCCCAGTTCGACTACGGAGTTGACGACCCCTCCTACCTGCCAGAGCAACCAGGCAAGCCCCCCCCCCCTTGATCACCAGATATCGCCTATTCTTCTCTATACTGCTTGCATTAGAGTAGTGTAGCATGTTACTGCTTTCCGTTAATCCTATCCTGATGCATAGCCTGTCATTGTTGCTACAGTTGTTACCCTTACCTGCTATCCTACTGCTTAGTATAGGATGCTAGTGTTCCATCAGTGGCCCTACACTCTTGTCCGTCTGCCATGCTATACTACTGGGCCGTGATCACTTTGGGAGGTGATCACGGGTATATACTATATACATTTATACATGACACATGTGGTGACTAAAGTTGGGTCAGCTCGAGGAGTACCCGCAAGTGATTCTGATGAGGGGGCTGAAAGGACAGGTGGCTCCACCCCGGTAGAGGTGGGCCTGGGTTCCTGACGGCCCCCGACTGTTACTTTATGGCGGAGCGACAGGGCAGGTTGAGACCACCTAGGAGAGAGGTGGGCCTGGCCTTGGTCGGCGTTAGCGGATACATAACACGCTTAACGAGTTCTTGGTATTTGATCTGAGTCTGGCCATTTGGTCTATACGCACTAACCATCTACGCGGGAGTAGTTATGGGTATCCCGGTGTCGTGGTATCAGCCGAAGCCTTCGTGACGTCAGCGACTGAGTGGCGCGCGCCGGATTGGACTGGAACACCACTAGGCTAGGTCTGCTTCCGGCCGCGTACGCAACGTGCAGGTGTGCATAGGGCGATGGGCCCAGACCCCTGCGCGCATAGGGTTAGACCGGCGTGCTGACCTCTGTGTTGTGCTTAGGTGGGGCTGCGACGCGTTGATCTTACGAGGCCGGGCATGACCCAGAAAAGTGTGTCCGGCCAAATGGGATCGAGCGTGTTGGGTTATGTGGTGCACCCCTGCAGGGAAGTTTATCTATTCGAATAGCCGTGTCCCTCGGTAAAAGGCTGACCCGGAGTTGTACCTTGACCTTATGACAACTAGATTTGGATACTGAATAAAATACACCCTTCCAAGTGCCAGATACAACCCGGTGATCGCTCTCTAACAGGGCGACGAGGAGGGGATCGCCGAGTAGGATTATGCTATGCGATGCTACTTGGAGGACTTCAATCTACTCTCTTCTACATGCTGCAAGATGGAGATGGCCAGAAGCATAGTCTTCGACAGGATTAGCTATCCTCCTCTTATTCTGGCATTCTACAGTTCAGTCCACTGATATGCCCCTTTACACATATACCCATTGCATAAGTAGTGTAGCTCCTTGCTTGCGAGTACTTTGGATGAGTACTCATGGTTGCTTTTCTCCCTCTTTTCCCCTTTCTATACTTGATTGTCGCAACCAGATGCTGGAGTCCAGGAGCTAGAGATCCCGAGGATGATTCTACATGGAGTTCGGCTTCGAGGAGTAGTTAGGAGGTCCCAGGCAGGAGGCCTTGCCTCTTCGATCGTTGCTACCTTTGTGCTAGCCTTCTTAAGGCAAACTTGTTTAACTTATGTCTGTACTCAGATATTGTTGCTTCTGTTAACTCGTCTATGATCGAGCACTTGTATTCGAGCCCTCGAGGCCCCTGGCTTGTATTATGATGCTTGTATGACTTATTTATGTTATAGAGTTGTGTTGTGATATCTTCCCGTGAGTCCCTGACCTTGATCGTACACATTTGCGTGCATGATTAGTGTACGGTCAAATCGGGGGCGTCACAGTATCTTCTGCACCTCTAACCCTAGAGGGCAGATAGACTTATTTGCTTCGTATGTACTCTCGGGCAATTCGTTGTCCTTTGGAAGCATATTCTTTATCATTACCGGCAACTTTCCAAATCCCTTGTCAGATACACCATTCTCTGCCTTCCATTGCAGCAATTCAAGTGTGGTGCCCAACTTTTTCTTGTCAGCTTCGCAATTCGGGTACAACAATTTCTTGTGATCCTCTACCATGCGCTGCAACTTCTTCTTCTCCAAATCACTTGCGTAGTTTCTCTTTGCGTCGGTAATGGCCCGACCTAGATCATCAGCGGGCTCATCTGATGCCTCTTCTTCAGCTTCTTCCCGCATTGCCGGCTCAGCTTCTTCCCCCATTGTTGTATCATCGTATTCAGGGAACCCATGGCCAGGATAGCTGTCGTCGTCCTCTTCTTCTTCAGTGTCTTCCATCATAACCCCTCTTTCTCCGTGCTTGGTCCAAACATTATAGTGGGGCATGAAACCGGACTTAAACAGGTGGACGTGAATGGTTCTTGACGTAGAGTAATTGTGATCATTCTTACAGACTAAACATGGACAAGGCATAAAACCATCCGCCCGCGTGTTTGCCTCAGCCGCAAGCAGAAAAGTTTGCACGCCATTAATGAACTCGGGAGAGCATCGGTCATCGTACATCCATTGTCGGCTCATCTTCATTACGCAACACCGAAAAGACCAAATTAATACAAGTTCATACATAAAGTTCATACAAGACTTAAATGCAACAAACAAATAACTCTCTAACTAAAGAATTTAAATGCAACAACAAATGCAATCAAGATCGCAACTAAGGTAACAATTGATCCAACAGCATAATGATACCGAGCCTCACTATCAATGGCATATTTTCTAATCTTTCTAATCTTCAAGCGCATTTTGTCCATCTTGATCTTGTGATCATCGACGACATCGGCAACATGCAACTCCAATTCCATCTTCTCCCCCTCAATTCTTTTCAATTTTCCTTTCAAATACTCCTTTTCTCTTTCAACTAAATTTAACCTCTCGACAATAGGGTCGGTTGGAATTTCTGGTTCACAAACCTCCTAGACAAAAATATCTATGTCAACTTGATGGGCATAATTTGTCATAAACACGAAATGAACAACTAGTTTTAAAAGAGAATATACCACATCCGAATCATAACAAGGACGAGGGCCGATGGGGACGGATATCAAAACCATGGCACTATGTATAACAAACAACGTACGGGTAAGATAATTATACGAGTAACTATATATCCAAATCACACAAACATCAATTTGGTAATGTAAAACATTCATGAACAAGAGGCTCACCATAAGGTGGTGCCGGCGACGGAACGGTGCGGGCAATCGACTGTGGTTACGACGGAGATTTAGAAGGCACTAAGTAAACCACACCTACATATGCAAACTAAGTGTTATTTTTTACCTCAAATTGCATATAAATCAAATACTAGCACATATATTTCCTCCCAAATTACTAAACTCATAAATTAATCACTATACAAAGCATTGCAAGAGCTAATCTAGCAATGAGAGATGAAAGGACAAAGTTGCTAACCTTTGTGATCATTTGAATGGATGGGGGACTTCAAATCTTGACAAAATTTGGGCAAAATGTGTGATGAGCTCGAGAGGAAGAGGGGAAGAACAGAGAGGAGAGGGGAAAGGGGAAGAATAGAGCGAGCTCAGGTGGACGAAGGGTTTATGTAGGACGACCTTTAGCACCGGTTCGTGCCACGAACCGGTACTAAAGGTGCTGGAGGGGCCCCGGGCTGACAACATCCTGCCACCACTCACTTTAGTACCGGTCCGTGGCACGAATCGGTGCTAAAGGTCGGCCATGAACCGGTACTAATGAAAGCAGCCGGCTAGCCATTGGAACCGGCACTAATGCACACATTAGTGCCGGCTCAAAAGCAAACCGGCACTAATGTGCTTGACATTTGACCCTTTTTCTACTAGTGATTTCTGCTTTTCTGCACTCGACGATCTTCAATCTGCATAATATAGTGAGGATAATTATAAATACATGCAATGAAAGAGCTGAGCTATACATAGAGACTTAATGATAGAAGTAGTACTTACAGACAGTAGCAAGTGACCGTTAATTTATCGAGGGCCTTTTGATTGAAAAACTGGAAGAACTCCTCAAATGGAATAGACAACAGATCAATTCCAACAAGGTCGCGCTCCTCTTTAACTCTCAGCATCAAAGTATTCGTCCCCCCAGACTCTCTGGAGGTTTCCATGTACCAATCATGCAATCTTCGCATCATCGTTGTTAGAGATTTTCCATCTTTGACGAGAGGCTTCCCGTAATGGTATTTGTGTTCGTCCACCTCCAAGAAATCATAATGTACATCGTCAGGCAGGTAATCTCCAAGATTGGTATAACCGGGCACCATCCTCGGATCATTAGCGACGATATCGCTAGACACCTTGAGTGGGGGGCATGATTGGTTCGCTTGTTCGCCGAGCTGGGAATTTTTTTTCCCAGCTCATCGTTCTGATAACCTTCAATCACTGATAGTACTTCCCGACCGCTCTGCTTTGATATATACCTTTTCAGTAATGCGTTCATAGTTGGTTTTTGACGGAGACTTTGGTGGTTTCCTCAGAGCATCAATATTGCGCTTTGCTTTCACCGGATCTACCTTCTCCTTTGGAGGTAGATGTTTCTTTGCTTTCACCCCATCAAAGAAGTCCTTCACTTCGGTTTCCATGATCTTCGCGTTTTCCTCCATGGTCCTCTCGTATGGTAACTTCTCTAGAGGCTTGAGAGATGGACCGAATCTGTATTGCCTCCCGCCTCTGGCTATACTGCTAGACGCCGGAGCAGACGGAGCAGCTGCGGCTGTCTTCTTTCGTTGCTTGCGAGGCGGTGGAGAAGGACTACGACGCGCCGGAGCAGCCGGAGCGGCGGCGGGTCTCTTCCGCCCTTGCTGGCGAGGCGGAGAAGGAGGAGGCTGGCTGCTCGAGTGCGCCGGCGCAGGCGGAGAAGGAGGTGGAGTGCCGCCACGCACCGGAGAAGGAGGCCGAGTGCCCTGATCACTCGCCGGAGGAGGAGGCGGAGTGCCCTGACTCGCCGGAGGAGGAGGAGGAGGCGGAGGCGTCCAGTTTGGAAGGTTGATG
Source organism: Triticum aestivum (assembly GCF_018294505.1). Taxonomy (NCBI): domain Eukaryota; kingdom Viridiplantae; phylum Streptophyta; class Magnoliopsida; order Poales; family Poaceae; genus Triticum; species Triticum aestivum. Next base: position 35,504,067 of record NC_057796.1, on the reverse strand, counting down.
CGCTCCTTCTGCCATAGGCATGGAGTCTTCAGAGAAGAACCCAGCCGAGTCTCCCCTTCACCCGTAGGGTGGTCAAGCTCGAGGTCCTCAAATTCGTCCGTTATTTTATCCACCATCACCCTAGCATATCCTTCTGGAATCGGCCGGCAGTGATAGGTTGTGCCAGGTTCAGGAGGTGCAACAGAGCCAATAGCCGCTTTGACTTTCAATATCATCCATTGCGTCATAAGGTGGCAATGCCGAGACTCCGCGATAGCATCCACGGGGTAGCTAGTAGGAGCCGTGAAGACAGGCTCCTGCTGAAGCAGCTCGGTGGAAGCCACGCTGCTTCTCCGCTAAGATGGCGGGGTAGCTTCGGGGGAAGCTTCGGCAGGTCGTTTGCTGCGATTTGCTTCTCATTCCTCTATCGCTTGTACCCTTGCGTGCAGCGCCTGCAGTTGGGTATGCTCCACTTTCCTCCTCCTCTCCTAGAATTTTTAACCGCCTGCATCCGGAAAGCTAGCCTTCCACGGAATGGAGCCTGGCATCCTCGTGTCCGACCAGGGTGCTCAGGCTTCCGATGGCCATTGCGAGCTCGCCGTTCTCTCTTTCTGGAATGAACGTCCCATGCTGCGCTGCACCGATATACTCCTGAAGCCTCGTGACGGGTAGTCTCAGTTGCTCGTTCGTCCAAACGCACTTCCCTGATATAGGGTCCAAGGTTCCTCCAACCCCGAAGAACCAAGTCCGGCAATGGTCTGGCCAGTTCAATGTCTCTGGTTCGACCCCTTTATCAACCAGGTCATTCTCAGCCTTGGCCCACAACGGCCGGGCTTTGAGGTAGCCACCTGACCCCGTGCGATGGTCAAGCTTCTTCTTCGCAGCATTTTTCTTGTTTGTCGCTGACATCTTCTTACTCTTCTCCGATGTCTTGTGGGCCACAAATGCGGGCCAGTGATCTCTAATCTTCTCATACCGGCCGGTGAATTCTGGTGTCTTTTCTTGGTCGACAAACAATGTTTTCAGCTCATTCTTCCACCTCCAGAATAGTTCTCCCATCTTCTTAAGAGCATGAGACTTGATCAATTGCTCTTTAACTGGCTTCTCCGGATCCTGCTCTGGCGGTAGGGTGAAATTTGCCTTCAGCGCGGTCCAAAGATCATCTTTCTGCATATCGTCGACATAAGACACCTCAGGGTCTTCCTTCTTAGGCTTAAACCTTTGGTGGATGCTGATCGGGATCTTGTCCCTAACAAGAACCCCGCACTGAGCAGCAAATGCTTCCTTTGTCCGGATGGGTTCAATCGGCATGCCATCGCGCGCGATTGCTGTGATCTCAAACCTTTCATCCGAGCGCAACTTTTCCTTCGGGCCTCGCCTCTTTACCGAAGTTGTGCTCGATCCGGAGGGCTAGAAAGTGGAAGAAAGATGAGAGTTAATTAATATGTGTACATACCAAAACAATGAATGCATCAATTAGCTAGTCAGCACAGGCTTGACTAATATATATATACCTGGCCAGACTCGGTTCGGTCACCGGAGTCGTCATCACAGTCTCCTTCTTGCACCGGCATTGGGTCACCGGAGCCATCATAATCATAGCCTGCTTCTTCACCCTGTCCTTCCAGACCATCGGTGTCTTTGAGAAACAATAAGACGTCATCACTTCCTTGTGCGATTATGTCCCCCAACACCGCTTCTGTTGCTTCGTCTCGGGGGTGCTCCATAGTTTCTGCAAATATTTACAACATGGCAATTATTATTCAAACATGACAGATGGATATATTAGTGGGAAACGTAGAACTAGCTAGCTAATCACAATAAGGAATCATATTAGTGGCCTCGACGCTGCTTCTCTAGGGTTTGGGGTGGCCTCGGCAACGCTTCAAGGGTTTGGGGTGGCCTCGACAACGCTTCAAGGGTTTGGGGTGGCCTCGGCAACGCTTCAACGGTTTGGGTTGGCCTCGACAACGCTTCAAGAGTTTGGGGTGGCCTCGAGAGAGTTTGTTGGGTAGGGGCACGGCGGGAGGGGGTAGGAGACCGACATCGTTTTTTTCTAGGGTTTGGGTGTCCTCGAGTGTTTTGGTCGAGCGAGAGGGCCGAGGAGTGCTCCCGTGGTATGAGTTATCACGGTCGAGAGGGGGTATATATGTTGACCGCCCCTCATGTCGAAGTTATCCCGGAGGGGGTTATATCGAGAATGACGACATACATACATGTGAAAATAATGTTATTGGGGAGGGGGTATATCGACCCCCCCCCCTCGTGTTGAAGTTATCGGGACGGGGTATATCGACAACTACATACCCGATAAAAATATAAGAAGACGAAGAAGAAATAAAAAGAGGAGAAGAAGAAAGGAATAGAGGAGAAGATCGAAGAAAAAAAGAAGAAAAAAAAGAGGAGAAGAAGAAGAAAAAATAGAATAGAATATTTTCTATTTTTTCTTCTTCTCCTGTATTCCTTTCTTCTTCTCCTCTTCTTTTTCTTCTTTTTTCCTCTTCTTATTTATTTCTCCTCTTCTTCTCCTTTCTTCCTCTTCTTATTTTCCTTTTTCCTCTCATTCTTTTTCTTCTTCTTCCTTTCCTAGCTAGATATATAAAACTTTTCTAAAAATTTAACTTTTGCATATATAAAACTTTTTCTTCTTCTTCCTTCTTCCTTCTCTTCCTTCTTCCTAACTATATAAAACTTTTCTAAAAATGAAACTAACCTAAAATGTACTAAATCAGAGAATATATATAGATAAAACTTTTCTAAAAATCTAACTTTTGCATATATGAACATATATACACAGAGAACATACATATATATATATATATATTTTATAAAAAAAGCAAAAAAAAAAACATCATAGATATGAACAAATAAGCTGAAAAAACAGGACATATAATCTAAAAATCTAACTTTTGCAGGGCCGCGGCCTCGGGGCAGGGGCGACGACGATGATGGGGGCGGGCCGGGGCAGAGGCGCGGGTGACGTCTACGGCGACGGCGGACAGCGTCGGGGCAGCCTGGCGGCGTCGATGTGCTAGGCGTCGTCGGGGGCAACTGGTGATGAACTCTGCAAAATTCCTAAGTGCTACTTATAAATCCAGAGCTTTTGTCCCGGTTCATGGCAGCAACCGGGACCAATGCCCCCCTTTAGTCCCGGTTGGTGGCAGCAACCGGGACTAAAGGTCTCTTTTCAGCAGCCCAAAGGGCGGGAAGCAGAGGCCTTTGGTCCCGCTTGGTGGCACCAACCGGGACTAAAGGGGGGACATTGGTCCCGGTTGGTGCCGCGAACCGGTACAAATTCACCACCTTAGTCCTGGTTGGTGGCACCAACCGGGACCAAAGGCCCTGTGCTACCCGCATCGCGGCCAAAAGTTTAGTCCCACCTCGCTAGTTGAGAGAGCTCGAGAGTGGTTTATAAGCACTGTTGCGCCAACCCTCTCAAGCTCCTCTCAACTACAGGCTTTCGGGCCTAATTTTCATGATGTGCTTGTGGGCCTACGGGGCCTCCTGCGGGCATGAATCCTGGCCCATTGTTGGGTTTCTAGTCGTATTCAGGCCGTGGTGGCCCAGTAGGTGGCACTTTTTTTATTTTTTTGTTGCTTTATTTTTTTATTTTTTATTTTTTTCTACTTACAACAAAAAACTTACTGTTGCTATTTTTATTTATTTTATTAAAGTTTATTTGATTTTGTTTCTACTTATTTATTGTATTAAATTTTAATTTATTTGATTTTGTTTCTCCTTTTTTATTAAAGTTTATTTTGTTTATACTTATTTATTTTATTAAAGTTTATTTTATTAAAGTTTATTTTATTTTATTTTGTTTTGTTTCTACTTATTTATTTTATTTTGTTTCTATTTATTTATTAAACTTTATTTTGTTTCTTTCTCCTTTTCATGTTTTGAACAAAAAATACTTTGATAATTTCAGTGGCATGAATTTTATATAATTTTAGTTTAAAAAATACTAGAGGTTTATAAAAGCTTTTTAGTTGATTACTTTTGCTATTAGAGTTTTATAAAAAATAATTAGTTAATTTTATTTTTGCTAATAAAGAATATTATAGTTTTGTTTTAGTTGATCATAACAGAATATTTTAATTGATTATTTTTGAGCTAAATGATGTGGCTTTTTGGTTGATCAGGGTTCATACGGAAACTCATCTATTACAAAGGGATTTCATTTGTTATTTTTCATGCATTTACTGTTTTTTTGTGTGCTCAAAATGCACCATTCAAAGCCACATCATCAATTTTCAACCCTTTCTGACTTCATTTGTTATTTTTCATGCATTTACTGATTTTTTTAGCTATAAGACCCTGAAATTCAAAAGCATTTCAAATGAACTCTAAAAAGGTTGAAAGTTGGCATGGTTTCGTCATTTCACCCACATAGCATGTGCTAAAAAGTTGAGAGGGTTACGGCAAAAACTAGATGCATTTCGTGTACAAAATGGAGAATCTCTTTCGTAGTATCTGGGTTTCAGACGAAAACTCATATGTTACAAAGGGATTTCATTTTTTGAACTTATTTAAACTCCAGACTTTTTGTGTGTTCAAAATGCACCATTCAAAGACACATCATCAATTTTCAACCCTTTCTGACTTCATTTGTTATTTTTCATGCATTTACTGTTTTTAAGCTATAAGACCCTGAAATTCAAAAGCATTTCAAATGAACTCTGAAAAGGTTGAAAGTTGGCATGGTATCATCATTTCACCCACATAGCATGTGCTAAAAAGTTGAGAGGGTTATGGCAAAAACTAGATGCACTTCGTGTACAAAATGGACAATCTCTTTCGAAGTATCAGGGTTTCAGACGAAAACTCATATGTTACAAAGGGATTTCATTTTTTGAACTTATTTGAACTCCAGACTTTTTGTGTGTTCAAAATGCACCATTAAAAGCCACATCATCAATTTTCAACCCTTTCTGACTTCATTTGTTATTTTTCATGCATTTACTGATTTTTTTGAGCTATAAGACCCTGAAATTCAAAAGCATTTCAAATGAACTCTGAAAAGTTTGAAAGCTGGCATGGTATCATCATTTCACCCACATAGCATGTTCTAAAAAGTTGAGAGGGTTACGGCAAAAAACTAGATGCACTTTGTGTACAAAATGGACAATCTCTTTCGAAGTATCAGGGTTTTCAAACGAAAACTCATTTGTTACAAAGGGATTTCATTTTTTTGAACTTATTTGAACTCCAGACTTTTTGTGTGTTCAAAATGCACCATTCAAAGCCACATCATCAATTTTCAATCCTTTCTGACTTCATTTGTTATTTTCATGCATTTACTGATTTTTTTTGAGCTATAAGACCATGAAATTCAAAAGCATTTCAAATGAACTCTGAAAAGGTTGAAAGTTGGCATGGTATCATCATTTCACCCACATAGCATGTGCTAACAAGTTGAGAGGGTTACGGCAAAAACTAGATGCACCTCGTGTACAAAACGGACCATGTCTTCTTTCGAAGTATCAGGGTTTCGGACGAAAACTCATCTGTTACAAAGGGATTTCATTTTTTTGAACTTATTTGAACTTCGGACTTTTTGTGTGTTCAAAATGCACCATTCAAAGCCACATCATCAATTTTCAACCCTTTCTGACTTCATTTGTTATTTTTCATGCATTTACTGATTTTTTTAGCTATAAGACCCTGAAATTCAAAAGCATTTCAAATGAACTCTGAAAAGGTTGAAAGTTGGCATGGTATCATTATTTCACCCACATAGCATGTGGTAAAAAGTTGAGAGGGTTAGGGCATGGACAACACATAAACCATTCTGCTTGTTTGCCTCAGCCATTTCGAGAAACATAAGTATGTGTGTTTGTCAAAGTACATCCATTGCCAGTTCATCTGCGTGCATTATATATAATTATGTGTGTCAAAAATCATTACAGGTTCACATGGATAGATAAGTGACCAAATCAATAGTAGTTCATCATCACATTAAAACCAAAGTACATACATAGTTCAAATTGAACAACATATAGCTCTCCAGAGCATCTAGTTAAACCATACATTGAAACTATGTAAAACTTTTCAATGCAACAACAAATGCAATCATAATCACAACCAAGGTAACAATTGATCCAATGGCATAATGATACCAAGCCTCGGTATGAATGGCATATTTTCTAATCTTTCTAATCTTCAACCGCATTGCATCCATCTTGATCTTGTGATCATCGACGACATCCGCAACATGCAACTCCAATATCATCTTCTCCTCCTCAAATTTTTTTATTTTTTCCTTCAAGTAATTGTTTTCTTCTTCAACTAAATTTAACCTGTCAACAATAGGGTCGGTTGGAATTTCCGGTTCAACTACCTCCTAGATAAATAAAATCTATGTCACGTTGGTCGGCATATTTGTCATAAACAATAAATGAACCAAATAGTTATAAAAAGATAATATATACCACATCCGAATCATAGACAGGACGAGGACCGACGGGGGCGGATACCAAAACCATCGCACTATGTAATAAGAAGGAATAATAAAAGTAACAAAATTAGACAAGTATCTATCTAAAGTAAGAATTTTTTTCTTTCAGAAAGAAGATAAGAACAAGAGGCTCACCACGGTGGTGCTGCGACGAGATCGGCGCGGGCGATCGACGGCGGTGAAGACGGGGACGGGACGTGACGGACCGCTAAACCTATGCAAATCTCGGGGAAAATGGAGCTTGGAGGTCGAGCTTCGAGAGGAGAAATCTTAACTAGTGTGGCTCGGGCATTTCATCGAACACCTCATGTGCATAGGAGGTGAGCTAGAGCACCCAAATGCAATCCCCTCGCCGGCCAGAAAAAACAAAGCAATGTGGATTGCTCTGCTGCAGCGGTGGGGTATATATAGGCAGCTCATTTGTCCCGGTTTGTGGCTGGAACTGGGACTAAAGCTCCACCTGCTGTCCCGGTTCGAGCCACGAACTGGGACAAATGTATGTGGGCCAGGAGCGAGGCCCATTGGTCCCTGTTCGTGCCTAGAACCGGGACAAATGGGTCCAGACGAACCGGGACCAATGCCCATGAGGCCCCGGCCGGCCCCCTGGGCTCACGAACCGGGACGTATGCCTCCATGGGTCCTGGTTCGTGACTGAATCGGGACTAATGGGCTGGCCAGGCCCGAACCAAAGCCCTGTTTTCTACTTGTGGAAAGATATCAATCTCAACACCTCTTTTGATTTTTCAATTTCCTTGAAGTACGAAAAGATAAAAATCTAAAATGCAATGGTCGTTCCATCAAGGCAAACCTAATTGAGGTTTCCTGTTTAGCTGTTTGTGTTCTGTTTTTTATTTTACGTAAAATCTTAATAAAGAGCTGAAGTTTGCTAAGATTTGCTTTTGGATTGTTGATTTTCTGGTGTAGCGGAAAGCAGTAAATGTTCATGTTGCATCATGTCACATGGGAGTTTAATTTAGCTCATGCCATGTTTTTCTTCTTCTCTTTCCGTGATCCAAAGAACTGAATATTGTACAAGCAATTTTCATGATGAATGAAAATGTGGGCTTGGTTGAGCTCCTTAATTCAAAAAACAAAAACAAATCGCTGTACCTGAAATCATGACACAGATTCTATTTATCCTTTTTGCATGGAAAGGGCAAGGGCAGTGAAAATAGCCTATGTACAAGGTGATGGAGAAAACCACTTGCGCTGGGTTTACTAACATCACTAGAACGATGAATCATCAAAGGAAAGGTGAAATCAACACATGGGAATGATACATTTGCAGTGGGGTCACACAGTAGGTGAAAGAAAGTCATATTGCTTCTTCATCTGATGTGACATGATAAAGAAGAATAATTCTCTAGGTACTAGAACATGGTATATATTATTTTTATTTACTGCTAATAAGTGGTTAGATAATGATGAGACAGAAGAGGTAAATATTGTTATCGTTCTAAGAAGAGAAAAATATGTTTTATATCGCTCAAATTCCTTAAAAGTATAGACTTGGTCCCTCAAGATTTTTTAGTACACATTTGGTCCTTCAAGTCTCAAAACCCGGTGAGTTTAGTCCAAAACCACGTTTGGTCCTTCAAGTCTAAAAACCGGGTAAGTTTAGTCCAAAACCACATTTTGACCACTTTAACCGGGTAAGATTCATATACTTAACCAGAAATTTAAATATATGCAGTACAAGAGTATTGTTTTCCGTCAAAAACAGAGATCATAGACAAATAAAATTATGTTTTGTACCTCCTCGTGTTGCATATTCTACCCATTATGTTAATTATAGTTCTATGAGGGAAGTGTGTAGAAATAAACTACAGATCACAAGTTAGGTAATTCTACGCAAACTAGAACTTGTTTGGTAGTTTTTTTTTTCTTCAAACTTGAATGTTGGCTAGTTGATAATATGGGTTGTTTTATTAAGTTGGTCGGGTTGCTTGTATATAAGCTGGAAAAGAATGTGTACATCAAATTAAAATTCTAGCTGCAACGCAACTAACTGCTGGTATGCGAGATACGAAACTACATGCAAAGTTTTAGGTCAAACCCCTAATAGTTCTTTTACTCGGCGAGCAAGTTCACCATGTAGAATTGAAGTGTAAATAGAACATCGGATGACTGTAATTTTGTTGGAGCAAAACCTCGAATTCTCTTACTCATTCTTTTCTCTCGGAGGTGGTAGAACTCAAGGAGGGGGAGACACACACGGGCACTATAGGTTGGAGTTTTTGGCGACGCGTAAAACTTGCATCTCTTCTGTTTCTTCCTTTTATTCACACATAGCAAACTGAGCTGCCCACAATGCGTTGATCCCGTGTCATCCCACGGACTGATCATGGTCAGCAAACTAACTAACAGAAAACAAAGTGCCTACACCTATTTAGCCGCAACACGAACGCAGTGGGCATCTGGCACATGGCTATAACATAAAAACCAGCTGGAACATAAAACTGGCCAGAACATAAAATCCATCCAGAATATAAAAACCAACTGAACGTAAAATCCAACTCATTGCATCAGGATTTATCATAACGTTCTCCCCCTTAAGCTTGATGCACTCACCTGATCACCTACGCCAATCTTCTTATTCATCTCTTGGAAGGTATCTCTGGGTAGGGCCTTTGTAAGGATGTCGCATGCTGCTCTTCCATTATCACATGTTTCACAATATTTTTTCCTTCTTCGACCCAATTTCTCACAAAATGTTCCACAAATAAACAATTCAAACATTTTAAAATGTGCTATGTGAGTTTAGTGCACTGGTAGCACCACGAGGCTGGGTGCACCAAAAATGTAAGAAGATAGGAGATTGAATAAGCACGCCAGTTGTTATATTGAAATTGACTGACTGTTCGAGCAGATATCCTAATCAGCAATCGATCCTAACATTAACCCCGATCGCACTATTTATTTCATTTTTTTCTTTTTTTGGTTTTGTTTATTCCTTTTCTTATTTTGTCTAACTTTTATTCCTTTTTCTTTCTCTCTTCTTTTTGTTTCTTTTTATTTGCTTTTTTCTATTTTTTTGTTTCTTTGGTTTTTTTTGTTTCTTTTGTTATTTTCATTGTCTATTAAAAGAGTTCATCATAGTTTTTTTTGCGTGAGAAACTTCCAATGTATTCATCTTCAATCATGGTAGTACAAGAACTCCAGAGATAATAAAAATAACAATCAGGTCCGTGGACCACCTAGCTACTACTACAAGCACTGGAGCGAGCCGAAGGCGTTCCATCGTCATAGCCCCTTCCTCGTTGGAGCCAGGCAAAACTTGTTGTAGTAGACAGTTGGGAAATCGTCGTGCAAAGGCCCCAATATGACCAGAGGAGCAACCCTCGCCGATAAAGAAAGCCGTAGATTGGAAGGATCAAACATGTAAACATGCAAACGAAGACGAACAAAGACCAGACTCATCAAAGAGCAGCACCGACCGAATCCTGTGCGATCCAACGACGACACACCTCCACACGCCCTTCGACAAACCTAGACGCGCCATCAGGACAGAGATAGAACATGCGAGACATTATTCCTACTGAGGGACCTCGCCACCGCCACGTAGTCCCAATTAAGACGCTGAACCTAACAAGAACGAGAACAGGGTCCCTCCCGCCAGCGGGGGGCTGAGGTCCTCCGCACCTCCATGGCCCAAAGACCATTGGAGATGGGGCGGACCGGCGGCGTTGCTGGCGGGAGGAGAAAGAAAGTATATGATCTTTTCTTATGATGTACTTAATATGTTTATCGTGTATTTAAACAATGTGCATCCCTTATTAACTAATATTCATTATGTATCAAGAAATGGTTGCCATGTATTAAAAAATGTTTACAGTTTCTTGGACTGTTCATTCGTGTATTAAAAAATTATGTAGTTTATTGAAAATCTTCATCATACTTTGGAAAAATGTTTCTTGTGTATTAACAATATTACCTGCGTACAAAATATATAAACCATGTATAAAAGTATTCATAATATTTTTTTAAAATGTTCATAGTGTATTAAATATGTTTTAACATTGTTAAAAAGTTCATGGTATGTTAACGATGTTAATCGTTTATTAAAAATTCTTACCGTGTATTAAGAAGTGTTGATTATGTATTAAAATTTTCTTCAAGTCTTTAAAACATGTGCATCTCATATTAACAAATATTCAGTGTGTACTAGTGTAATACATCATGTAGTAATAAATATTTGGCATGTATTAAAAAAAGTTTACAACTTCATAAAATATTCACTCATGTATTAAAAAAATGATTGTCTTGTATTAAAAATATATTGTTTATTAAAAAAGCTTCATTATGCTTTAAATAATGTTTACCGCGTATTAAAGAATGTCATCACGTATTGAAATATTTACCTTGCATGGAAGGCATTCATCTTTATTTTAAAATTATTCATATTATATTAAAAAGTATTTACAGTTTATTAAAAATGTTCATCATGTATTAACAAATGTTTATCTTTTATTCAAAACGTTTGACCATGTATTGAGAAGTATTTATGGTGTATTAAAAAAGTCCCTTGAGTGTTTAAAAATTGCTCATCGTGAACACATGTGCATCATGTGTTAAACAAATATGCACCGTGTATGAAAATTTGTCCATCGTGTATGATTTTTTTCTAAATGTCCGGCGAGGATGGTGCGTTTCTAGCCCAATGCGTGTGTTGCCATCAGGATGAGGAAATTAAGTTACAAAAAAAATGACCATGAACAAATTTATGAAAATTAAAGATCCTTCCTATATTTTGGTTACATTAATTGGAACCCTAACACACCAGAAGTAGCATCGCCCAAATGCTTTAGAGTCCGATGCTTTCCACTAGGTGAGATGAAATAAAAGGGATTACAAGTTATGGGATTGAATTCCACATCCTAATACAGCACTACTCCTGACGAAAGAACTAGATCGCCGTAATGGACTTAATTACTAGTACAGAGTGCACGCGAACGTGCCAGCAGAAAGAAGGAGGGCATGGGGAGCATGCTCGGATCCGGCGAGGCGTGGAAGGTGGGCCCCGCAAACATGGCCTTCTGCGGTGTCGTTGCTTCCGCCGGCGTCGTCGCTGCCGCTTTAGTCCCAGGCAGCTTCTCCATCTGCTCCGGGCGAGGCTTCTTGTGTAAGTCCCAGCGCTCCGCCGAGGACGAGCGGATAGGGCTAGGCAGGCGCTTGTTGTTGCTGTCATGGCGGCCGCGATCCGTGGGCGGGGACGTGCTGCACGAGGTCGCGAGTTTCTTGCTGTCCCAGCGTCCGACGGAGTCGGCGCGTCCGGGGCTCCCGGCGCTGTATGACGATGAGGACATGGTGGTGCGGGGCTTCTTGTATTTCTTGTCCGTATCCCACCTCTCGACGGAGCCGGCACGATCAGTGCTCCTGCGGCCCTCTGACGACGAAGACGAGGAGCAGATTGAGCTGCATGGCTTTTGGCACTTCTTGTTCCAGTCCCACCTGTTGACGAAGTCGGCGCGGCCTGGCATGGCGGACACCAGCATGGTGAGGATGAGACCGTGCGGCGTCGGCAACAGCGGCAGCATCTCGCTCTTGGGCGGCGTCGGGAGGATCGGCAGCATCTCGCTCCTCGGCGGCGTAGGGAGCAGCGGCGGGAGAAGGGCTGCTGCTGCCATTGCTGTTCGTGGTAGATCGTGGAAGGAAATCAAGAAATAAATGGTACGAATAGATGATACCTCGGGACGCATATTTATAGTAGCTCGCTGTGTGTGTTCGTTCCCCACCCGGATCAGGGTCTGCAAGCTACAGTCGTAATCGGATTGGATGAGTAGCGGACACGGAAATGAGGCCACCCGCCAGACGGAAACAAACTTCTGTTTTTTTTTTTCGTGTCCGCTTGCCATTGGTGATACATATTTGATTTCTTTCATATTCAATATAGATCCTTTTGTATTAAAGTGAAAAATGAATACGGACAGCGGTGCTCTAAAATTAGCGAGTACACACATGATATGTATCTATAAAATAAATTAAAACCTGAAACAATTTATCCTTCTTTCACGTGGCACACTTTCTCGGTGGATAGAAAACCACATGAATTTGGGATAAAAGGTATTTGATGCCTCAGGAAAAAAAAGTGTACAAAGAAGTTGGAGTGTATGCAAATTTTCCTTTAAAATATTTTGCAAAGTAATCCTTTGAAAATTTTCCTAAAGATTCCAACCTAAAAATCAAATAAAATGCTACCCACGAAAAATTACAAAGGAATCAAATCCAACTAAATTCCTTTGAACCAAAAGTACCCCTAAGTGGCACGGTAATGGAGTGAGACCGACAAAACCTAGCATCTGCCACGTGTGCATCCAAATCTGGGCTCCCCTGGCTCTCAATCATCTATTTCTAAATAACTAGAACTCGATCACTATCTATCTTCTATATGTAAATAGTTTGTTTTGCAGGGACTATATCCAGATAGTTAGCTCATATAACCTTATTTCCCTCAACATACATATATGCCACATCATCATGGAAACATGTACGGAGAAGACCCATCTCAACACGCACACACACATGAAAAAAGGCATGTCTCAATAATTAAATTTGTAAATATTATTTTGTTTTTAATTTTAGTTCTCAAATTTTTCATCCAAATATTCATATTACAAATAATCAAATATCATTAAACTATATTGCAACAAACTCTTAACGCAACGGCCGAGGTATCATATCTCGTTTTTTCTCAATCAAGCATAGCAAGTGAAGCATGCAAGCACGCCACATCAGCACTACAAGAAATATGTCAACTTGTGACCTCCTGTCAGTGACCTGGATGAAGGAAATATGCCGTAGAGGCAATAATAAAGTTATTATTTATTTCCTTATATCATGATAAATGTTTGTTATTCATGCTAGAATTGTATTAACCGGAAACATAATACATGTGTGAATACATAGACAAACAGAGTGTCACTAGTATGCCTCTACTTGACTAGCTCGTTAATCAAAGATGGTTATGTTTCCTAACCATGGACAAAGAGTTGTTATTTGATTAACGGGATCGCATCATTAGGAGAATGATGTGATTGACTTGACCCATTCCATTAGCTTAGCACTCGATCGTTTAGTATGTTGCTACTGCTTTCTTCATGACTTATACATGTTCCTATGACTATGAGATTATGCAACTCCCGTTTACCGGAGGAACACATTGTGTGCTACCAAACGTCACAACGTAACTGGGTGATTATAAAGGTGCTCTACAGGTGTCTCCAAAGGTACTTGTTGGGTTGGCGTATTTCAAGATTAGGATTTGTCACTCCGATTGTCGGAGAGGTATCTTTGGGCCCTGTCGGTAATGCACATCACTTAAGCCTTGCAAGCATTGCAACTAATGAGTTTGTTGCGAGATGATGTATTACGGAACGAGTAAAGAGACTTGCGCGAAACGAGATTGAACTAGGTATTGAGATACCGACGATCGAATCTCGGGCAAGTAACATACCGATGACAAAGGGAACAACGTATGTTGTTATGCGGTCTGACCGATAAAGATCTTCGTAGAATATGTGGGAGCCAATATGAGCATCCAGGTTCCGCTATTGGTTATTGACCGGAGACGTGTCTCGGTCATGTCTACATAGTTCTCGAACCCGTAGGGTCCGCACGCTTAACGTTTCGATGACAGTTATATTATGAGTTTATATGTTTTGATGTACCGAAGGTTGTTCGGAGTCCCGGATGTGATCACGGACATGACGAGGAGTCTCGAAATGGTCGAGACATAAAGATTGATATATTTAAAGCCTATGTTTGGATATCGGAAGTGTTCCGGGTGAAATCGGGATGTTACCGGAGTACCGGGAGGTTACCGGAACCCCCCGGCAACATAATGGGCCTTAGTGGGCCTAGGTGGAAGAGAGGAGAGGCGGCTAGGGCTGGGTCGCGCGCCCCTCCCCCCTAGTCCGAATAGGACAAGGAGAAGGGGGCGGCGCCCCCCCTTCCTTCTTCTCCCTCTCCTATTCCCCCTCCCAAGTCCTAATCCAACTAGGAAAAGGGGGGAGTCCTACTCCCGGTGGGAGTAGGACTCCTCCTGGCGCGCCCCAAGGCTGGCCGCACCTCCCCCCTTTGATCCTTTATATACGGGGGCAGGGGGCACCCCATAGAGACAAGAATTGATCATTGATCTCTTAGCCATGTGCGGTGCCCCCCTCCACCATATTACACCTCGATAATATCGTAGCGGTGCTTAGGCGAAGCCCTGCGTCGGTAGAACATCATCATCGTCACCACGCCGTCGTGCTGACGAAACTCTCCCTCAACACTCGGCTGGATTGGAGTTCGAGGGACGTCATCGAGCTGAACGTGTGCTGAACTCGGAGGTGCCGTCCGTTCGGTACTTGATCGGTCGGATCGTGAATACGTATGACTACATCGACCGCGTTGTGTTAACGCTTCCGTTTTCGGTCTACGAGGGTACGTGGACAACACTCTCCCCTCTCGTTGCTATGCATCACCATGATCTTGCGTGTGCGTAGGAATTTTTTTGAAATTACTACGTTCCCCAAAGTGGCATCCGAGCCTGGTTTTATGCGTAGATGTCATATGCACGAGTAGAACACAAGTGAGTTGTGGGCGATATAAGTCATACTGCTTACCAGCATGTCATACTTTGGTTCGGCGGTATTGTTGGATGAAGCGCCCGGACCAACATTACGCGTACGCTTACGCGAGACTGGTTCTTCCGACGTGCTTTGCACAGAGGTGGCTGGCGGGTGTCAGTTTCTCCAACTTTAGTTAAACCGAGTGTGACTACGCCCGGTCCTTGCGAAGGTTTAAACAGCACCAACTTGACAAACTATCGTTCTGGTTTTGATGCGTAGGTAAGAACGGTTCTTGCTCAGCCCGTAGCAGACACGTAAAACTTGCAACAACAAAGTAGAGGACGTCTAACTTGTTTTTGTAGGGCATGTTGTGATGTGATATGGTCAAGGCATGATGCTATATTTTATTGTATGAGATGATCATGTTTTGTAACCGAGTTATCGGCAACTGGCAGGAGCCATATGGTTGTCGCTTTATTGTATGCAATGCAATCGCCATGTAATTGCTTTACTTTATCACTAAGCGGTAGCGATAGTCATAGAAGCAATAGTTGGCGAGACGACAACGATGCTACGATGGGGATCAAGGTGTTGTGCCGGTGACGATGGGGATCATGACGGTGTTTCGGAGATGGAGATCACAAGCACAAGATGATGATGGCCATATCATATCACTTATATTGATTGCATGTGATGTTTATCTTTTATGCATCTTATCTTGCTTTGACTGACGGTAGCATTATAAGATGATCTCTCACTAAATTTCAAGATAAAAGTGTTCTCCCTGAGTATGCACCGTTGCCAAAGTTCGTCGTGCCCAGACACCACGTGATGATCGGGTGTGATAAGCTCTACGTCCATCTACAACGGGTGCAAGCCAGTTTTGCACACGCAGAATACTCAGGTTAAACTTGACGAGCCTTGCATATACATATATGGCCTCGGAACACTGAGACCGAAAGGTCGAGCGTGAATCATATAATAGATATGATCAACATAGTGATGTTCACCATTGAAAACTACTCCATTTCACGTGATGATCGGTTATGGTTTAGTTGATTTGGATCACGTGATCACTTAGATGATTAGAGGGATGTCTATCTAAGTGGGTGTTCTTAAGTAATATGATTAATTCAACTTAAATTTATCATGAACTTAGTCCTGATAGTATTTTGCAAATTATGTTGTAGATCAATAGCTCGCATTGTTGCTTCCCTGTGTTTATTTTTGATATGTTCCTAGAGAAAAATTATGTTGAAAGATGTTAGTAGCAAAGATGCGGATTGGATCCGTGATCTGAGGATTATCCACATTGTTGCACAGAAGAATTATGTCCTTGATGCACCGCTAGGTGACACACCTATTGCAGGAGCAGATGCAGACGTTATGAACGTTTGGCTAGCTCAATATGATGACTACTTGATAGTTTAGTGCACCATGCTTAACGGCTTAGAATCGGGACTTCAAAGACGTTTTGAACGTCATCGACCATATGAGATGTTCCAGGAGTTGAAGTTAATATTTCAAGCAAATACCCGAGTTGAGAGATATGAAGTCTCCAACAAGTTCTATAGCTCAAAGATGAAGGAGAATAGCTCAAGCAGTGAGCATGTGCTCAGATTGTTTGGGTACTACAATCGCTTGAATCAAGTGGGAGTTAATCTTCCAGATAAAATAGTGATTGACAGAATTCTCTAGTCACTATCACCAAGTTAGTAGAACTTCGTGATGAACTATAATATGCAAGGGATAACGGAAACAATTCCCAAGCTCTTCATGATGATGAAATCGATGAAGGTAGAAATCAAGAAAGAGCATCAAGTGTTGATGGTTGACGAGACCACTAGTTTCAAGAAAATGGCAAAGGGAAGAAGGGGAACTTCAAGAAGAATGGCAAGCAAGTTGCTGCTCGAGTGAAGAAGCCCAAGTCTGGACCTAAGCCTGAGACTAAGTGCTTCTACTGCAAAGGGACTGGTCACTAGAAGCGGAACTACCCCAAGTATTTGGTGGATAAGAAGGATGGCAAAGTGAACAAAGGTATATTGGATATACATGTTATTGATGTGTACTTTACTAGTGTTTATAGCAACCCCTCGCCATTTGATACTGGTTCAGTTGCTAAGAGTAATAACTCGAAACGGGAGTTGCAGAATAAACAGAGACTAGTAAAAGGCGAGGTGACGATGTGTGTTGGAAGTACTTCCAAGATTGATATGATCATCATCGCACACTCCCTATACTTTCGGGATTAGTGTTGAAACTAAATAAGTGTTATTTGGTGTTTGCGTTGAGCTTGAATATGATTTGATCATGTTTGTTGCAATACGGTTATTCATTTAAATTAGAGAATAATTGTTGTTTTGTTTACATGAATAAAACCTTCTATGGTCATACACCCAATAAAATGGTTTGTTGGATCTCGATCGTAGTGATACACATATTCATAATAATGAAGCCAAAAGATGCAAAGTTAATAATGATAGTGCAACTTATTTGTGGCACTGCCGTTTAGGTCATATTGGTGTAAAGCGCATGAAGAAACTCCATACTGATGGGATTTTGGAATCACTTGATTATGAATCACTTGATGCTTGCGAACCGTGCCTCATGGGCAAGATGACTAAAACGCCGTTCTCTGGAACTATGGAGAGAGCAACAGATTTGTTGGAAATCAAACATACAGATGTATGTGGTTCGATGAATATTGAGGCTCGTAGCAGGTATCATTATTTTCTGACCTTCACAGATGATTTGAGCAGATATGGGTATATCTACTTAATGAAACAGAAGTCTGAAACATTTGAAAAGTTCATATAATTTCAGAGTGAAGTGTAAAATCATCGTAACAAGAAAATAAAGTTTCTACGATCTGATCGTGGAGAAGAGTATTTGAGTTACGAGTTTGGCCTTTAGTTAAAACAATGTGAAATAGTTTCACTACTCACGCCACCTAGAACACCAGAGTGTAATGGTGTGTCCGAACATCGTAACCGTACTTTATTAGATATGGTGCGATATATGATGTCTCTTACCGATCTACCACTATCGTTTTGGGGTTATGCATTAGAGACTGCTGCATTCACGTTAAATAGGGTACCATCTAAATCCGTTGAGACGACATCTTATGAACTGTGGTTTGGCAAGAAACCAAAGTTGTCGTTTCTTAAAGTTTGGGGTTGCGATGCTTATGTGAAAAAGTTTCATCCTGATAAGCTCAAACCCAAATCGGAGAAATGTGTCTTCATAGGATACCCAAAGGAGACAGTTGGGTACACCTTCTATCACAGATCCGAAGGCAAGACATTCGTTGCTAAGAATGGATCCTTTCTAGAGAAGGAGTTTCTCTCGAAAGAAGTGAGTGGGAGGAAAGTAGAACTTGATGAGGTAATTGTACCTGCTCCCTTATTGGAAAGTAGTTCATCGCAGAAACTAGTTTCTGTGACGCCTATACCAATTAGTGAGGAAGTTAATGATGATGATCATGGAACTTCAGATCAAGTTATTACCGAACCTCGTAGGTCAACCAGAGTGAGATCCGGACCAGAGTGGTATGGTAATCCTGTTCTGGAGGTCATGTTACTTGACCATAACGAACCTACAAACTATGAGGAAGCGATGGTGAGCCCAGATTCCGCAAAATGGCTTGAGGTCATGAAATCTGAGATGGGATCCATGTATGAGAACAAAGTGTGGACTTTGGTTGACTTGCCCGATGATCGGCAAGCCATAGAAAATAAATGGATCTTCAAGAGGAAGACGGACGCTGATAGTAGTGTTACTATCTACAAAGCTAGAATTGTCGCAAAAAGGTTTTAGACAAGTTCAAGGTGTTGACTACGATGAGAGTTTCTCACTCGTATCTATGCTTAAGTCTGTCTGAATCATGTTAGCAATTGCCGTATTTTATGAAATCTGGCAAATGGATAAACAAAACTGCATTCCTTAATGGATTTATTAAAGAAGAGTTGTATACGATGCAACCAGAAGGTTTTTTCAATCCTAAAGGTGCTAACAAAATATGCAAGCTCCAGCGATCCATCTATGGACTGGTGCAAGCATCTCGGAGTTGGAATATACGCTTTGATAAGTTGATCAAAGCATATAGTTTTATACAGACTTGCGGTGAAGCCTGTATTTACAAGAAAGTGAGTGGGAGTACTACAACATTTCTGATAAGTATATGTGAATGACATATTGTTGATCGGAAATAATGTAGAATTATTCTGCAAAGCATAAAGGATTGTTTGAAAGGAGTTTTTCAAAGAAAGACCTCGGTGAAGCTGCTTACATATTGAGCATCAAGATCTATAGAGATAGATCAAGACGCTTGATAAGTTTTTTCAATGTGTACATACCTTGACAAGATTTTGAAGTAGTTCAAAATGGAACAGTCAAAGAAAGAGTTCTTGCCTGTGTTACAAGGTGTAAAATTGAGTAAGACTCAAAAACCCGACCACGGCAAAAGATAGAAAGAGAATGAAAGTCATTCCCTATGCCTCAGCCATAGGTTCTATAAAGTATGCCATGCTGTGTACCAGATCTATTGTATACCCTACACTGATTTTGGCAAGGGAGTACAATAGTGATCTAGGAGTAGATCACTGGACAGCGGTCAAAATTATCCTTGGTGGAATAAGGATATGTTTCTCGATTATGGAGGTGACAAAAGGTTCATCGTAAAGGGTTACGTCGATGCAGGTTTTTGACACTGATCCAGATGACTCTAAGTCTCAATCTGGATACATATTGAAAGTGGGAGCTATTAGCTAGAGTAGCTCCGTGCAGAGCATTGTAGACATAGAATTTGCAAAATACTTACGGATCTGAATGTGACAGACCCGTTGACTAAAATTATCTCACAAGCAAAACATGATCACACCTTAGTACACTTTGGGACTTAATCACATAGCGATGTGAACTAGATTATTGACTCTAGTTAACCCTTTGGGTGTTAATCACATGGTGATGTGAACTATTGATGTTAAATCAAATGGCGATGTGATCTAGATTATTGACTCTAGTGCAAGTGGGAGACTGAAGGAAATATGCCCTAGAGGCAATAATAAAGTTACTACTTATTTCCTTATATCATGCTAAATGTTTGTTATTCATGCTAAATTTGTATTAATCGGAAACATAATACATGTGTGAATACATAGACAAACAGAGTATCACTAGTATGCCTCTACTTGACTAGCTCGTTAATCAAAGATGGTTATGTTTCCTAACCATGGACAAAGAGTTGTTATTTGATTAACGGGATCACATCATTAGGAGAATGATGTGATTGACTTGACCCATTCCGTTAGCTTAGCACTCGATCGTTTAGTATGTTGCTACTGCTTTCTTCATGACTTATACATGTTCCTATGACTATGAGATTATGCAACTCCCGTTTACCGGAGGAACACTTTGTGTGCTACCAAACGTCACAACGTAACTGGGTGATTATAAAGGTGCTCTACAGGTGTCTCCGAAGGTACTTGTTGGGTTGGCGTATTTCAAGATTAGGATTTGTCACTCCGATTGTCGGAGAGGTATCTCTGGGCCCTCTCGGTAATGCACATCACTTAAGCCTTGCAAGCATTGCAACTAATGAGTTTGTTGTGAGATGATGTATTATGGAACGAGTAAAGAGACTTGCCGGAAACGAGATTGAACTAGGTATTGAGATACCGACGATCGAATCTCGGGCAAGTAACATACCAATGACAAAGGGAACAACGTATGTTGTTATGCGGTCTGACCGATAAAGATCTTCGTAGAATATGTGGGAGCCAATATGAGCATCCAGGTTCCGCTATTGGTTATTGACCGGAGACGTGTCTCGGTCATGTCTACATAGTTCTCGAACCCGTAGGGTCCGCACGCTTAACGTTTCGATGACAGTTATATTATGAGTTTATATGTTTTGATGTACCGAAGGTTGTTCGGAGTCCCGGATGTGATCACGGACATGACGAGGAGTCTCGAAATGGTCGAGACATAAAGATTGATATATTGGAAGCCTATGTTTGGATATCGGAAGTGTTCCGGGTGAAATCGGGATTTTACCGGAGTACCGGGAGGTTACCGGAACCCCCCGGCAACATAATGGGCCTTAGTGGGCCTAGGTGGAAGAGAGGAGTGGCGGCTAGGGCTGGGCCGCGCGCCCCTCCTCCCTAGTCCGAATAGGACAAGGAAGGGGGCGGCGCCCCCCCTTCCTTCTTCTCCCTCTCCTCTTTCCCCCTCCCAAGTCCTAATCCAACTAGGAAAAGGGGGGAGTCCTATTCCCGGTGGGAGTAGGACTCCTCCTGGCGCGCCCCAAGGCTGGCCGCACCTCCCCCCTTTGATCCTTTATATACGGGGGCAGGGGGCACCCCATAGGGACAACAATTGATCATTGATCTCTTAGCCGTGTGCGGTGCCCCCTCCACCATATTACACCTCGATAATATCGTAGCGGTGCTTAGGCGAAGCCCTGCGTCGGTAGAACATCATCATCGTCACCACGCCGTCGTGCTGACGAAACTCTCCCTCAACACTCGGCTGGATCGGAGTTCGAGGGATGTCATCGAGCTGAACGTGTGCTGAACTCGGATGTGCCGTGCGTTCGGTACTTGATCGGTCGGATCGTGAAGACGTACGACTACATCAACCGCGTTGTGTTAACGCTTCCGCTTTCGGTCTACGAGGGTACGTTGACAACACTCTCCCCTCTCGTTGCTATGCATCACCAAGATCTTGTGTGTGCGTAGGAATTTTTTTGAAATTACTATGTTCCTCAACACTGGAAGTATTGGTTGTAAATCTAAGACCATTTGAGACCAATTGGTCAAACGCTATTTGAAGGGCTCCAAACCCTAAACCATAACGACCATTTTGATCAGAAATGTCGCCATTTTCTTACACGAAATGGTCGTGAAGCAGACAGCACTAGTCCATGCGAAAATTTTGGGCGATTAGGACCAATCTAGATGGTCATAATTGCTAATTTGTGATGCGTTGAAATGATGGGGCAGCCACGTCAGCAGTTTCTTCTACATGTCACATCAATGTGTCAGTTTTCGCCTACGTGTCATATCCATGTGTCAATTTAAATCTATCACTGATAGGTGAGATTCACACATTGACTTGTTGACCATACACCACCTATCTAATGACATGTGCGCCCCAGCACCAAAAATGGGAGAAGTGGGGAGTAACCGCTCATGCAAAACATCCGAACTAGCTCCTTTCAAACAGTTGAACACCTTGCAGGGCTTGGGCCACGGCTGAACAAGGTCCCTTATTTTATTTTATTTTCATCTAACGAGTGGGCCAACAGCAAATAGGCCTATAAAGGATACATATAATGGAAAATGTGGGCTTCGCATGACTTTGACACCATACAAATAAAGGGAGTATTACTCAAAAAAATATAAAGGGACTTCAAAACTTAGTCAAGCATTTGAAAATGTTAAAATGCATATAGAAAAAAATGTTGTACATGTATTAAAAAATGTTAATCTTGTATTTCAATTTTCTTAATAAAGCATTTGAAACAACTGAATAAAAAATATGTTGACGATGTATTAAAGCAAGAATCTTGTATTTGAAAATGTTAATCAAGCATTTAAAATTTTTAAAATGTGTATACCAAATCATGAACATGTATTAAAAAATAATCTTTTATGTAAAAAATATTAATAAAGCATTCGCACAATGTAAAAAATCTGTATGTAAAAAATGTTGACCAAATCATAAAAACCGTTAAATTTTATTAAAAATATTAACAATGTATTAGGACAAGGTCTTCATGTATACGAATAATGTAGAATGAAAAGGAAAAGAGATAAAAAAACTTGAAAACTGAAAAAATAAACAAAATAAAGGAAATGAAAAATTGATCTCAAGAAACTAGTGCAAAAACATTTTTTTATTTTGTTTGAGCTTTTCATGCCCATTTCAAAATGCGGTCAAAACGGCGGGCATGACCGTTCCTAGCTTGTGGTTGAATCTTGGAATTTTTTTGGTGTTTCTCTTATTAAATAGATACTTATGTACGTAAAAATGATTTTTTAAACAATAAAGAGCAAACTATGAGGCAGCTGCAGTTCAAATTTGACTCGCTTCGTGCTGAATCAGCGGAAATTTGTCTTTTTCACCAGAGGAGGATCAAATCTTTTGACACCCAACCATTTGGTATATTGTGCATTAAATATAGCCTAGTATTTTAGAAAATTGACTTGGTCCAATTTCACAACAATATATGGTAGTACTTCACAAAAAAACTCATTTTGAGCACTAAAAAAATCGAAAATGTATTTTTTTGTCCAAAGAAAATGAAAAGTTCCTTAGGCAACATTTTTTGCCATTCCAATATGCACCCTTCTGCATGATATGAGATCGTTTGAACAAACTATGTCATGAATGTGGCCATAAGATTGATCATATGGCTTGAAAGCCATTGATCTCCACACATGATAGCTCGTTTCTGAGACCACTTTTCAAAAATAATTATCGTATTATAAGTTTATTATTTTCCCTGTTAACTTCGCCACATATAATGACACAATGCGAAGGTTTTCCAATTTATTGATTTTTTTTAAATTTATGCCCCATTTCAAAATGCGGTCAAAATGGCGGGCATGACCATTCCTAGCTAGTGGTTGAATCTTGGAAAAATTTTGGTGTTTCTCTGATTAAATAGATACTTATGTACCAAGAAATGATTTTTGGAAAAAATAAAGAGGAAACTATGAGGCAACTGCAGTTCAAATTTGACCCGCTTCCTACTGAATCGGCAGAAATTTATCTTTTTCACCAGAGGCGGATCAAAACTTTTGCACCCAAACATTTGGTCAATTATACATTAAATATGGCCTAAAATTTTATAAAATTGATTTGGTCCAATTTTTGTGACACCCCAAAATTTTGGCCTTGTTTTATTTATTAAAATGTTGACAGGAAATAAAACTTTTCCATTATTGTCAAGTTTTACCTTTTGTGACCCTGGATTTTTACCTCAAGTAGGAAAAACCTTCAAAGGTATTGTTGGATTTGTTTGCTCTCTATGATAAAACCATTACTTATCAGTGGATTCAAATTTGCAAGTTTATTTACTCAAAGCTTTATTCCTTTAAAATAATTTCTTTTGCATTTGGAGCCTGCTTTGCACTGCAACCATTTGACAAATGCATTTAAAAATTCCACCAAAATTTGGGGATGTCATGTGAGGGTTCCACATCACTTTTATGCAAAAATACCTTCTGGCCATTGGAGATGTTGAGCTCTACACCAACTTTTCCAATCTGGTCCAGTAGGCACTTTTGCACTGCAACCCATTTAAATATTCTTCTGAAAATCCTTCCAAGTGTTTGGAGATGTCAGTGGATGCATACCATTCATCTTCAAGCAAAAACCCAGTGATGTCCCTTGGAAAATTTGAGTGGATCAGCCTCTTTTGCATTCTGGTCCAATTTGGTGATTTGTACTGCAACCATGTTTTTCTTTGCCCTAATAACCCTGAGCTTTCTCCTACTTGTAGCCCTCCCTACCAAACTCTTAAGTCCAGGAGATTGCGCTCATTGGAGGTTTTGAAGTGCATGTTCTAAACCCTTTTTCTTTCTATCCAAAACTGGTGTTTTGCAAAACTTGCACTATCAACTTTCTGTCTTTGCCAAACTAATGGTACCACCATCTCCTGCATCTAAAGAGACACTGATCTGGAGATTTTGGCCACTCCAGGAGTTGCCTAAGTGCATCTGGCATTCTGTCGAACACCTGGTGTGCACAGTCATTTTTGGCAAGCTCTCTGGTTTGCATGGTGGACTTGAACCCCTGACCTATCCACCTTGTCCACTGAATGCCTTGCTACCCCTACCTCCATCCTGTGCAGTGCCAGCTCCACCCTCGAGCTCTAGAGCACGCTGGCATTTCGTCGAGCAGGTGCCGTGCGTGCTCTGGGCGCGCCCAGAGCGCACGTTTTGCACGCGCGCGCACTACGCCGACACGCCGCACTGCCGCGCTCGACGCGACCCGACCCTGGCTCCTCTGCATCGCTGAGCCACGCACTAGCCGCCCCCCTGCTCCACGATCCCTCTGGCGTCCTGCTGCACCGCTGGCCGTGCCCTTGGCGGCACGCTGGCGTCGGCAGCGGATTCCGCCGCGGACGGCGCCGCCCAAGCCACCAGCGCAAAACAGCTGCCTCAGAGCACAGGCTGTGCTTATCCTCCCACTCGTCGGAACGCGTTCGTCGCCGCCAAGATGCCCTGCAACTACAATAACGGCTGTCGCCGGCGATCCTATCTCCTACCGCCACGGTCCAGCCTCGCCACGCTATATAAAGGCTCCCCGAGCCCCTCTGAGCACTCACGCGACCTCAGAACCACCCCGTAGAGACCCCCCTAGTAGTAGATTGACCGGAGAGGACCGCCCTCCCCAACTCCGGCCAGCTCGGCCGCCGCTAAGCCCCGGCGCGATTCGTGGCAACCGGCCACCCATTCGCCAATCCAGCGCCACCAAGATCCTCCCCGTAGCCTTGCGGAGCTGCCCAGCTGCCCAAGCTCGATCGGAGACCACCAGAGCATGAAAGTCACTTCACCACCGTAGCTTTCCTCCACCGCGGAGCTCGCCGCCAGCGATCCCTTCCACCTCCGCCGACCCAACGACCACCCAGAGGACCGCCTCGATCTTGCCGTTCCATCCCCGCCCTTGGATGCCCTCGAGGAGCCGCCGTTCGTCGCCGGCGATCGCCGGAGCCTCGCCACCGTTCGGGCACAGAGAAAGGAGGGAGAGGGAGACCAGTCAAACCTGACTAGTGGGCCCTCTGGACCCACTGTCAGTGACCCGCACGTCCGCCCTCGCTCTAGTTAAGTGAAGGCGCAAAACCCCGAATGCGTTTTCCCTGCTGCGTAAGCATATTTCCCTCGAAGCGTTTTCCTTTTTCTGGTTTTATTTTAAAAAACAGAGTTGACCAAACTTTGACTGGCTATAACTTTTAAAATAATACTCCAAATGAGTTGATTCTTTTTCCTACCTCTCTCAAATTTCATCTAGTTTATTTTAAGATTTATTTCAAAAATATTTGAGACAATTTTTGGTACTGTGTTTGAAATATTTGTATTTGTGTATTTTGCAAAATAGGATTTTTGGAGGAAAAGGAAAGCTTCCAATAAGTGCATCCTTTGCATACTTTTGAAGGCAAGCATTTCTGAACTCTGGCATAATATTCTGTTGTGGTGTTTGGATGTGATCACAACACCCTTTGACTTGGAGTGTGTGATAGTTATGTACCGATATAGTCTCGTGCATAAGTGCACTTTGGAGTTGTTTTGTGGTCATCAGGTGGATACACTAGTGATTTGGGTCATCCTCGTGAGTTTCTCTTGCACACCGGTAGGAAGCCAGGAGAGTCGTGGTCTTGGGTAGACACGAGCTCGTCCCTAATCCCTCGTCGAGACGAGTATGCCCGGCATAGCTTGGTGAGGCTCGAGGAGTGATGATTTATTTCACTAGTGGTGATATGTTTGGTGGGTGCCTGGACCACCTGAGTCGGTTGTGGACCAAGTCTTGATAAATAGCTTCCTTCTTTGTCGGTACCACCACTTGTCCCTGCAGGGACAGGGTATGGTTCAGTAGGTTGTCAACCCCTGTCCAAAGCACACACCGTACAGAGAGGCCGTGATGAAGGTCCCGTGGCCACGGATTAAAGCCTGTCATTCTGTCCGTGGGCATGGGTGTTTCGGTTGTAGCCGAAGGGGATAGCTTCCCCCAGTTTGCGCGCGGTATAAATTTTGTGATCCCATGCTACGTCGAGGTTGTAGCCTCCCCACTTAGAGTTTTGCTTGGCAGGTGTCGTGGGTGATTCCAGGCACTGGTGAGTTAAGCTGGTGTGTGCAGGTCGGGCGGGTTTTCAATCAAAAGACCGTAGACGGAATTAGTCCAGAGGGACTAAGTAAACCCGTTACTCGTGGAAAATGGTACTCCCTCTGCAGAGGATACACCCTGTCGGATAGTCATGTTCTTGAGTAGAAACCACAGTCTGAGTTGAGTCTTGTAACGGTGTTCGGATGGAGAACGATTCATCTAGAACTCTGTAACGGTATTCGGATGGAGATACGGCCTGACTAAATTATCGGTTTTTCGGATGGAGAAACGACTGTACTAAATTTTGTTTATGACTATGACACGTATGGATTGTGATCTTTATTTTGGACTAACCATTTGAATTATGTATATTATTGAGTATCCCTGGCATGGTCCTACCTCCTGGATATTCACTGTAATTATTTTTCTTATAAGCCCTTTATGCGGTGTCGCTCAGACGCCCGACTGCGGCATGCGTGTTATTCATTTATCTTTTATAAGCCCTTTATGTGGTGTCGCTCAGACGCCCGACTGCGGCATTATTTTTATTTCTGCATTTTTCGCTCGAGGAGTCATTCAGACACTCGTTTGGCACCAGTATCATTATTTCTGCATTTTCCGCTCGAGGAGTCATTCAGACACTCGTTTGGCACCAGTATCATTATTTCTGCATTTTCCGCTCGAGGAGTCATTCAGACACTCGCTTGGCATCCAGTATTTTATTTTGGTATATTTCAACCATATGTGTGCATCATGACCTTTCATATATTTCGTGGCAGATGTGTGTTTTATCTAGTTTAACTCGGAGCATGTTTGATATATTATACCCGTGTCCCTAGTGTTTGCGAGTACATTCAAACGTACTCACTGGCTTGTCCCTGGCTATTGTCTTGGCCAGATTTCTCGCTCGGAGACGAGCCACGCGGCGACAACCTCGGAGCCTACGTGTTGACGTTTGCAGCCTCGCGAAGATAGGCGTTATCCTGGTCAGCTGTTCTTGTGGGAAATGGAGTCCCATAGACGCAGATGTACCCAATCGCTTCCGCCCTCAACCATTAGAAACCAATTGTTGTACTCCTAGGCCTAAACGGTCTTGTACTACATATTTTTGTGCTTGCTTGGATTTTCTTGTATCAAGTTGGTGCCTCATAAGCTAACAGTAATCCTGGGGCTGGTGAGCACACAAGCCGTTTTTCTGGGAATTTATATCCCAAAAATCCGGTCGTGACAATTTTGCAACAAATATATGGTAGGTCCTTCACAAAAAAACTCATTTTGGGCCCTCGAAAAATGGAAAATGTATTTTTCGTCCAAAGAAAATAAAAACATCCCTAGGCAACATTGTTTGCCATTCCAGGATGCATCATTATAAACAATGTCATGAATGTGGCCATAAGATTAAACATTTGGGTTGAAAGCCATGAATCTTCACACACGATAGCTCATTTCTGAGAACACTTTTTTAAAAAAATTGCCTTATTACAAGTTTATTATTTTTCCTGGTAATTTGGTCACATATAGTGACACAATCCGAAGGTTTTCCAATTTTTTAATTTTTTATGCCTGTTTCAAAATGAGGTCAAAACGGCGGGCATCACCGTTCGTAGCTAGTGCTTGAATCTTGGAATTTTTTTGCTGTTTCTATGATTAAATATATACTTATGTACCTAGAAATGATTTTTGGAAAAAATAAAGTGCAAACTATAAGGCAGCTGCAGTTCAAATTTGATCCGCTTCCTACTGAATCGGCGGAAATTTGTCTTTTTCACCAGAGGTGGCTCAAAACTTTTGACACACAAAAATTTGGTCAATTATACATTAAATATGGCCTAATATTTTATAAAAATGATTTGGTCCAATTTTCAAACCAATATATGGTAGGTCCTTCACAAAAAAAACCCATTTTGGGCACTTGAAAAATGGAAAATGAATGTTTCGTCCAAAGAAAATGAAAACTTCCTTAGGCAACATTGTTTGCCATTCCAAGATGCACCCTTGTGCACATAGATCATTTGAACACACTATGCCATGAATGTGGCCATAAGATTGATCATTTGGCTTGAAAGCCATGCATCTTCACACATGATAACTCGTTTCTGAGAATACCTTTTAAAAATAATTACCGTATTACAAGTTTATTATGTTTCCTGGTAACTTGGTCACATATAATGACACAATGTGAAGGTTTTCCAATTTTTCTATTTTTTGTTCGGATTTTTCATGCCCGTTTCAAAATGCGGTCAAAACGGCGGGCATTGCTGTTCCTAGCTAGTGGTTGAAACTTGGAAATTTTTTGACGTTTCTCTAATTAAATAGATACTTATGTACCTAGAAATGATTTTTAAAAAAATAAAGAGCAAACTATAAGGCAACTGCAATTCAAGTTTGACCCGCTTCCAGCTGAATCGGCAAAAAATTGTCTTTTTCACAAGAGGTGGATCAAAACTTTCGACACCCAACCGTTTGTTAAATTGTGCATTAAATATGGCCTAATATTTTAGAAAAATGATTTGGTCCAATTTTGAAAGAAATATATGGTAGGTCCTTCACAAAAAAACTCATTTTCGGCACTTGAAAAATGGTAAATGAATTTTTCATCCAAAGAAAATGAAAACTTCCTTAGGAAACATTGTTTGCCATTCCAAGATGCACTCTTGTGCACAATATGATATCATTTGAACAAACTATGCCATGAATGTGGCCATAAGATTGATCATTTGGCTTGAAAGCCATGCATCTTCACACATGATAGCCGTTTCTGAGAACACTTTTTAAAAATAATTACTGTATTAAAAATTTGTTATTTTTCCTCGTAACTTGGTCACATATAATGACACAATGCGAAGGTTTTCCAATTTTTTGATTTTTTTTCATGCCCGTTTCAAAATGCGGTCAAAACGGCGGGCATTACCGTTCGTAGCTAGTGGTTGAAACTTGGAAATTTTTTGATGTTTCTCTAAATAAATAGATACTTATGTACCTAGAAATGATTTTAAAAAAAAATAAAGAGCAAACTATAAGGCAACTGCAATTCAAATTTGACCCGCTTCCAGCTGAATCGGCAAAAATTTGTCTTTTTCACAAGAGGTGGATCAAAACTTTCGACACCCAACCGTTTGGTAAATTGTGCATTAAATATGGCCTAATATATTTTAAAAAAATGATTTGGTCCAATTTTGAAAGAAATATATGGTAGGTCCTTCACAAAAAAACTCATTTTCGGCACTTGAAAAATGGAAAATGAATTTTTCATCCAAAGAAAATGAAAACTTCCTTAGGAAACATTGTTTGCCATTCCAAGATGCACCCTTGTGCACAATATGATATCATTTGAACAAACTATGCCATGAATGTGGCCATAAGATTGATCATTTGGCTTGAAAGCCATGCATATTCACACATGATAGCCGTCTTTGAGAACACTTTTTAAAAATAATTACTGTATTAAAAATTTATTATTTTTCCTCGTAACTTGGTCACATATAATGACACAATGCGAAGGTTTTCCAATTTTTTGATTTTTTTCATGCCCGTTTCAAAATGCGGTCAAAACGGCGGGCATTACCGTTCCTAGCTAGTGGTTGAAACTTGGAAATTTTTTGATGTTTCTCTAATTAAATAGATACTTATGTACCTAGAAATGATTTTTTTAAAAATAAAGAGCAAACTATAAGGCAACTGCAATTCAAATTTGACCCGCTTCCAGCTGAATCGGCAAAAATTTGTCTTTTTCACAAGAGGTGGATCAAAACTTTCGACACCCAACCGTTTGGTAAATTGTGCATTAAATATGGCCTAATATTTTAGAAAAATGATTTGGTCCAATTTTGAAAGAAATATATGGTAGGTCCTTCACAAAAAAACTCATTTTTGGCACTTGAAAAATGGAAAATGAATTTTTCATCCAAAGAAAATGAAAACTTCCTTAGGAAACATTGTTTGCCATTCCAAGATGCACCCTTGTGCACAATATGATATCATTTGAACAAACTATGCCATGAATGTGGCCATAAGATTGATCATTTGGCTTGAAAGCCATGCATCTTCACACATGATAGCCGTTTCTGAGAACACTTTTTAAAAATAATTACCGTATTAAAAATTTATTATTTTTCCTCGTAACTTGGTCACATATAATGACACAATGCGAAGGTTTTCCAATTTTTTGATTTTTTTTTTCATGCCCGTTTCAAAATGCGGTCAAAACAGCGGGCATTACCGTTCCTAGCTAGTGGTTGAAACTTGGAAATTTTTTGATGTTTCTCTGATTAAATAGATACTTATGTACCTAGAAATGATTTAAAAAAATAAAGAGCAAACTATAAGGCAACTGCAATTCAAATTTGACCCACTTCCAGCTGAATCGGCAAAAATTTATCTTTTTCACAAGAGGTGGATCAAAACTTTCGACACCCAACCGTTTGCTAAATTGTGCATTAAATATGGCCTAATATTTTTTTTAAATGATTTGGTCCAATTTTGAAAGAAATATATGGTAGGTCCTTCACAAAAAAACTCATTTTCGGCACTTGAAAAATGGAAAATGAATTTTTCATCCAAAGAAAATGAAAACTTCCTTAGGAAACATTGTTTGCCATTCCAAGATGCACCCTTGTGCAGAATATGATATCATTTGAACAAACTATGCCATGAATGTGGCCATAAGATTGATCATTTGGCTTGAAAGCCATGCATCTTCACACATGATAGCCGTTTTCTAGAACACTTTTTAAAAATAATTACCATATTAAAAATTAATTATTTTTCCTCGTAACTTGGTCACATATAATGACACAATGCGAAGGTTTTCCAATTTTTTGATTTTTTTATGCCCGTTTCAAAATGCGGTCAAAACGGCAGGCATTACCGTCCGTAGTTAGAAAGATCGAAAATGCAATCAAATTGGTGATCATCTATAAAATCTGGTCTAACCTAAGTGAAAATTTTAGTGATGCCATTTTGCAAAATACTTCTGGTAGCTGCTTCACAAATCCTCTTATTTTTAGTACTCAGAAATAGAGTAATTTTTAATAGCTCATGTTTCGAACAAATCAGGACGCAGTCCACTGATCACCCCACTGTAGTAGCCGATCTGAGCCGTCCACCTCCTGCGGATCTAAACTCTCCTAAACGCACGCGCGCTGCACACCCTCCTCCCTCGATCCCCTTCCCTCCCGAGAAACCCTAGGTCTAGATCCCTCTTCCTCTTCCTCTCCCTCTCCTCGATCGTGATCCAGTGCTGCAGCCTCCCTCTTCCTCCCTGATCCAGATCCCTCCTCCGCCGAACCTCCTCCCTTCCGCCACCCCTCCTGTCCCAGTCACACCGCAGCAGTCGATCCCAGCCGCCGCTGCTTCACCGGCCTCCTCCATCTCTCCTGCGACCACATCCTCCTTCGGCCACGAGCGACCACCCAACTCACTGTCGACCCCCAAAGCCAAAGGCAGAGCCAGCCGCCGTCGGCCTCCGCTGTCTTCCCCAACCACGGCCTCCACTCCACCGCTGGCACCCTCTCCCCTCCTCTGCCTCTCTGTAGTTGCTCTCGAGCAGTGTTGCCCATGGCCAGATCCGCTCCCTCCTCGCGGCGGAAACCCTAGCTGACTGGGCGCGGCCATGGCGACCGACCGATCGCAGGCGGAGTACTCTGGCTCAGACAACGGTCCTCCTGCTCGCGCTCGCACTGTTCGCCGGTGGTGCCAGCGGGCAGCGGCGGCGGTACGCCCCGTCGGTGCCTCCGGAAATGAGGGGCGTGGAGGCGCAGATCACGGGGCTCACCAAGGATGTCGCCCCAGTTGACGGTTGTGATCTACGCAGCCAAGAGGACTGGGACGGGGCCTTCAACTACATCTCCGACCCTGGCTTCGTGCAGTTCTGCCTCGCCAAAACCAGAGGTGATCCATTGCTCCTCCCATGATGCGTCCGGTAGTTTCCTCTGCTGCTTCATTCATTCGTCCGTGCAGCTCATGTTCGCTGAATTGCTTGCTTGCTGGTTGCTCCTCTGATTTGGATTCGATTGGGTCTCCTTCTCGAAACATTGTAACTTTATTTACGAAAGTAAAACTGGAAGTAGGAGATACTTAATGCGATAGGATTGGGCTCCTCTCAATTTTTTTTCCAGCAATTGCTTGTTCTATGAAATTAGGATGCGTCTTCCTGTATGATGTCAAAAAAGCTTCCTGTGCATAAAACTTTCTTCTCTTCTTGTGTTTGAAATGTGTTTATTTAGTAACTAGGTGATATAGGGTGGAACCCTATACGGTCGATCTTTCACGAAAGGAGCGGATCCCACCTAAGAACACGAAGAACACGAGGGGAAACACAAGGGAAAACACGAGAGAATCACTCAAACCAACGACATTAGGTCACACATAAGTTAGATCCAAGTACACATAGAGATCACACTGTCCAAATCCAACAAGAGACGATACATAGGGTAACCGGTTCTTCTTCGTGATGAGGTCTTGAGTTCTTCCCTTTAGGGGTCTTGAATCCAAGGTGGATCTTCTCCGAAGAGGTGTTGGTCCCTCGCGGTGGAGTAGATCCGGTATGGATGAGCAAGGCTCTATCTCACATATGAGCTATCACAACACTAACCCTAGAAAGAGGGAGGAGGAGGAGTATATATAGTCTGGGTGGGCGAAGGGGTACATCGGCCTCGGCCGTTTACTGTGTGCAGACAGATGGGGTCGGATGCCCGGGCGTCGGGCCGGATGTCCGCGCTGGGGGCCGGATGTCCGGCCTGACGTGGTCGGCCTCGGGGCTCTCTGGATAGACGTGGTCCGGATGTCCGGGCAGAGGGGTTGGATGTCCGGAGGCTGTAGGTGCGTTCTCAAAGGGGTTCAGCTTCGGGTGCGTTCTCTGAGGGGCACCGGAATTCCGGGAGGAGACCGGATGTCCGGGCTATCGGGCCAGATGTCCGGGCTGAGGCCGGATGTCAGGGGCTTGTAGGTGCTTGGCGGCTGGCCGGCTGCTGTGGCTGATGTTCCAGGGGCCGGATGTCCGGGCTTGGGGCTGGATGTCTGGGTCCTAGGGGCTTCTCTGGTTCCTTTCGTCGTTCCTCTTCGTCCGTGAACTTGGGGACTTGTCCGTCATCACGTGCATCTTTCAGAGGGCCTTCTTGGTACCTGATCATGCACAACATCTCGTACTTAGGTAGTAGCCATGTCTCGAGTGGATCATATGTGATATCACTAAGGAAGGAAGTCACCTCGGTCTCGAGAGCTCTAGCTCGTGCTCGTGTCATAGGTCCTCTTGGGACTTGGTGAGACGATGGTAGGTCCATGGGGATGACCATAGGATGCTCCAGATCATCTCCCCTCCCTTGGGAAATATCTGACCTCGGATCGAAATCCTCATCACCATGGTATGGGGAGGGATCTTTGACGTTGAAGATGTCGCTCACGTAGTACTTGTCACGTGGGATGTCGATCTTGTAGGGGTTGTTGTTGTAGCGTGCAAGCACCTTGAAGGGTCCATCTGCTCGTGGTAGAAGTTTGGACTTGCGTTCGTTGGGGAAGCGGTCCTTGAGAAAGTGTAGCCACACAAGATCTCCAATGTAGAAGCTTGGTCGCGAGTCGTTGTACTTGGTGCTCGATGGTGTGCCTTGTATCTTCATGCATCTTCTTGAGGTAGTTGACTCGGGCACTCGCGTCCATATTGGTGCGCTCTTGTAGTGGTAGAGGAAGAATGTCCAATGGGGACAACGGGTTGAAACCGTAGATGACCTCGAAGGGGGGACTTGCCGGTAGTCGAATGTCTTGCACGGTTGTAGGTGTACTCGGCGATAGGTAGGCACTCTTCCCACTCCTTGATGTTCTTCTTTATCAACACGCGTAGGAGAGTCAAGAGAGTACGGTTCGTCACCTCCGTTTGGCCGTCGGTTTGAGGATGGTAGGCCAAAGAGAACAAAAGCTTGATTCCGAGCTTGGCACATAAGGTCTTCCAAAAGAAACTCAAGAACTTGACGTCGCGGTCCGAGACAATTGTCTTTGGCACTGCGCCATGTAATCGCAAGATTTCCCTACAAAAAAGATTTGCAACATGTGAAGCATCGTCTATCTTGTTGCATTGAATGAAATGTGCCATTTTAGAAAATCGGTCCACAACAACAAACACGGAATCCTTCCCATTTCTAGTTCGAGGAAAGCCAAGGACAAAATCCATGCAAATATTCTCCCATGGGTGATATGGAATTGTAAGGGGCATATAAAGTCCATGAGATTGAGCTTTAGACTTAGCTTTGCGACATGTTGAGCATCGAGTGGTCAAGCGTGCGACGTCGCGGAACATCTTGGGCCAAAAATAGTTCTTGGAGAGAGTGGCAAATGTCTTGTCGCGTCCAAAGTGTCCCATTAGTCCTCCTCCATGAGATTCTTGCAAAAGCAACAAACGAAGAGAAGACTCGGGGATGCAAAGTTTGTTAGCTCTCATAAGATAATCATCTTTGATGTAATAGCGTTCCCAAGATGTATGCGTCAAACGCTTGGCATAAGGACTAGCAAAAGTAGGATCATGCGCATACAAGTCTTTTATGTACTCAAAACCAATGACGTTCAATTCAAGTTGAGTAACAAGCATGCATATACGGGAAAGTACATCCGCCACAACATTTTACTTACCTTTAATGTACTTGATGACATAAGAAAATGACTCAATGAACTCACTCCACTTAGCATGACGCTTGTTCAACTTAGTTTGACCCATAAGATATTTGAGCATTTCATGGTCGGTATGGATGACAAATTCATGAGGGCGAAGATAATGTACCCATTCATGCAAAACTCGCACTAAAGCATATAGTTCTTTGTCATAGATTGGATATTTGAGTTGCGCTCCGGAAAGTTTCTCACTAAAGTAGGCCATGGGGCGCTTCTCTTGTGTTAACACACCTCCTATGCCATTACCACTAGCATCGCAATGAATTTCAAAAGGTTTGTCAAAATTGGGTAAAGCAAGCACGGGAGAATGAGTAAGAAAATTCTTAAGTTCATTGAATGCTCTATCTTGATATGGTCCCCAAACAAAGGGTGCATTCTTCTTACTCAAAGCATGTAAAGGAGACGCAATAGTGTTAAAGTCCTTCACAAATCTACGGTAGACACCGGCTAAACCAAGGAAACTACGCACTTGTTGCAAGTTGGTTGGTTGGGGCCAAGTTTAATAGCATTGATCTTAGATTCATCAACATGAACACCCTTAGAAGACACAACAAAACCCAAGAAAACAAGCTTGTCAACACCGAAAAGGCATTTGTCCATATTAGCATAAAGGCCCTCTTTCTTGAGGGTTTGCAATGCGGTTCTAAGGTGGGTGACATGATCTTTTAGAGATTTGCTAAACATAGGAATATCATCAAAGTAGACCACAACAAATACACCAATGTAGGGCGAAAGAACAAAATGCATGAGTCGCATGAAGGTACCGGGTGCTTCAGATAAACCCATTGGCATAACAAGCCATTCATATAAGCCAAACTTGGTCTTAAATGCGGTTTTCCATTCATCACCTTCTTGGATGCGTATTTGATAGTAGCCACTTTTAAGGTCAATTTAAGAGAAAATGGTGGCTCTGCTAAGCTCATCAAGCATATCATCTAGGCGTGGAATAGGGTAACGATAACGCACAGTAATAGCATTGATAGGACAACAATCGGAACACATGCGAAATGCACCATCTTTCTTGGGAACAAGGATTACCGGGATGGCACAAGGGCTCAAACTCTCTCGTACATGGCCGTTGTCGATGAGTTGTTGTACCTGCCGTTTGATCTCCTTAGTTTCCTCTGGGTTGACGCGGTAGGGAGCCTTGTTTGGAAGTGGTGCTCCGGGGATGAGGTCGATGCGGTGCTCGATGCCTCGTAGTGGAGGTAGTCCCGGAGCTAGCTCATCGGGGAAAACGTCTTAGAATTCCTGCAATAGAGAAGATAACACTAAAGGTAGATTGTGAGAGGTGTTAGCTTTTGGTGCCTCGTCCTTGCAAAAAAGGACATAGTACATGACACTTGATGGGTTCTCACACACTTCTCTCATCTCACGTTTGGTGGCAAATAGGACTAGGTTCTTCTTGTCGCTCATCATGGAGGCACTCAATTTGGGCTTGTGGCGCTCACTCTCTTTGTGGTGGTTCGCTCTCTCACTATTCCCTCCATGATGGGTTGCTTGCTTCTCGGCGATCACTTGGCTTGGAGACATAGTTCGTAGCACATACTCCTTTCCTTTCATCTTGAAGCTATAGTGGTTTGTACGTCCGTTGTGGATGACTCGGCGGTCAAATTGCCATGGTCGTCCAAGAAGGAGGTGGCAAACTGACAACGGAAGGACATCACACTCCAAAGTCTCTTCGTAAGCTCTGATCTTGAAAGAAACTTGTGCCCTATGCTCGACTTGGATAGTGTCGGAGTATCTTAGCCATTGAACATTCTAGGGGTGTGGGTGCTTCATCTTGACCAATTGGAGCTTGGAGAATAGTTCTTCACTTGCTAAGTTATGGCAACCCCCTCCATCGATGATGACCTTGACGGACCTTCCATTGATGCCGGCCTTGGTCTGGAAGATATGGCATCTTTGGTCTTCCTCTTATTGATGTTGAAGAGTCAAAACCATGGAGACAACGAGAGCGGGGCTTGAATCTTCATCACAAAAGACTTGATCATCTTCATCCTCGTTCACTTGCCGGTGCATGGCCACTTGCTCAAGGGCTTCCATTTCTCCTTCACTCATCGAGTCATAGGTTCCGTCGTCGTTGAGGATCATGGTGCGCTTGTTTGTACACTCAAAGGACTTGTGGCCTCGGCCGCCGCATGTGAAGCATTTGAAGGAACTTGTCTTGATGGTCTCATCGGTTGGGGTAGATGATGATGAAGCTCTCGGCTGGAAGTTGCTTGTAGTAGGAGGACGACTTGAGGTTGTCGAAGTTTTCTTGTAACTTGACTTGTCGATGTTGCTTGTAGATGGCTTGGTTGATGTAGAAGGTGTTGGAGTCATTGAAGCTTGATTGTTGGAGAAGCCATAGGACTTGGATGAGTACTTGGCGTACTTGAAGTCATCTTGCACTTGACGTTCCGCTTTGGTAGCTTGGTGCACTAGCTCGATGAGGTTTGAGTATGGTTGGAAGTCCGCGATCTTCTTGATAGGATGATTGAGTCCATTCAAAAAACGTGTTATAGTTTGCTCGTCATCTTCCGTGACATTGGCTCATATCATTGCAATCTCCATTTCCTTGTAGTACTCTTCAATGCTCTTAGTTCCTTGCTTGAGTAGTTGGAGTTTCTTGAAGAGGTCGCGGTTGTAGTAGGTAGGCACGAAACATGCTCTCATGACATCCTTCATTTGCGCCCAAGTGGTGATGGTTGGTTCACCTTTTGGTTCTCGTCTCTTAGTGACTTGTTCCCACCAAATGAGGACGTAATCTTGGAACTCAAGGGATGCCATCACGATCTTCTTCTCTTATTCATAGTTGTGCAAGCAGAAGATTTTGTCAACCTTCAATGCCCATGAAAGGTACTCTTCGGGATCATTGCTTCCGTTGAACTTGGGCATGGTGAACTTAGGTTGCCGTATCGTTGCTCTTAATTGTGTTGGGGTCGGGGATGATGGCGTCCTTGACGAGGAGGATTCTCTCCCTCAACTTGCTCTTGTCTTGGAGGATTTCCATTGTCGTGTTGCTCTTGTTGAACTTGATGTTCTTGGCGAGCTTGTGGAGGAGCTTGCCGAGCTTGTGGAGGAGCTTGTCGATGCACACATGCTTGAAAAATCCTCTCTTGAACCTCATCGCGAAGTGCTTCTTGTTGCTCACGAGCTTGTCGGTTGCGCGTGGCTACGGCTCGACTTGAATCTCGGAGGGCACGCTGCGCCTCAAGTGCTTGAGCTTCATGTAGTTGTTGTTCTTGACGTTGTGCCTCGGCATCTTGTGCATCTTGGTGTTGATGCGCTCGCTCTTCCTCTTGTTGTTGGCGTAGACGTTGCCGTTCTGGTGCTTGCGCGAAATTAGCTTGGTTTTGATGGTGTCGATTATCTTCCACGCGAGCTTGCTCTTGAGAGTCGTTGTTGTGTAGAGGATTGCGGTTTGCTTGACGATCTAGATACGCGGCAAGACGAAGAGTGTTCGATGCCGGAGTACTTGAAACGGAGATAGTGTCGTCGGACCGTCGAGTCGAGCAGCTCCGTCTTGAGTAGGACGAAGTGGTAGAAGAGCGGTAAACCAACAAGGCACGAATCTCGTCCATTGTTGCGTCATTCTCTTGTTTGTGTTCATCGAGCTTGTTGTCGACGTAGTCTTGTCATGGAATTGTCAACTATCGTGGAATTGTCACGTCAGATGTCCTAGTCTGAGGACTTAATCGTGAGGCCAACACATCTATGTGGTAGCTTGAGATGGGTTGAGCGGAATCGAGAAATGCAACACAAGACAAGGGTTTAGACAACTTCGGGCCCCGGGAAACATCATCCGGTAACAACCCTACATGTTGTTTGTGGCTAGGTCTCATTATCATCACGAGGGAGTCGCCGTAAACCGGCTCTCCCAGTTATGTCTAACCCTTCAGATTATTCTCTCCCCCTCTTGGGGTGACCTGCCCCTCCTTACATGTAGAGTCTAACTCGGATTAATACTTAAACTATTATGACTTCTCTTCATGGGCTTCTTAACGTCTTGGGCTTCATAACGTCTCGGGCTTATTAACCCCAGGCGACTTTGTCTGCTGGGTTATGATTGTGTGCCGGGTTATGATTGTCTGTCGGGTTATGACTTCCTGCCAGTTTACCACCTGCCGGTTTACCATCTGTCTTAACTATCTGTCTTAACTGTCTGCCTTAACCATCTGTCTTAACACTCTGCTGGTTTACCAAGTCCCAGCCAGGTTATAACTCTGGCCGGGTCATACAGGGGGTATATCCCCGACATTAGCCCCCAGTTTAATTTGGATTTATCCATGTTAAACTGATCCTGATCATCCTTACGTCCATGTCATTTCCTTCTTCTAGAAAATCCGGGTCAATAGGCCAGCTTCATAATCAATTTGCTGACATTGGTTTGGCACAGAGAAATATTGTAAAGAATAATTCATTTGATTCAGCTCCCAATGCTTAACAAAAATATTGGTCCTTGAAATCCTCGTCTGATCTTCAGCCGGCTTAAGGATGTAGAACTTGCCGGTTTATCGTAGCCAAAATTGCCGGTTTATAAATATTGATGGCACCAGGTCATAATTGTAGTTAACATCAAGCTTGAAAATATACCTCTTATATGCCTATCAGTTGTAGCCCCCAAGTCTTAAGAAGGTAGCGTAGCAACAGCTTAAGACTTGCTTCAATATAAATGTCACAACCTTGAAGACATCCGATTTGTTCATCTCAGTCATAAAATGAATATTCCACATATGTAGCCCCCATGTGCTGTATTGTCATGCTTGCAGCAACCTGGTACTTGAAATTTCCGTATGCTCATAAAACTTCAACCAGTGTAGCCCCCAAGGGCCGGGTCATTATGCAATAATGAGCAGGGACTTTGTAAATATAATCATGTAGATTTGAGGAGTGATGTGTAGCCCCCAAGGGCCATTAAGGTAATACTGAGCTGGGACTTGATATATACTTCATTGAAAATAACATCATATGATGTAACCCCCATCATGGGGCTTGAACCCACGTCCACAAGGTTAAGAGCTTTGTGCTTTACCAACTGAGCAGTGGACCCTTCAATATAATGGAATAAGGCTTGTGTACCTTGAATTTTTTACAGGAGCAATTGGTAGCCCCCAAGGGCTGGCTCATTACAATGTGATGAGTCGGGTCTTCAATAAAGTGAGCAAAAAATGATATTGCATTACCCCCAAGTGCCATGGTGCATGATGGCAGTGACATGGGACTTGCATATTTGATGCAATCTCAACTTGGAATAATGTAGCCCCCAAGTGTCGGGTCGTAAGCCTGCAGCGACTCGGGACTATTCCCTCCATTGTAGAATAAATCATATCCATTGATAAAATAATAGCCATTGCGCTGAAGAGACTTTGAAAACCTCAATCATAATATTGGTTATTGATAACCATAATAAAAATCTAGCCATGTTGGCCATTAAAGATTTGAATAATATACCCAATGATTTATAAGCGCATGATTCCAATGGCGCAATCCAAATATATACTGATGACTTATAGTCGAAAGCCAGGCCGGGTTAATAAACACATGTGAATTTTAATCATAAAGCATTATAAACCTCATCAAATAAACCTAAAAAATCAATAGGATTTAAGTAGTCATAACTGTGGTATTGCATCGATCAAGAGGGTTTAAGCTATGGTTCGGATACGACCAAAGCCCCCAAGTGATCATCCTGGTGGCCCTACGTCGATCAAGAGGGTATAAGCTTTGGTTCGAATACGACCAAAGCCCCCAAGTGATCATCCTGGTGGCCTTACGCCAATCAAGAGGGTATAAGCTATGGTTCCAATACGACCAAGCCCCCAAGTGATTATCCTGGTGGCCTTACGCCAGTCAAGAGGGTATAAGCTATGGTTCGAATACGACCAAGCCCCCAATCAAGAGGGTATACGAACACGAGGGGTTCAGCTTCGTGTGCGTTCTCTGAGGGGCGCCGGAATTCCGGGCGGAGGCCGGATGTCCGGGCTATCGGGCCGGATGTCCGGGGCCTATAGGTGCTTGGCGGCTGGGCGGCTGCTGTGGCTGATGTTCCAGGGGCTGGATGTCCGGGCTTGGGGCTGGATGTCTGGGTCCTAGGGGCTTCTCTGGTTCCTTTCGTCATTCCTCTTCGTCCGTGAACTTGGGGACTTGTCCGTCTTCACGTGCATCTTCGAGAGGGCCTTCTTGGTACCTGATCATGCACAACATCTCGTACTTAGGTAGTAGCCATGTCTCGAGTGGATCATATGTGATATCACTAAGGAAGGAAGTCACCTCGGTCTCGAGAGCTCGAGCTCGTGCTCGTGTCATAGGTCCTCTTGGCACTTGGTGAGACGATGGTAGGTCCATGGGTATGACCATAGGATGCTCCACATCATCTCCCCTCCCTTGGGAAAGATCCGACCTCGAATCGAAATCCTCATCACCATGGTATGGGGAGGGATCTTTGACGTTGAAGATGTCACTCACGGAGTACTTGTCGCGTGGGATCTCGATCTTTTAGGTGTTGTTGTTGTAGCGTGCAAGCACCTTGAAGGGTCCATCTGCTCGTGGTAGAAGTTTGGACTTGCGTTCGTTGGGGAAGCGGTCCTTGCGAAAGTGTAGCCACACAAGATCTCCAATGTAGAAGCTTGATCGCGAGTCGTTGTACTTGGCGCTCGATGGTGTGCCTTGTATCTTCATGCATCTTCTTGAGGTAGTTGACTAGGGCACTCGCGTCCATATTGGTGCGCTCTTGTAGTGGTAGAGGAAGAATGTCCAATGGGGACAACGGGTTGAAACCGTAGATGACCTCGAAGGGGGGACTTGCCGGTAGTCGAAAGTCTTGCACGGTTGTAGGTGTACTCGGTGATAGGTAGGCACTCTTCCCACTCCTTGATGTTCTTCTTTATCAACACGAGTAGGAGAGTCAAGAGAGTACGGTTCGTCACCTCCGTTTGGCCGTCGGTTTGAGGATGGTAGGCCGAAGAGAACAAAAGCTTGATTCCGAGCTTGGCACATAAGGTCTTCCAAAAGAAACTCAAGAACTTGACGTCGCGGTCCGAGACAATTGTCTTTGGCACTCCGCCATGTAATCGCAAGATTTCCCTACAAAAAAGATTTGCAACATGTGAAGCATCGTCTATCTTGTTGCATGGAATGAAATGTGCCATTTTAGAAAATCGGTCCACAACAACAAACACGGAATCCTTCCCATTTCTAGTTCGAGGAAAGCCAAGGACAAAATCCATGCAAATATTCTCCCATGGGTGATATGGAATTGTAAGGGGCATATAAAGTCCATGAGATTGAGCTTTAGACTTAGCTTTGCGACATGTTGAGCATCGAGTGGTGAAGCGTGCGACGTCGCGGAACATCTTGGGCCAAAAATAGTTCTCGGAGAGAGTGGAAAATGTCTTGTCGCGTCCATGTCCCATTAGTCCTCCTCCATGAGATTCTTGCAAAAGCAACAAACGAAGAGAAGACTCGGGGATGCAAAGTTTGTTAGCTCTCATAAGATAATCATCTTTGATGTAATAGCGTTCCCAAGATGTATGCGTCAAACACTTGGCATAAGGAATAGCAAAAGTAGGATCATGCGCATACAAGTCTTTTATGTGCTCAAAACCAATGACGTTCAATTCAAGTTGAGTAACAAGCATGCATATACGGGAAAGTGCATCCGCCACAACATTTTACTTACCTTTAATGTACTTGATGACATAAGAAAATGACTCAATGAACTCACTCCACTTAGCATGACGCTTGTTCAACTTAGTTTGACCCTTAAGATATTTGAGAATTTCATGGTCGGTATGGATGACAAATTCATGAGGGCGAAGATAATGTACCCATTCATGCAAAACTCGCACTAAAGCATATAGCTCTTTGTCATAGATTGGATATTTGAGTTGCGCTCCGGAAAGTTTCTCACTAAAGTAAGCTATCGGGCGCTTCTCTTGTGTTAACACACCTCCTATGCCATTACCACTAGCATCGCAATGAATTTCAAAAGGTTTGTCAAAATTGGGTAAAGCAAGCACGGGAGAATGAGTAAGAAAATTCTTAAGTTCATGGAATGCGCTATCTTGATATGGTCCCCAAACAAAGGGTGCATTCTTCTTACTCAAAGCATGTAAAGGAGACGCAATAGTGTTAAAGTCCTTCACAAATCTACGGTAGACACCGGCTAAACCAAGGAAACTACGCACTTGTTGCAAGTTGGTTGGTTGGGGCCAAGTTTTAATAGCATTGATCTTAGATTCATCAACATGAACACCCTTAGAAGACACAACAAAACCCAAGAAAACAAGCTTGTCAACACCGAAAAGGCATTTGTCCATATTAGCATAAAGGCCCTCTTTCTTGAGGGTTTGCAATGCGGTTCTAAGGTGGGTGACATGATCTTTTAGAGATTTGCTAAACATAGGAATATCATCAAAGTAGACCACAACAAATACACCAATGTAGGGCGAAAGAACAAAATGCATGAGTCACATGAAGGTACCGGGTGCTTCAGATAAACCCATTGGCATAACAAGCCATTCATATAAGCCGAACTTGGTCTTAAATGCGGTTTTCCATTCATCACCTTCTTGGATGCGTATTTGATAGTAGCCACTTTTAAGGTCAATTTAAGAGAAAATGGTGGCTCTGCTAAGCTCATCAAGCATATCATCTAGGCGTGGAATAGGGTAACGATAACGCACAGTAATAGCATTGATAGGACAACAATCGGAACACATGCGAAATGCACCATCTTTCTTGGGAACAAGGATTACCGGGATGGCACAAGGGCTCAAACTCTCTCGTACATGGCCGTTGTCGATGAGTTGTTGTACCTGCCGTTTGATCTCCTTAGTTTCCTCTGG
Source organism: Triticum aestivum (assembly GCF_018294505.1). Classification (NCBI taxonomy): domain Eukaryota; kingdom Viridiplantae; phylum Streptophyta; class Magnoliopsida; order Poales; family Poaceae; genus Triticum; species Triticum aestivum. The sequence continues at coordinate 35,459,764 of NC_057796.1, read as the reverse complement.
GTTGACGCGGTAGGGAGCCTTGTTTGGAAGTGGTGCTCCGGGGATGAGGTCAATGCGGTGCTCGATGCCTCGTAGTGGAGGTAGTCCCGGAGCTAGCTCATCGGGGAAAACGTCTTGGAATTCCTGCAATAGAGAAGATAACACTAAAGGTAGATTGTGAGAGGTGTTAGCTTTTGGTGCCTCGTCCTTGCAAAAAAGGACATAGTGCATGACACTTGATGGGTTCTCACACACTTCTCTCATCTCACGTTTGGTGGAAAATAGGACTAGGTTCTTCTTGTCGCTCATCATGGAGGCACTCAATTTGGGCTTGTGGCGCTCACTCTCTTTTTGGTGGTTCGCTCTCTCACTATTCCCTCCATGATGGGTGGCTTGCTTCTCGGCGATCACTTGGCTTGGAGACATAGTTCGTAGCACATACTCCTTTCCTTTCATCTTGAAGCTATAGTGGTTTCTACGTCCGTTGTTGATGACTCGGCGGTCAAATTGCCATGGTCATCCAAGAAGGAGGTGGCAAACTGACATCGGAAGGACATCACACTCCAAAGTCTCTTCGTAAGCTCTGATCTTGAAAGAAACTTGTGCCCTATGCTCGACTTGGATAGTGTCGGAGTTGCTTAGCCATTGAACATTCTAGGGGTGTGGGTGCTTCATCTTGACCAATTGGAGCTTGGAGAATAGTTCTTCACTTGCTAAGTTATGGCAACCCCCTCCATCGATGATGACCTTGACGGACCTTCCATTGATGCCGGCCTTGGTGTGGAAGATATGGCATCTTTGGTCTTCGTCTTGTGTATGTTGAAGAGTCAAAACCTTGCGGACAACGAGAGCGGGGCTTGAATCTTCATCACAAAAGACTTGATCATCTTCATCCTCGTTCACTTGCCGGTGCATGGCCACTTGCTCAAGGGCTTCCATTTCTCCTTCACTCATTGAGTCATAGGTTCCGTCGTCGTTGAGGATCATGGTGCGCTTGTTTGTACACTCAAAGGACATGTGGCCTCGGCCGCCGCATGTGAAGAATTTGAAGGAACTTGTCTTGATGGTCTCATCTGTTGGGGTAGATGATGATGAAGCTCTCGGCTGGAAGTTGCTTGTAGTAGGAGGACGACTTGAGGTTGTCGAAGTTTTCTTGTAGCTTGACTTGTCGATGTTGCTTGTAGATGGCTTGGTTGATGTAGAAGGTGTTGGAGTCGTTGAAGCTTGATTGTTGGAGAAGCCATAGGTCTTGGATGAGTACTTGGCGTACTTGAAGTCATCTTGCACTTGACGTTCCGCTTTGGTAGCTTGGTGCACTAGCTCGATGAGGTTCGAGTATGGTTGGAAGTCGGCGATCTTCTTGATAGGAGGATTGAGTCCATTCAAAAAACGTGCCATAGTTTGCTCATCATCTTCCGTGACATTGGCTCGTATCATTGCAATCTCCATTTCCTTGTAGTACTCTTCAATGCTCTTAGTTGCTTGCTTGAGTAGTTGGAGTTTCTTGAAGAGGTCGCGGTTGTAGTAGGTAGGCACGAAACGTGCTCTCATGACATCCTTTATTTGCGCCCAAGTGGTGATGGTTGGTTCACCTTTTGGTTCTCGTCTCTCAACGACTTGTTCCCACCAAATGAGGACGTAATCTTGGAACTCAAGGGATGCCATCACGATCTTCTTCTCTTCTTCATAGTTGTGCAAGCAGAAGATTTTGTCAACCTTCAATGCCCATGAAAGGTACTCTTCGGGATCATTGCTTCCGTTGAACTTGGGCATGGTGAACTTAGGTTGCCGTATCGTTGCTCTTCATTGTGTTGGGGTTGGGGATGATGGCGTCCTTGACGAGGAGGATTCTCTCCCTCAACTTGCTCTTGTCTTGGAGTATTTCCATTGTCGTGTTGCTCTTGTTGAACTTGATGTTCTTGGCGAGCTTGTGGAGGAGCTTGCCGAGCTTGTGGAGGAGCTTGTCGATGCACACGTGCTTGAAAAATCCTCTCTTGAACTTCATCGCGAAGTGCTTCTTGTTGCTCACGAGCTTGTCGGTTGCGCGTGGCTATGACTCGACTTGAATCTCGGAGGGCATGTTGCGCCTCAAGTGCTTGAGCTTCATGTAGTTGTTGTTCTTGACGTTGTGCCTCGGCATCTTGTGCATCTTGGTGTTGATGCGCTCGCTCTTCCTCTTGTTTTTGGCATAGCGTGGCCGTTCTGGTGCTTGCGCGAAAGTAACTTGGTTCTGATGGTGTCGATGTTCTTCCACGCGAGCTTGCTCTTGAGAGTCGTTGTCGTGTAGAGGATTGCGGTTTGCTTGACGATCTTGACGCGCGGCAAGACAAAGAGTGTTCGATATCGGAGTACTTGAGGCGGAGATAGTGTCCTCGGACCGTCGAGACGAGCAGCTCCGTCTTGAGTAGGACGAAGTGGTAGAAGAGCGGTTGACCAACAAGGCACGAACTCGTCCATTGTTGCATCATTCTCTTGTTTGTGTTCGTCGAGATTGTTGTCGAAGTAGTCTTGTCGTGGAATTGTCAACTGTCGTGGAATTGTCACGTCAGATGTCCTAGTCTGAGGACTTAATCATGAGGCCAACACATCTATGTGGTAGCTTGAGAGGGGTTGAGCGGAATCGAGAAACGCAACACAAGACAAGGGTTTAGACAACTTCGGGCACCGGGAAACATCATCCGGTAACAACCCTACATGTTGTTTGTGGCTAGGTCTCATTATCATCACGAGGGAGTCGCCGTAAACCTGCTCTCCCAGTTATGTCTAACCCTTCAGATTATTCTCTCCCCCTCTTGGGGTGACCTGCCCCTCCTTATATAAGTTGAAGGGGCGGGTTACATGTAGAGTCTAACTCGGATTAAGACTTAAACTATTATGACTTCTCTTCATGGGCTTCTAAACGTCTTGGGCTTCATAACGTCTCGGGCTTATTAACCCCAGGCGACTTTGTCTGCTGGGTTATGACTGTCTGCCGGGTTATGACTGTCTGTCGGGTTATGATTGTCTGCCGGGTTATGACTTCCTGCCAGTTTACCACCTGCCGGTTTACCATCTGTCTTAACTATCTGTCTTAACTGTCTGCCTTAACCATCTGTCTTAACTCTCTGCCGGTTTACCAAGTCCCAGCCGGGTTATAACTCTGGCCGGGTCATACCGGGGATATATCCCCGACATTAGCCCCCAGTTTAATTTGGATTTATCCATGTTAAACTGATCCTGATCATCCTTACGTCCTTGTCATTTCCTTCTTCTAGAAAATCCGGGTCAATAGGCCAGCTTCATAATCAATTTGCTAACATTGGTTTGTCACAGAGAAATATTGTAAAGAATAATTCATTTGATTCATCTCCCAATGCTTAACAAAAATATTGGTCCTTGAAATCCTCATCTGATCTTCAGCCGGCATAAGGATGTAGAACTTGCCGGTTTATCATAGCCGAAATTGCCGGTTTATAAATATTGATGGCACCAGGTCATAATTGTAGTTAACATCAAGCTTGAAAATATACCTCTTATATGCCTATTAGTTGTAGGCCCCAAGTCTTAAGAAGGTAGCGTAGCAACAGCTTAAGACTTGCTTCAATATAAATGTCACAACCTTGAAGACGTCCGATTTGTTCATCTCAGTCACGAGTCATAAACTGAATATTCCACATACGTAGCCCCCATGTGTTGCATTGTCATACTTGCAGCAACCTGGGACTTGAAATTGCCTTATGCTCATAAAAACTTCAACCAGTTTAGCCCCCAAGGGCCGGGTCATTATGCAATAATGAGCAGGGACTTTGTAAATATAATCATGTAGATTTGAGCAGTGATGTGTAGCCCCCAAGGGCCATTAAGGTAATACTGAGCTAGGACTTGATATATACTTCATTGAAAATAACATCATATGATGTAACCCCCATCATGGGGCTTGAACCCACGTCCACAAGGTTAAGAGCTTTGTGCTTTACCAACTGAGCAGTGGACCCTTAATATAATGGAATAAGGCTTGTGTACCTTGAATTTTTTACAGGAGCAATTGGTAGCCCCCAAGGGCCGGCTCATTACAATGTGATGAGTCGGTTCTTCAATAAGGTGAGCAAAAAAGACATTGCATTAGCCCCCAAGTGCCATGGTGCATGATGGCAGTGACATGGGACTTGCATATTTGATGTAATCTCAACTTTGAATAATGTAGCCCCCAAGTGCCGGGTCGTAAGCCTGCAGCGGCTCGGGACTATTCCCTCCATTGTAGAATAAATCATATCCATTGTTAGCCATTGCGCTGAAGCGACTTTGAAAACCTCAATCATAATATTGGTTATTGATAACCATAATAAAAATCTAGCCATGTTGGCTATTAAAGATTTGAATAATATACCCAATGATTTATAAGCGCATAACTCCAATGGCGCAATCCAAATATATACTGACGAATTATAGTCGAAATCTAGGCGGGGTTAATAAACACATGTGAATTTTAATCATAAAGCATTATAAACCTCATCAAATAAACCTAAAAAACAATAGGATTTAAGTAGTCATAACTGTGGTATTGCACCGATCAAGCGGGTTTAAGCTATGGTTCGGATACGACCAAAGCCCCAAGTGATCATCCTGGTGGCCTTACGTCGATCAAGAGGGTATAAGCTTTGGTTCGAATACGACCAAAGCCCCCAAGTGATCATCCTAGTGGCCTTACGCCAATCAAGAGGGTATAAGCTATGGTTCGAATACAACCAAGCCCCAAGTTATTATCCTGGTGGCCTTACGCCAATCAAGAGGGTATAAGCTATGGTTCGAATACGACCGAGCCCCCAAGTGATTATCCTGGTAGCCTTATGCCAATCAAAAGGGTATAAGCTATGGTTCGAATACGACCAAGCCCCCAACTGATTATCTTGGTGGCCTTACGCCGGCCAATCAAGAGGGTATAAGCTATGGTTCGAATACGACCAAGCCCCCAAGTGATATTGTGAGCTGTGCTCAAGGGGCACCTATGTTTGAGCTGTGCTTTTGCAACAGACTCTCTTTGGTCCCTTTAATTTTTCCTGAGAACTTGAACTTGCGAGATATTATTCTTTTGAACCGGAAATTCTTAAACCGGATATTGAGAGTTTCAAAGCTTTGTGGGAGACAGCTTTCCCTGGAGCCGGATTTCAAACCGGAATCCTTCTTTTTAAGCCGGAAATTTTCTGAAGGCCTTTAAATTTGCACCAATATGGCGGTTTAGGGTCCTGCATTAGATAACTTTGCAAGCCGGAGTAATTGCTATTTTAAAGAAAGCAATATATAATATAAAAATATATTGGATCGATTTCACCTGATACGCCAGGCCATTAGTTATCCACCGCGGAGTTGATGATCACCATGGTGACGCGGAAATCAATCATGGGTGAGTCCGCCGTAGGAGCAGACAGATGATTCGGCCGCGATATTATAGGTCGATGCGAACAGGCAAGTTTTCCTCCAAGTTGTAAACCAGTGCGGACGCGTGAACTGGCCGTCCGTTCATCAGGTAATGTGAAATGGAGGAAAACGCCGTTGTAAAACGTTGCCAGTGTGTGCTTTATACCCGCAGTATAAAAATAATTTTACCTGTATATAAAAACACCAATAGGGCAGTGTAATGGTGCTCAGAGGAATAAAAATGTACTGATAAAATATATAGAAAGGATAGCACCTAGTATTTTTTGTCGGATGAACGCGGACGGTTGCCTTCCCCACTTCTTTTTTTATCCTTACGTAGGTCAGAGAGGCGCCGTCCACGGGCGGCTCAGGAGGCCGTGGTTTACCCATCTTCCAAAGCTAGCTAGTAGCGAGTCAGTCAACTTGATTGACCAATTTCAGGTAGCCACACCATTCCTCTTCTTATAAACAACATCATAGCCCGATTTTTTTTACCAAGCAACCTACCCTTGACTTGTCTCTTTTGCCTAGCCCTATACTACTGCCGACGCAGAGATGAGGCGGCTCATAGAGCCGTCAGACGGGCCGGCTCTCAGGCGCTGGTAGAGGTGATGGCGACTTGATAGTTCCGCAATTGATTTGTTTGATGACTGCACCCGGCGACAGGTCGGAGTCCGCAGGCGAGTGGTAGCAGGCAGCTTAGCGAGCCCCGACGAGCAGCGGCAGGCGAGTTAGCGAGCCCTGGCAAGGACCGGCTTACAAAGGCAGAGGTGAGCAGCGGCCCATAGCGGGGCGGCTCATCAGACGAGCGGGCCCGGGTCAGCTCGCGGCAGAAACGGCGAAGCGAGGGCGCTCAGACCAGAGGTGCGTGACACGTCGAGGCTCCGGCGGGGGCTGCTTAGCTAGGTCGTGAGTGTAGAGGCGAGGCGGTTTACACCGAGGTCACTTGGCGCGGCTGGCAGAGGTGACGTTGGCTCAACAACAAAGGCGGCATGGCCAGTGATGTGGAGGCCAGCTCGACGCGCGCATTCAAGGCGCGAGGCCGGTTCAAGGCCGCGATGGATGAGGTGGCGAGGTGAAGCGGAAGGGACGCGGCTTGATCGCGGCGGCTCAGCTTCGGTCGCGGGTGCAAGGCGAGTCAATTCGCGGCGATTCCTGTGGGGGCGGTTTTGACGGCAGCAACTAAGGCCGGTTTGTAGAGACGATGGCGGAGGCGCTCCTGTGGCAAAACACTGTAGTAGGCGCGCTCAAAAACCGGTTCGGAGCGATAGCAACAATTCGGGGACACGCTCCGGCCGTGATACGTCTCCGTCGTATCTACTTTTCCAAACACTTTTGCCCTTGTTTTGGACTCTAACTTGCATGATTTGAATGGAACTAACCCGGACTGACGCTGTTTTCAGCAGAATTGCCATGGTGTTATTTTTGCGCAGAAATAAAAGTTCTTGGAATGACCTGAAAATCAACGGAGAATTATTTTGGAATTAATAAAAAATACCAGCGAAAGAATCAAGGCCAGGGCCCCCACACCCTATCCACGAGGGTGGGAGGCGCGCCAGCCCCCCTGGGCTCGCCCCCTACCTCGTGGTCCCCCTGGAGCGCCACCGACCTCAACTCCAACTCTATATATTCGTGTTCGGGGAGAAAAGGATTCATCGCGTTATACGATACGGAGCGGCCGCCAAGTCCTAATCTCTCTCGGGAGGGCTGATCTAGAGTCCGTTCGGGGCTCCGGAGAGGGGAATCCGTCGCCATCGTCATCATCAACCATCCTCCATCACCAATTTCATGATGCTCACCGTCGTATGTGAGTAATTCCATCATAGGCTTGCAGGACGGTGATGGGTTGGATGAGATTTATCATGTAATCGAGTTAGTTTTGTTAGGGTTTGATCCCTAGTATCCACTATGTTCTGAGATTGATGTTGCTATAACTTTGCTATGCTTAATGCTTGTCACTAGGGCCCGAGTGCCATGATTTCAGATCTGAACCTATTATGTTTTCATGAATATATGTGAGTTCTTGATCCTATCTTGCAAGTCTATAGTCACCTACTATGTGTTATGCTCCGGCAACCCTGAGGTGACAATAATCGGGACCACTCCCGGTGATGACCATAGTTTGAGGAGTTCATGTATTCACTATGTGTTAATGCTTTGGTCCGGTACTCTATTAAAAGGAGGCCTTAATATCCCTTAGTTTCCAATAGGACCCCGCTGCCACGGGAGGGTAGGACAAAAGATGTCATGCAAGTTCTTTTCCATAAGCACGTATGAATATATTCAGGATACATGCCTACGTTACATTGATGAATTGGAGCTAGTTCTGTGTCACCGTATGTTATAACTGTTGCATGAATAATCGCATCCAGCATAATACTCCATCACCGATCCAATGCCTACGAGATTTTCATATATTGTTCTTCGCTTATTTACTTTACCGTTGCCACTGTTACAATCACTACAAAACTATCACTGTTACTTTTGCCATCGTTACCGTTACTTCCACACTCCTTTGCTACTAAATACTTTGCTACAGATACTAAGTTATCCAGGTGTGGTTGAATTGACAACTCAAATGCTAATACTTGAGAATATTCTTTGGCTCTCCTTGTGTTGAACCAATAAATTTGGGTTGAATACTCTACCCTCGGAAACTGTTGCGATCCCCTATACTTGTGGATCATCAAGACTATTTTCTAGCGCCGTTGCCAGGGAGTATAGCTCCATTCTTTGAGTCACATGGGATTTATATCTGCTGGCCACTATGAAGAACTTGAAAGACGAGAAAACAAAAATTTATCCCTCAACTACGAGGGGAGGTAAGGAACTGCCATCTAGATCTGCACTTGATTCACCTTTTGTTTTGAGTAAACTTGCGACACCTAAACCTGCTTCTGCTATTAATTCTGATATGTCGCATGTTATTGATGATGCCACTTCTGCTATGCATGATACTTATGATGAAACTACTTTTATGCTTGATACTACTGTGCCACTTGGTGAATTTCTTGATGAACAACTTGCTAGGGCTAGAGAGAATGAAATTATTGAAACTGATAATATGGAGGAAAGTGATGATGAAGACTCTCCCCCTAGATATGACATGGCTGTTGTGCCTGAGGGTTATGTTATGGATGAAGAAACTGCTAGAGACTTTCTTGCTTGCAATGATATAAGTGATCTTAAGAAATTATTAGCTAAGCTGAAAGAAAAAACTCTGAATGCTAGAATGAAATGTGATCCTGCTTATGCTACTTCACCTATCTTTATTACTGATAAGGACTATGATTTCTCTGTTGATAATGAGATAATTACTTTGGTTGAATCTGATCCTTTTTATGGCTATGAATCTGAAACTGTTGTGGCACATCTTACTAAATTAAATGATATAGCCACCCTGTTCACTCATGATGAGAAAACTCGCTACTATTGTATCCTTAAATTATTTCCGTTCTCATTAAAGGGTGATGCTAAGATATGGTTTAATTCTCTTGATCCTGGTTGTGTGCGTAGTCCCCAGGATATGATTTATTACTTCTCTGCTAAATATTTCCCTGCTCATAAGAAACAAGCTGCTTTAAGGGAAATATAATTTTGTGCAAATTGAAGAAGAGAGTCTCCCACAAGCTTGGGGGAGGCTTCTCCAATTACTTAATGCTTTGCGTGGTCATCCTCTCATGAAAAATGAAATACTTGATATCTTTTATAATGGACTAACCGATGCTTCCAGAGACCACCTGGATAGTTGTGCTGGTTGTGTTTTCAGAGAAAGAACAGTTGATCAAGCTGAAATTCTATTCAATAATATGTTGACTAATGAAAATAATTGGACACTTCCTGAACCCACTCCCAAGCCAACTCCGAAGAAAAGGGGTATTCTATTTCTCAGTCCTGAAGATATGCAAGAGGCAAAGAAATCTATGAAGGAAAAAGGTATTAAAGCTGAAGATGTTAAGAATTTACCTCATGTTGAAGAAATATATGGTCTTAATTCATCACCTATTGAAGAAACACACGGTCTTGATAACCCGACACAGGTAGTAAAGGTAAATTCTCTCTATAGATTTGATGAAGGTGATATCCCTCGTTATAAGTCTGCTAGTCAATGCTTGGATGAGTTTGATAATTTTATTGTTAAACAAGAAAACTTCAACACTTATGTTGGTAGACAATTGAAATATAATGCTTATATGATTGAACACTTGAGTGATTATATGTCTAGAGTTAAAGGTGAACTTAAACTCATTAGTAAACATGCTTCTATGGTTACCACTCAAGTAGAACAAGTACTTAAAGCTCAGAATGATTTTCTCAATCAATTGAATAGTAAGAAAATGACTTTTCTGTTAGAGTTGCAACTAGAGGGGTTAAAGTGACTCAGGAACCTTTGTATCCTGAAGGTCACCCTGAGAAAATTGAGGAGGATTCTTAGAGAACTAATGTAGATGAACCTAGTCCTTCTAAGAAGAAGAAAAAGAAAAATGATAGGACATTTCATGCTTCTAGTGAACCTCCTATTGACACACCTGAGAATCCCAATGATATTTCTATTTCTGATGCTGAAACACAATCTGGTAATGAACATGAACCTAGTGATAATGTTAATGATGATGTTCATGTTGATGCTCAACCTAGTAATGATAATGATGTAGAAATTGAACCTGCTGTTGATCTTGATAACCCACAATCAAAGAATCAACGTTATGATAAGAGAGACTTTGTTGCTATGAAGCACGGTAAAGAAAGGGCACCATGGCTTCAGAAACCCATGCCTTTTCCTCCCAAACCATCCAAGAAAAAGGATGATGAGGATTTTGAGCGCTTTGCTAAAATGATTAGACCTATCTTTTTGCGTATGCATTTTACTGATATGATTAAAATGAATCCTTATGCTAAGTATATGAAGGATATTGTTACAAATAAGAGAAAGACACCGAAAGCTGAAATTTCCACCATGCTTGCTAATTATACTTTTAAGGGTGGAATACCTAAGAAACTAGGAGATCCAGGAGTACCAACTATACCATGCTCCATTAAAAGAATTTATGTTAGAACTGCTTTATGTGATCTTGGAGCCGGTGTTAGTGTTACGCCTCTCTCTTTATATCGTAGACTTGATTTGAATATGTTGACACCTACTGAAATATCTTTTCAAATGGTTGATAAATCAAGTGCTATACCTGTTGGTATTTGTGAGGATGTGCCAGCTGTGGTTGCGAACGTTACTATTTTAACGGACTTTGTTATTATTGATATTTCCGAGGACGATAGTATGTCTATTATTCTTGGAAGACCCTTTTTGAATACTGCAGGGGCTGTTATTGATTGCAACAAAGGCAATGTCACTTTTCATGTTAATGGTAATGAGCATACCGTACACTTTCCGAGGAAACAACCTCAAGTCCACAGTATCAATTCTATTGGAAAAATTCCATCAATTATTATTGGAGGTTTCGAATTTACTCTTCCTACTGTCAAAAAGAGATATGATATTCTTATTGTTGGGGATGTGCATATCCGCGTTGAGGTAACATAGTGTTATTCGAAATTTCTCCGGTTCCATATTATTCGGAATGAGTTTGTTAACAAGACTTGATCAACCTTGTTAATGGATTCCTTTTGATAAGCATGAGATGGATGAAGTTAGAAAGCACAACCTTCTGTACCCTTCTTTTACTTTCTGTTATTTAAAATGAATAAAAGCAAAAATAGTATTTTCTGTCTGTTTTCTGAATTATCCATGCAATAAAAAAATGCCCAGAAAATAAAAGTTCTCCAAATGCCCCGAAAATGAAATATGATTTTTTCTAGAATATTTGAGAATATCCGGCACTGAGAACACGTCAGGGGGAGCTGGCACCTGGCCACGATGTTCCAGGCGCGCCCCCTGCCTCGTGGGCCCATGGTGGCTCCCCTCCACTTATTCAAGCGACCACACACTCCTTCTTCCTCCCAAAAAAATCACCAACCAGCTCAAGCACGAATTCTAGCTCATTTTGCTGCCATTTTCGATCTCCTTGCTCAAAGCTCCTCTCACAAAACTGCTTTGGGGGATTGTTCCTTGGTATGTGACTCCTCCAATGGTCCAATTAGTTTTTGTTCTAGTGCTTTATTCATTGCAAATTTTTGCTGCTTAGATGACCCTGTTCTTGAGCTTGCATGTCAAATTTATATGGTTCCAAGTAGTTCTAATGCATGATATAGTCTCTAGGCACTTGTGGGAGTAGTTACTATCAATTTGCTGAGCTTGGTTCACTTTTATTCGAAGTTACTAAAATTTTCAGAAATTTTTCAGAGGAAGAAATATGTTTAGGAAAATGTACCAAGGTGGTCCTTCTAGGAAGCAAGGACCCAGGCTCGCAATACGCGATGCAGACGATGAACCACCAAGGGAAGCTCAAGTGTGGGCTTGTGAATGGCCTTCGGAGGACTTTATGTATCGAGCAGGAATAAAGGAAGACTTTAACGCATATGTGCGTAATGCTGATCTTGAGAGCTTCGAGGCAGCTAAGTGCCGCGAGTACCCCTATCTCACTGATTCCTTTGTGAGAAGGTTTGAATTTTCATCATCACGCAATTCTCAAACTGTCCTGTTTGATCTTTATGAAAATTCTTATACTATGGACTTAGAAGATTTTAATACTGCTTGCAAACTTCCACAATGGGGTAGCACTAGTGAGCCTCGCAAATCTGAATTTAGAGATTTTGTTGCTAGTATAATTGTGGGGGAGTCTAGAGATATAACACAAGCTACCATAGGGAGCATTCATTTTCCTGCTATACATTATTTTGCTCTCTTCATAGGTAGGTGCATAAATGGTAAGGATGAAGCATGTCACATGTGTGTCCCTGACCTCAGTGTTCTCTGGAGGGCTATATTAGGAGATAAACATTATAATTTGGGAGCCATTGTTGCATGTAGGTTGCATAATAATAGAATTAATGGAGATTTCTTTGGTGGAATTTATGCAACCCGTTTAGCTAATTTTCTTGATATACCCATACGTGAGTATGATGTTGAGTTGCCTCCTGTTTATTTAGATTATGAGCCCATGGTTCGTCATCAGTTTGTTGAGAGGAACGATCAGTTCCTCTAGTACCGACTAATCTTTGACAGACGACGCACCTATCACGTCGCTCTCCCTGCTCCTACTTTCTTTGACTTTCAGGCAAAGGGGAGATATGTCATAACCAGGGAAGAGGCGAACGAGTACGAGAGGAGGACTGAGACAGCTCGCCTCCACGCTGCAGCCAACGATGCGATAGCCGCTGCATCTCAGTATGACCCCAATTACAACTTTGGATATCCGCCAGGCCAGCTGTTGCAGTAGACCAACTTAGGCCAAAAGCCTAAGCTTGGGGGAGTACGTATTTCTCACCTACATTACATTTATGTTCACACACTCATGCTAGTTGTCGGTGCTCATACTCTTTCATTGTACTATCCATGCTAGTTTATTTTCTTTTTCTTGTTTTCTTCTTGTGTGTTTGATAAACTGAAGAAAAACAAAAAAAAATTAGTTGTAGCTTTTAGCTAGTTTACTTTCCTTGCTTGTAGTAGTAATAATTAAAAGAAAACCCAAAACGATTTCATGTTCTTGTTTTGCTTGTTGGGAGCTTTCCCGTGTACATAGTTTTATTTCTTTTCTTTTCTTTGGGGGTCGAGAGGAGAAGACCATAATGAAAATGTTGAAGTGGCTCTTATATGCATTATTGTTGATCAAGAGCCCATATTATCTTGTCTTCTCCTATATGTCAGATGCCTGCAGATTCTAGCTTAGTCCAATGCATGTGCACTATTATTATTATCCACATCGTTTGGTCGTGCAAGTGAAAGACAATAATGACGATATATGATGGACTGATCGAGATGAGAGAAGCTGGTATGAACTCGACCTCTCTTGTTTTTGTAAATATGATTAGTTCATCGTTCCTGATTCAGCCTATTATGAATAAACATGTTTGCAATGACAATTAGAGATTATAGTTGCTTATGCCATGCTTAATTAGCTAGGAGCCTATAATAGTTTACCTTGTGTGACAACATGCTATTAAAATGGTTGTGATGTGATATGATAGGGTGGTATCCTCCTTTGAATGACTCGAGTGACTTGACTTGGCACATGTTCACCCATGTAGTTGAAACAAAATCAACATAGCCTTCACGATATTTATGTTCATGGTGGATTATATCCTACTCATGCTTGCACTCAATGTTCATTAATTTTAATGCATGTTCATGACTGTTGTCGCTCTCTAGTTGGTCGCTTCCCAGTCTTTTTCTAGACTTCACTTTAACTAAGCGGGAATACTGCTTGTGCATCCACTTCCATAAACCCCAAAGTTATTCCATATGAGTCCACCATACCTTCCTATATGAGGTAGCTACCTGCCGTTCCAAGTAAATTTGTATGTGCCAAACTCTAAACCTTCAAATGAAATTTGGTTTTGCATGCTCGAATAGCTCATGTATCAACTAGGGCTGTCTGTATCTTCCATGCTAGGCGGGTTATTCTCAAGAGGAGTGGACTCCGCTCCTCACTCACGAGAAAATGGCTGGTCACCGGGATGCCCAGTCCCATGCTCTAAGCAAATCTAATCGAAATAATTGCAAACAAAACTCCCTCGGGACTCTTGTTAGTTGGAGGCACTCGTTGTTTCGAGCCAGCCACGGATTGATGCTTGTTGGTGGAGGGGGAGTATAAACTTTACCATTCTGTTTGGGAACCGCCTATAATGTGTGTAGCATGGAAGATATCGAGATCTCTCGGTTGTTATGTTGAAATGAAAGTATGCCGCTCAAAATATTATTTATCTCTATTTCGAAATTGAGCTCTGGCACCTCTACAAATCCCTGCTTCCCTCTGCGAAGGGCCTATCTATTTACTTTTATGTTGAGTCATCACCCTCTTATTAAAAAGCACCAGCTGGAGAGCACCGCTGTCATTTGCATCCATTACTATTAGTTTATGTTGGGTATGACTATGGATGGATCTCTTTTACCATGAATTACAATGTTTAGTCACTCCTTGATCTTTAAAGGTGCTATGCATTTATGTTTTGCGGTCTTAGAAAGGGCTAGCGAGATACCATCTTGTTATATCATATCATGATTGTTTTGAGAAAGTGTTGTCATCCAAGATTTATTATTATTGCTCGCTATTTGATTATGCCGTTGACATGAGTAAACATGAGACCTAAGTGTTATTGTGAATATGGTTAGTCATAATCTTTGTTGAAAACTTGAATGCTGGCTTTACATATTTACAACAACAAGAGCAAACAGAGTTTGTAAAAGATTTTCTTTATCACTTTCAGTTTATCAACTGAATTGCTTGAGGACAAGCAAAGGTTTAAGCTTGGGGGAGTTGATACGTCTCCGTCGTATCTACTTTTCCAAACACTTTTGCCCTTGTTTTGGACTCTAACTTGCATGATTTGAATGGAACTAACCCGGATTGACGCTGTTTTCAGTAGAATTGCCATGGTGTTATTTTTGTGCAGAAATAAAAGTTCTCGGAATGACCTGAAAATCAACGGAGAATTATTTTGGAATTAATAAAAAATACCAGCGAAAGAATCAAGGTCAGGGGGCCCACACCCTGTCCACGAGGGTGGGAGGCGCGCCTGCCCCCCTGGGTGCGCCCCCCTGCCTCGTTGGCCCCCTGGAGCTCCACCGACCTCAACTCCCACTCTATATATTCGTGTTCGGGGACAAAAAATCAGAGAGAAGGATTCATCGCGTTTTACGATACGGAGCCGCCGCCAAGCCCTAATCTCTCTCGGGAGGGCTGATCTGGAGTCAGTTCGGGGCTCCGGAGAGGGGAATCCGTCGCCATCGTCATCATCAACCATCCTCCATCACCAATTTCATGATGCTCACCGCCGTGCGTGAGTAATTCCATCGCAGGCTTGCTAGACGGTGATGGGTTGGATGAGATTTATCATGTAATCGAGTTAGTTTTGTTAGGGTTTGATCCCTAGTATCCACTATGTTTTGAGATTAATGTTGCTATGACTTTGCTATGCTTAATGCTTGTCACTAGGGTCCGAGTGCCATGATTTCAGATCTGAACCTATTATGTTTTCATGAATATATGTGAGTTCTTGATCCTATCTTGCAAGTCTATAGTCACCTACTATGTGTTATGATCTGGCAACCCCGAGGTGACAATAATCGGGACCACTCCCGGTGATGACCATAGTTTGAGGAGTTCATGTATTCACTATGTGTTAATGCTTTGGTTCGGTACTCTATTAAAAGGAGGCCTTAATATCCCTTAGTTTCCAATAGGACCCCGTTGCCACGGGAGGGTAGGACAAAAGATGTCATGCAAGTTCTTTTCCATAAGCACGTATGACTATATTCGGAATACATGCCTACATTACATTGATGAATTGGAGCTGGTTCTGTGTCACCCTATGTTATAACTGTTGCATGAATAATCGCATCCGGCATAATTCTCCATCACCGATCCAATGCCTAAGAGCTTTTAACATATTGTTCTTCGCTTATTTACTTTACCGTTGCCACTCTTACAATCACTACAAAACTATCATTGTTACTTTTGCCACTGTTACCATTACTTCCATACTACTTTGCTACTAAATACTTTGCTGCAGATAATCAGTTATCCAGGTGTGGTTGAATTGACAACTCAACTGCTAATACTTGAGAATATGCTTTGGCTCCCCTTGTGTCGAATCAATAAATATGGGTTGAATACTCTACCCTCGGAAACTGTTGCGATCCCCTATACTTGTGGGTCATCGGGCCGCGAGGCGCAGAGGCAGCAATCCGACCATGGTGGTGGCGACTCAATCCGATGGGGGCCTTAAAACTTGGAGGCCCAGCGGCGGCTCAAAAAATAGGCATAACCTGGCGTGGTGGCTCACGCATAGGTGGAGGGACGTCACCCGCAGGCGGCTCGTCCAATAGCCCCGTGACTGTGGCGGACTGACCGAGTGAGCCACAGCAGCGCCGGCGGTTTGTGTCGAGGTGGTTTATGGTGTAGAGCTGGTGAGCAGCTTATACAGGGCCAAGCGGAGGCCTCTGGCGGCTCAGCACAGCGGTGGCGTCTTAGAAGGGAACCAGGCAGAGGTCCATGGGGAGTGGGCAGCGGCAGATGGACAACCCGGCGGTGACTCGTTGAGGTAGCTCGGAGTTCGAGCGGGCAGACCAAGGCGGAGGCGATTTTGGAGCGGAGTCATGTCCGTAATGGCGGCTCAAGTGGCAGAGGGGCTCTGGTGACCCGGCAAGGAGCGACCGCGACTTAACGCGGCCGTATGTTGACAGCCGTTTTAAACTGGCGGCTCAGCGAGGGCTCAGGTAGGCCACGACGGCTCGGACACTACGAAGGCAAGTTGTGCTGGGGGCCATTAACTCTGGCGCAGCGATGGTTATTTGAACCCAAAGCGGAGGCGTTTTAGCGGCGGCACCGACAGCCACTCATCCGTAGCGGAGACTCAAGCCAAGTGGAGTGCGGCGGCGATTTAGAGACGGAAACGGAAACTGAGTCCTGGCCTCATCCCTTCAAAAACTGCCGTCAGCCGCGCACGTGACTTTCCTTGCAGGTATCCATACTAGTTTTTGGTCTCTCTCTCGATGATGTCGACTCGGTTTGGTTGCTTCAGACTTTGTCAACTCGGACAGTAGAATCCGATGATGCTTGTTGGCGGTTGGCAAGGTGGCTGATGCGGGAGCAGCAGGAGGTGACAGGCGGCGTGGAGCGCGGTCGTTGACCACACCAGCAGCGCCGGCTCAACATGCGGCGGTAGGGGCAACAGAAGCAGAGATGGTTGGATCATGATGGCCAAAATCAGATTTGGATAACAGCAGCCGGGCGAGCCATGTAGGCGAGCCGGCGGGTCGAGGGCGATGGCGAACTAGGCGTGTCAAGACGCAGCCGCATATCGTCGTCAAAAATTAGTAGTAGTACTCCGTAGATATATCCACTTCCGGGTCGTGGTCCTCTTTCCTTCCCTTAATTCTTGAATTAACCTCTTGGTAACTTCCTCCATTGGGTTGTACTAGTATTTGGAACCATTGGGTTGACACTTGATGTGATGGAAACAATACACTATTGTCTGTACTTGTGACTTGATGCGTGGCCTCCGCCATCGTGGCTTTTCGCGTTGGGGAGTAGCAGTACTGGTTGATGCCCTCGGGACTTGAACTGCATCTAATCAGTAAAAAGGTTGCGGAAGAATTGATAATCTTGGCGACTTCAAGCCTGTATGCATCGACGGCAACCCGGCGAATCAGACAAAAACCACCGCAACTTACGATTTTGACATGTATGGACGAAATCTCTTTTTTTTTGTTCTCAACTTCTTGCGGTGGTGCAGCGGTTAATGCGAGACTCTGGGTCGCAGCGGAAGCCAAATTCAATCTGCCCCTGGGCCCTCCTTCCGGTTGCTGTCGGCTTTGACCGATCTATCCCACGTTTTTCCTCCGGCTCGTAGCCTTTTTTTAATTCCATGTTGAATCGAGATCTCTTTATGCTGGCAGCTCTCCTTTCTGTAAACCGGACAAGTACTATTACCAACAGTTATTGTTCTGATCTAACACAATTAGTCTCAGACTCGGCGGGTTATCATGGCGCATGTACCGGGCGCTGACCCTGCAACTCTAATTTTTTGACTGTTCGTTGGACGTCTTCTACGTTGGCTCTTTTTCATCCAACACATCGCGAACTTCTCGATCCCTTAGATAGATCCCTCCAAGAATCTCAACACTGTGCGCGAGCCCCACGGTAGGCGCCAACTATCATGGAATTGTCACGTCAGATGTCCTAGTGTGAGGACTTAATCGTGAGGCCAACGTATTGATACATCTCCAACGTATCTATAATTTTTTATTGTTCCATGCTATTATATATTCTGTTTTGGATGTATAATGGGCTTATTTATACACTTTTATATTATTTTTGGGACTATCCTATTAACCGGAGGCCCAGCCCAAATTGTTGTTTTCTTGCCTATTTCTGTGTTTCGAAGAAAAAGGAATATCAAACCGAGTCCAAACGGAATGAAACCTTCGCGAGAGTTATTTTTGGAACGGAAGCAATCCAGGAGACTTGGAGTAGACATCAGGGAAGCTTCGAGGTGGCCACGAGGCAGGGAGGCGCGCCAGCCCCCCTGGGCGCGCCCACCACCCTCGTGGGCCCCTCGTGGCTCCCCTGACTGACTTCTTTCGCCTATATATGTCCATATACCCTAAAAACATCGGGGAACATAATGGATCAGGAGTTCCGCCGCCCCAAGCCTCTATAGCCACCAAAAACCAATCGGGACCCTGTTCCGGCACCCTGCCAGAGGGGGGAACCCTCACCGGTGGCCATCTTCATCATCCCGGCGTTCTCCATGATGAGGAGGGAGTAGCTCATCCTCGGGGCTGAGGGTATGTACCAGTAGCTATGTGTTTGATCTTTCTCTCTCGTGTTCTTGAGATGGTACGATCTTGATGTATCGCGAGCTTTGCTATTATAGTTGGATCTTATGATGTTTCTCCCCCTCTACTCTCTTGTAATGGATTGAGTTTTCCCTTTGAAGTTATCTTATCGGATTGAGTCTTTAAGGATAGCACACTTGATGTATGTCTTGCATGTGCGTATCTGTGGTGACAATGGGATATCACGTGATTCACTTGATGTATGTTTTGGTGATCAACTTGCGGGTTCTGTGACCTCGTGAACTTATGCATAGGGGTTGGCACACGTTTTCGTCTTGACTCTCCGGTAGAAACTTTGGGGCACTCTTTGAAGTACTTTGTGTTGGTTGAATAGATGAATCTGAGATTGTGTGATGCATATCCTAGGATCATGCCCACAGATACATGAGGTGACATTGGAGTATCTAGGTGACATTAGGGTTTTGGTTGATATGTGTCTTAAGGTGTTATTCTAGTACGAAATCTTGAATAGATCGATCCGAAAGAATAACTTTGAGGTGGTTTCGTACCCTACAATAATCTCTTCGTTTGTTCTCCGCTACTAGTGACTTTGGAGGGACTCTTTGTTGCATGTTGAGGGATAGTTATATGATCCAATTATGTTATTATTGTTGAGAGAACTTGCACTAGTGAAAGTATGAACCCTAGGCCTTGTTTCCTAGCATTGCAATACCATTTACGCTCACTTTTATCATTAGTTGCCTTGCTGTTTTTATAATTTCAGATTACAAATACCTGTATCTACCATCCATATTGCACTTGTATCACCATCTCTTCGCCGAACTAGTGCACCTATACAGTTAACCATTGTATTGGGTGTGTTGGGGACACAAGAGACTCTTTGTTATTTGGTTGCAGGGTTGTTTGAGAGAGACCATCTTCATCCTACGCCTCCTATGTATTGATAAACCTTAGGTCATCCACTTGAAGGAAACTTGCTACTGTCCTACAAACCTCTGCACTTGGAGGCCCAACAACGTCTAAAAGAAGAAGGTTGCGTAGTAGACATCAAGCAGTTTCTGGCGCCGTTGCCGGGGAGGTTAGTGCTTGAAGGTATATCTTTAGATCTTGCAATTGAATTTTTTAGTTTCTTGTTTTATCACTAGTTTAGTCAATAAAGGAAAACTACAAAAAAATGGAATTGAGTTTGCCTCATACGCTTCATCT
Source organism: Triticum aestivum (assembly GCF_018294505.1). Lineage (NCBI taxonomy): Eukaryota > Viridiplantae > Streptophyta > Magnoliopsida > Poales > Poaceae > Triticum > Triticum aestivum. Next base: position 35,439,768 of record NC_057796.1, on the reverse strand, counting down.
TTTTAATATCTTTTCTTAGTATGATGGAAAGGAAAATTGTGCCAAAGTGTTATAAGAAGAATCTTATATTTACTAATTGGAGGCACGAGGCTCTACGTTAATCCTCAAAACTAAATAAAGTGTCCGTAGGATATCCAAATTAATCATCGATAACCGCCGGATAAGGTACCTTAGGAGTCCTTGGCTTCTGTCCCACGTGTACCTCATATTTTTAGAGAAAAAAACCAACGTTGTTGTCTCACGTGTATCTCTTTTTTAGAGAAAAAAAGGCTGATGTCCCACGTACACCTCTTCTAGAGGAAAAAAGCATCTACCTTGCAGACTTCTTCCTCCCCCAATCCTTCCGCTCGAGTAACAGATCGCTAACGCGGCTCCTCCTCATCCGGTCCTCTTCCTCCTGTCGAATCCGACTTCTTCCCCCATCTAATCTGTAGTCTTCAGGAAATAAATCATCTAAAGTGTTCCAACCAGCCTCTTTCCAATCTCCTGCCATGTTGAATCTCCAATGCCCCAACTCCCAACGACGATGCAATCCATGTTGGCTGAGGAGGAGGTCGTTCAATCCCCTCAACTTCCACCTTTGAAGATACAGTGCAGAAGGAGGCACATCGAATAGAGTTTGAATCAAATCAGACAACCGCCTTTGTTGGCGAAGCATCAGATCGAGCGGAGGTACTATCAGCAGACAGACACTACACTATTAGGGTTCATCGTCGGTCACTCCTATCATCACAGTGCAGGCAAGTAATCCGTTTTCCTTAAATCTGTGATATTTTACCGCCCGTTCAATTAATCACGTAACTCTCAATAAATCTTATTAATCCCAAAAGCATGATTAAAAAGATTCCTACTGTAGGTGCCCATCTATCAGCACGGTCGCATCTTGATCATGCACTGTACGAAACAAGGAGAACCACCAGGGGTGGTCTGCATGTCCTCCAGCAGCAGCACACGATCCTTGCAACAACGTTTGCACATGTGAGACTTATCCCGTTGCTCTGCATACTTTGGATCTCTCCACCATCCAAGTTCTGACGATGCATCAATCTAGCCTCTCCAGTTCATTAAATTAATCCCATGATGGTTGATGCAATGGAGGAGCTGTATCGACAACTTCGATGTATTTACTTTTTTGACAAGCTGCTAAGGAACTGCAGCAGACTAGCAACGAAGCTATTCACATTGTGGACACCATTCAGTTTCGTTGCCGGTCACGCCCACTCCCATCATTGGGGACTTAGCTATGTGTCCTTCAATTCTCTGTCTGACAATATATTTACTCATATAATTTGCCTATACACTAGTAGAAAAAAGTCAAATGTCAAGCACATTAGTGTCGGTTTGCTTTTGAGCCGGCACTAATGTGTGCATTAGTGCCGGTTCCAACGGCTAGCCAGCCGCTTTCATTAGTACCGGTTCGTGGCCGACCTTTAGCAACGGTTCGTGCCACGGACCGGTACTAAAGTGAGTGGTGGCAGGATGTTGTTAGTCCGGGGCCCCTCCAGCACCTTTAGTACCGGTTCATGGCACGAACCGGTGCTAAAGGTCGTCCTACATAAGCCCTTCGTCCACCCGAGCTCGCTCTGTTCTTCCCCTTTCCCCTCTCCTCTCTGTTCTTCCCCTCTTCCTCTCGAGCTCATCACACATTTTGCCCAAAATTTGTCAAGATTTGAAGGCCCCCATCCATTCAAATGATCACAAAGGTTAGCAACTTTGTCCTTTCATCTCTCATTGCTAGATTAGCTCTTGCAATGCTTTGTATAGTGATTAATTTATGAGTTTAGTAATTTGGTAGAAAATATATGTGCTAGTATTTGATTTATATGCAATTTGTGGTCAAAACTAACACTTAGTTTGCATATGTATGTGTGGTTTACTTAGCGCCTTCTAAATCTCCGTCGTAACCACAGTCGATCGCCCGCACCGTTCCTTCGCCGGCACCACCTTGTGGTGAGCCTCTTGTTCATGAATGTTTTACATTACCAAATTGATGTTTGTGTGATTTGGATATATAGTTACTCGTATAATTATCTTACCCGTACGTTGTTTGTTATACATAGTGCCATGGTTTTGATATCCGTCCCCGTCGGCCCTCGTCCTTGTTATGATTCGGATGTGGTATATTCTCTTTTGAAACTAGTTGTTGCATTTCGTGTTTATGACAATTTATGCCCATCAAGTTAACATAGATATTTTTGTCTAGGAGGTTTGTGAACCGAAAATTCCAACCGACCCTATTGTCGAGTGGTTAAATTTAGTTGAAAGAGAAAACGAGTATTTGAAAGAAAAATTGAAAAGAATTGAGGGGGGAGAAGATGGAATTGGAGTTGCATGTTGCCGATGTCGTCGATGATCACAAGATCAAGATGGAGAAAATGCGCTTGAAGATTAGAAAGATTAGAAAATATGCCATTGATAGTGAGGCTTGGTATCATTATGCTGTTGGATCAATTGTTACCTTAGTTGCGTCTTGATCGCATTTGTTGTTGCATTTAAATTCTTTAGTTAGAGAGTTATTTGTTTCTTGCATTTTAGTCTTGTATGAACTTTATGTATGAACTTGTATTAATTTGGTCTATTCGGTGTTGTGTAATGAAGATGAGACGACAATGGATGTACGATGACCGATGCTCTCCCGAGTTCATTAATGGCGTGCAAACTTTTCTGCTTGCGGCTGAGGCAAACAAGCGGGTGGATGGTTTTATGCCTTGTCCATGTTTAGTCTGTAAGAATGATCACAATTACTCTACGTCAAGAACCATTCACGTCCACCTGTTTAAGTCCGGTTTCATGCCCCACTATAATGTTTGAACCAAGCACGGAGAAAGAGGGGTTATGATGGAAGACAATGAAGAAGAAGAGGACGACGACAACTATCCTGGCCATGGGTTCCCTGAATATGATGATACAACAATGGGGGAAGAAGCTGAGCCGGCAATGCGGGAAGAAGCTGAAGAAGAGGCATCAGATGAGCCCGCTGATGATCTTGGTCGGGCCATTGCCGATGCAAAGAGAAACTGCGCAAGTGATTTGGAGAAGAAGAAGTTGCAGTGCATGTTAGAGGATCACAAGAAATTGTTGTACCCGAATTGCGAGGCTGACAAGAAAAAGTTGGGCACCACACTGGAATTGCTGGAATGGAAGGCAGAGAATGGTGTATCTGACAAGGGATTTGGAAAGTTGCTGGTAATGATAAAGAATATGCTTCCATAGGACAACGAATTGCCCGAGAGTACGTACGAAGCAAAGAAGGTTGTCTGCCCTCTAGGGTTAGAGGTGCAGAAGATACATGCATGCCCTAATGACTGCATCCTCTACCGCGGTGAGTACGAGGATTTGAACGCTTGCCCGGTATGCGGTGCATTGCGCTATAAGATCAGACGCGATGACCCTGGTGATGTAGAGGGTGAGCGCCCCAGGAAGAAGATTCCTGCCAAGGTGATGTGGTATGATGCTATAATACCACGGTTGAAACGTTTGTTCCAAAACAAAGAGCATGCCAAGGCGATGCGATGGCACAGAGAAGACCGTAAGAAAGATAGAAAGTTGAGAGTACCCGCTGATGGGTCGCAGTGGAGAAAAATTGAGAGAAAGTACGGGAAGAGTTTGCAGATGACGCAAGGAACGTATGGTTTGGTCTAAGCGCACATGGCATTAATCCTTTTGGGGAGCAGAGCAGCAAACATAGCACCTGGCCTGTGACTCTATGTTTGTATAACCTTCCTCCTTGGTTGTGCATGAAGCGGATGTTCATTATGATGCCAGTGCTCATCCAAGGCCCTAAGCAACCCGGCAACGACATTGATGTGTACCTAAGGCCATTAGTTGAAGAACTCTTACAGCTATGAAATGGAACAGGTGTACGTGCGTGGGATGAGCACATGGGGGAAGAATTTGACCTAAAGGCCTTGCTGTTCGTGACCATCAATGATTGGCCTGCTCTCATTAACCTTTCAGGACAGACAAACAAGGGATACTGCGCATGCACGCACTGTTTGGATGATACCGGCAGTATATATTTGGACAATTGTAGGAAGAATGTGTACCTGGGACATCGTCGATTTCTTCCGAGCAGGCATCCCGTAAGAAAGAAAGGCAAGCATTTCAAAGGTGAGGCGTATCACCGGACGAAGCCTCGCCACCGTACTGGTGCTGATGTACATCATATGGTCAAGGATTTGAAGGTAGTCTTTGGAAAGGGTCCTGGCGGACAACCTGTTCCGAATGACGCTGACGGACGCACACCCATGTGGAAGAAGAAATCTATATTTTGGGACCTGCCCTATTGGAAAGATCTAGAGGTCCGCTCTGCAATCGACGTGATGCACGTGACGAAGAATCTTTGCGTGACCCTGCTTGGCTTCTTGGGCGTGTATGGGAAGACAAAAGATACACCTGAGGCATGGGAGGACCAGCAACGTATGCATGGAAAAGACGACATACATCAGGGTCATGCTAGCTACGCTCTTACCAAAGAAAAGAAGGAAATCTTCTTTGAATGCCTGCTCAGTATTAAGGTACCGTCTGGCTTCTCGTCGAATATAAAGGGAATAATAAACATGGCAGAGAAAAAGTTCCAGAACCTAAAGTCTCATGACTGCCACGTGGTTATGACGCAACTGCTTCCGGTTGCATTGAGGGGGCTTCTACCGGATAACGTTTGATTAGCCATTGTGAAGCTATGTGCATTCCTCAATGCAATCTCTCAGAAGGTAATTGATCCAAAAATCATACCAAGGTTAGAGAATGATTTCGTGCAATGTCTTGTCAGTTTCGAGTTGGTGTTCCCACCATCCTTCTTCAACATCATGACGCACTTCCTAGTTCACCTATGCGAAGAGATTAGCGTTTTGGGTCCTGTATTTCTACACAATATGTTCCCCTTTGAGAGGTTCATGGGAGTCTTAAAGAAATATGTTCATAACCGTTCTAGGCCAGAAGGAAGCATCTCCAAGGGCCATGAAAATGAAGAGGTCATTGAGTTTTGTATTGACTTTATTCCTGACCTTAAGCCGATTGGTGTTCCTGAATCGTGGCATAAGGGCAGACTGGATGGAAAAGGCCTGCTAGGAGGGAATCAAAAAATATGTATGGACGGACATTCTCTCACTGAAGCACACTACACAGCTATACAGAATTCCGCCTTGGTGGCTCCGTATATGGACGAACACAAGAAGTTTCTACGCTCCAAACACCCGGAGCGGTCTGATGACAGGATTACACGTGAACAAACCAGGAGTTTCGCCGGCTGGTTGCAGACACGTACCATGCATGACGCCTCTATTGAAGATGACATGTACTCGCTGTCCCAGTTACCATCTTCAAATATAATGACTTTCAAAGGGTACGAGATAAATGGTAATACATTTTACATGATCCACTACTGGAATTAGCTTATTTGCTGTCCGCCATCTGTTTGCCGTCCGCTGGCGGGCGACAAAGAAGGTCTTTGCCGTCAGCCACACGAAAACGGACGGCAAAGAAGTGGCTGATGGCAAAGAAGGTGTTTGCCATCAGCCAACTCTTTGCCGTCCGCTGGCTGACGGCAAAGAAACTATGTTGTCCGCTAGCGGACGGCAAAGAGGTTGGTGGGTCCAGTTATTGTGTAACCAACCCAAGCCCACCTCTTTGCCGTCCGTTGGCGGACGGCAAAGAATGTTTGCCGACCGTTGGCGGACGGCAAAGAGGCGGGTACGTTAACGGCCGTCCCGCCCCCGTCCTCTGTCTCTTCTCTCCACCCGCCCCCGTCCTCTGTCCCCATCTCTCTCGCTCTCGTTCTCTCCCCACCCACAACCACGCACCCCTCCCCTGTGACGCCCCGACCTCCACCGCACCCTCGCCGCCTCTTCCACATCGCCTCGCCCACACCAGCCCGTGCCGCCGCCGCGGACCCCGTCCGGCGT